>NW_020450960.1:681926-752697 GCF_003343035.1 Apteryx rowi | reverse complement strand
CCGGTGCCGCCGGCGCTCGGGCTCCGCGCTCCGAGCCACCCGCGCAGCCCTCGCGCGAGCGGGGCCTCCGCTGCCAGCTGCGCTGCCGGCTGCTTCCGGATGGCTCCGCTCCTCCCGGGAAGCCGTCAGCTCCTCCAAGCATCCGAACACGCTGCAGCGATTATTAGAGGTGCGAGATCCCCTCGAGCAGATGCCACCATTCCTCTGCAACGCGTCAGGCTCCGTCCTCGCTTCCCGGTTTTCCCGGGACGCAGCGGGACAGCGTGCGGACATGCCGCCGTCGCCGGCTGGGGTGACTCCCGGTGCAGCACTGAGCAGCRCCGCCTCCGCCCGCCCGTGCCCAGGCTGCCGGCAGCCTCCAGCCGGACGCCCATGGGCAGGGGTGGGGGATGCTCGGGCTCCTGGACCCTCCCAGGCTCCCGCATGGCGGCCAGCGCAGATTCCCCCCGGCGGGAGCCCGGGATGGGGGCATCTCCGACGTGCGGAGCGTCGCCCCCCGCAAACGCCGCCCCGCGGCGGACACAGCCCTCTGCCTGCCGGGGCCTCACGTCCCGGCCAAAAACGCGCCCCGTTTCGGCCAGAAACGTTTGAGCATCTGGCGCTGCACGCGGGTCTCGGGGACGGTCCTGCACGTCGCTGCTCCCCTCGCCGCCGCAGCCGTCGCCGCCTCGCACGGCGCTCCTGTGCGGGCAGGTGCGAACGCAAACATGCAAAATAACCCAAAACAGACCAGAAGGAAAACTCACACTTTATGCAACTTTTCCTTTGCGCTGTACTGGTGTTAATGCACATGTCCACACAAGTTTTATTCATCCTGCGTTTTCTTTGGCACCTTGTTAAATGTCCCCAGTTTCCTACTTGTAAATGATACCTTCTGAGATCACTGCTATCTCGCAAGAGCATTAGTGAATATGTTTGGAATATCAGACAGATGCTAAGCGGTCGCTGTTGTTCTTCTCCATATCAAAGATCCTTTCCATTTGTATTTGGGATTTTTTACTTTCTGTTACAGGGAATTCTTAAGTACCATCAAACGTCGCTCTGGGACAAAATCCCTTAATTGATTGTAACACTGTAAATCTCACAAACACGAAGACCTTATGCCTTTATGCTCGCACTGACTAGCCAGACCTTCTTCTCCCTAGTCTTGCTCGGAGCGCTGCAGTGCCAGCTGACAGCTGTAGCTCGAGTTTCAGTCTGGAGCGAATGTTTATGAGGGAGCAATAAGCCCCTGCAGCCCGGAGAGGCTGCCGGCCGCCGCCRCGCGAACGGGGCTGCCGGCACATCGGCGGCGAGCGAGGGAGAGGGGCCAGCCAGCTCCCTGCGGCTGGAAGGTGCCGCTGCAGAGGACAGTAAATCATGCTAAATCCTGCCTTAACACCCTCCRCAATAAATCCAGCATCAAACCCCACATTTCTTCCCCTTCTGACAGGCAGCTAATTTACCGTTTTGTTTTCCTCCGGCTAATGGCTGTCGAGGCTGATCCTAAATTAATCCTAAACAGCCTGTTTCCCTCTCGTACGAGAGGACAAGGAATTCCACGGTTTCCGCAGGGTGCAAGCGCCAGGCAGCTCCGCATCGGAAGCAGAGCTGCCGACAGGAGCCTCCCGCTGCAGCCCGTGCCGCCGCAGCCGGGCAGGTGCCGGGGCCAGGGCCAAGCCTGCGCGGGGTCCCGGGGACCTCGACTTTCCCGGCTCCCTCCCGCCGCGGCGGGCCGCAGCCATGGGGTGCGTCGCCCCGGCAGCTTTTCCTCTTGTTTTCCAGCCRCTAAAATGCTAAACCGGGTCGCTTGAGGAAGCACTCGCAAGATTTACGCTTGCAGCAGCAAGTGGACCGGCCGCAGCAAAGCACCAGGTTGTGTCCCCACCGGCCGCAGCGGGAGTCAAGCGCCGGCTGCAGCCGTCACGAGGATTAATGATCCGTTTTGCACCGTAACTACCTTTGCTCGCTTTAATAAAGCAAGATAAAAAGCTTCCGCACCGGACCSGCAGCCAGTCTCGCACCCGGCACGGCGCAGAGCCGGCGTTCCCGTCTCCAGCCAGCACCGGGAAGGGCGAAGGAGGCCTTCCCGGCRCGTGGCGCTCGGTGCCGGGGAGGTAGGGCTGGCTCTCGTGCCGGATGGCATTCCTCATGGGACAGGCTGCGCGCTGCAGCGCATCCGCRGCACTCGGGCGGCCGTCGGGGAGCGTTTGGCTCGTGGGCTGGTGAGGGAGTTTCCCTCTCCCGGTGCAGTAACGCTGCTGGGGCAGCGAGTTGCACAGCAGCAAAAACTGCTCCCGCATAAAGCTGTTCTGGGGAGAAGGCAGAGCTGGCTCCATCCGCCCGAAGCCTCGGGTGCGATGGCACCGGTGCCACGGCTCGACCCCGCCGCTGCGCCCCCGGGCTTCCTGGCGCCACGCGCCGCGCAGGCTGGGCCTGTGCCTCTTCCCAAGGAAGGATGCTCTGCACGTCGGGAAGCGCTCCTCTCCCGCTCGCCGGCTCCGACCCCTCTTCCCCGTTGTTTGAGGAATGCTGTTTGAATTAGCTCCGCGGATTGCAAACAGACCCCGTTGTTTTCCTTTCCCGGAGCAGGGAGGCTTCTGTGCTCTTTGGCCGGCTGGATTAACCAGGGGGCCTCACACACTGACCCCTCTGCAACTCGGGGGAGCTAATTTAATCCCAATATTGTTGCAGATCACAGCGGGACGGATCTCACAGGCTCCTCGAGGCGAGCCGGCAGCGAGCCTGGCAGGGCGGCAGCGCGGCGTCCTCGTGCAGGCAGGAGCCTCTGCGATTCTCCCTGCAGACTTTTTTCTACAGAATTTGTGACGCTGGGGAGGAGGGAGGGCGAGCGGCCGAAGCTGGGGGCTGTTTCACCTGCGCCTCGCCAGCGTCCCCTGGGGACGGGGACACTCCGGGTGCCCGCAGAGGCGACGAAGGCACAGACTGGCGGTGACACCTTCTCCTTGTTATTTTTCCCACACTGTACCTCTTCCTGGAGCTGGATTTTTACAGGGTGTTGCTGCCACCACTGCTGGCGACAGCCACAGCCAGGCGCCTGCCCCGTGTCCCCATGCTTGCCCTGTGCATTGCCCTGCGCATTACCCTCTGCATTGCCCTTTGCATCGCTCCATGCATTGCACTGTGCGTTGCCCTGCGCTTGCCCTGTGCATCGCTCTGTGCATCGTTCTGTGCATCTCCCTGCACATTGCCCTGTGCATTGCCCTCTGCGTTGCCCTGTGCATCACTTTGTACATCTTCCTGCGCATTGCCCTGCACMTTGCCCTCTGCTGGCTGTCTCCCACCCTGCTCCCACGACCCTGTTTGGGATGCGCTGGGCTCTCCAAGGTCAAGTTCAAGCTGTCCAACAAACCAAGCAGAAGCCCACACGTCCTGTGCAGTATTCACCCACTGCCAAGTCTTTGCACTCAGGACGGAGCAGGGTCTGGTCTACAGGCCAGAAAACCAGCCCCAAATGCAGCCCACGGCCAGAGGGGCACCTTGCTCCCCATCAGGAGGCCGGAACCCCGCCGGCCCCGCTCGCTCCGGGGGCTCGATGCTCTGGGGAGTGAATCACTCTGGGACGCTACAAAAGACAAGTTCAAGCGATGATGGGCCACGGGGCTGGGACTGCCCACGGTTCTGCTAACGCTGCCCGGAGCTGGAAGCCGGAGAAGCCGACGGCACAGCCGCGAGGGCATGGAGCAGCAGGGCTCCGCGCGCCCGCCGCTCTCCTGCATCCCGCCGCAGCCAGGCGGGAGCCGCGGGCCACCACCGTGCCGCCGTGCTGCCGGGCTGGGGCGGGCGGCGCGTGTCCCCGCCACGCAGGCCGGGGGGCCGGGCGCCTCCGGAGCTGTGGCCCGCCGAGAGCCGGCTCCCGCGGAGGGCCGGGGCCGAGGCCGCCGCTCCAGCCCATTCTCCTCTCCGCCACGAACAGCTCTTGGGAACATTCCTTCTGGATGACATTTCCCAGGGCATTGAGAAAAGGAAAAAAAGAAAAAAAAAAGTACTTTTTTCCCAATATAAATTCTTGCAACATAAAAAAAAAAGAAAAAAACACAATAGCTGTAAACCCTGAAATGGCTGGGGGTAAAAAAGCTGCAGCCTGGCATGGGAACAGCACTGCCCTCCCCGCCAGCCGGTCGATCCCAGATGTGAGGCGTCATGTGTGACAAGCCGCCGGAGGACGGACACGCCGGAGCCCCGTGGGGGCCGCAGCCCCCGTCCCCGCGTGGGACCCGCTGCCGGGACCTCGGCCGGGCGTCCCGGCCTCTCGCGTCGGCAGCGGGACCGTGCCCGGGACGGAGATGCGCGATTAAGGACCGTGCGCTGGGAATGTGCCGAGGGCACGCGGTCCGGGCTGCGCGCGCAGGGGAGGATGAGGAAGGGGCGGGCGGGGGGTTCGGCCGCGGCTCCCCTCGCGCGGGGTCCGGAGCTGAGCCGGTCCCGCTCGCTCCCTTTGCGCGCCGCTTCTTCTCCCTTCCTCTCTCCGTTGCCGCAGGCGCTCAAGGTCGAGGCGCAGCCGGGGGCTCCCGGGCAGGCCGTGCCGGTGGCCGCGCGCTGAGCCCGTCCCGGAGCAGAGGAGCCGGCGCGGCCGGGGCTGCACCTCGCTCCTCGCGCCGCGCCGCTTACTGCACACGCCGTCCGCTTTAAGTCTCTGCGTCTGTACGGAAAGTATTTGAGCATATTTTAAATATCTTCAGGCTGACAGTGCGAACAAGAGAACGGAGCCGCGCGCGGCTCTGGAAGATGGCAGGGAGCAAACAATGATCCGGGGCCGGGAAAGAGCAGCGCCGCGGCCAAGCCTGCGCCGGCAGCCAGGCGGGCGGCACGCAGATGCTGGGGAAGGCCGGCGCGGGCTCGGCGCCCCCGGACCGTCAGCGCAAGCTCGGATTCGGCGTTCTCTGGGAAAAAGCAGCGCAGCCTCCAGGGCGCGCAGGGAACAACGGAGCGATTCTTCTTATCCCGAGTGGAACACGCCACAAGGTGAAGCCTCCCGCCGCCCTCCCCGCCGGCGCCCGCCCGGCGCAGCTCCGCTCCGGTGTCCCTCCGTTTCCTCCCGCTGCGAGAACTCCGCAAGATTCAAAAGAAGCGGAGTGCGAAAAATAGGATTGAAGTAACCCTGGGCCRCGTGCGAGCGCAGCGCCGAGCTTTGGCGCTCGGAGGAGCCCGGGGAGCCCGTCGGGGCCGAGCCGCCGGCGGGGCGGGAGGGTGTCYGCTCTGGGCCGGGCATTGCCAGAGGGGCGAAGGGCAGGTCGGAGCCGGATCCTACGGAAAGTCGATAGGAAATGAATAGCTATTTGCTATTCTGCAGCTTTTACGATTTCCTGCGGTACTTCAGGAGAAGCGCAGCTTGCCAGCACGTGCYGCCGGATCCCGCAACGCATGGGGCCGGGGCGGGAAGGGCACCGGCTCCGCTCAGGGGCACGGCAGCTCCCGGCGGAAGGGCCGAGCCGGAGCGCGCGGGCTGTGCCGAAAAAAACCCTCGGTGGTCGGCGGCTGCCGGGGACCGATCCAGCGAAGGCGTCGGGCGCTGCTCCTCGGAGACGCCTTTTCTCTTACGAGGAGGGAGGACGACGCTGCAGTGATCGTAACGCCGGCGAGAGCGCTACCACAAACACGACAGCCTCGCGCGGCGCCTCTGCCCGCGCAGCTCCAGGCTTCGTTTCCAATTAAGTTTTTCATATGGTAGCGTTCAGCGTTTCGATGGGAGATGAGGCTACTTTTGTCTCAGAGAGAACATGCTTTCACTGTTGTGCCCGGCCCAGGAATGAGTTCTCCACTATTAAAATGCAATTTAATTTATCTCCATGGATTTTGTGATGACTAGGATTTGTTCTAAGGAGACCTTTAAAGGCGAACTTTTGCATTATTAAATGTATGTGTCAGGAAGCTGAGTTCTGGCATCCTCTGATAACCAAATTTCTTTTCTATCCTCCACTATATCCATCACGATAAAAGCCCCTGCCAAAGCCCTAACTCAAGCCATGCTTCTGGCATATTGTGAAACAAATCAGGGGGGGAAAAAAGACAGAAAACACAAGATGCTCTAGTCCAGTATTTTTTTTAATCAAAGCTCCAAGGATATTGATGGTTTACCTCATAAGGTAAACATTTGCAGCCCAGTTGCTTTCCCAGGGTTAAACCAGAAACGAGTGGCTATCGGAAACTGCAACTCATTTGCTCCAACAGACCCCAGTCAGCTTCAAAATGGGTTTTGTTAAAACCCGCAGACCCTTTGTGCACGAAGCGGGTTCAGCAAGGAGGCGCCCAAGGTGCCGGGGCGTCCCAGGCTCCCCGACGCGACRCTGTGCAGCCTCCCGCRGCCGGAGCCCGCTGCAACCGTGCCGCGAGGCCTCGCAGCAGCAGCGGCACAGGCGACCCCAGCGCCGGTCCCCAATAAACGCTCTGTGCAGAGAACGCGATTTCCTGTCTCTCTTTCCACAGCCTAATTTTAYTGCTTTATTGCCCCGGGGCCCCCTGCCCGTGGGAGCGCGGCGCCGTCGAGCTTCGGCGCAACCCTGTGAGCTGGAGGCACGCGGGGACGCTCGCCGCCGTGCAGACCCGGAGGGCAGGCGGGAAGGAGCTGCCGGATCCGGCTGGCCGGGGCTCCGGGAGCGGTGCAGGATCATCCCCGCAGCCTGTCTTTGCACATTGCCAGGTCGCAGAGCAGCAAAGCGAAGCTCGGAGGCGCCGAGAGTCTCAGCACAGAGGCAACAACAGACACTTTGGGGAAACTACAGTGTTTGCCACCAGGACGTACAGCCACCAGGACCCTCACTTCTTGCAGAGAGCAGGTCCATCCTGCACCACAGTTTTTGGTTCAGTCTCCAAATAAAGTCTGTGCTGCCGACCTGCACAGATCACTGCTCGCAGCCCCGAGAGCCCCGAAAGGCGCCAGCAATACTCCAGTGTCCCCGTGGGCTGGAGTTAGAGGGAAATCCCTGCCAAAACCTTCAGATAGGCCCAGGAGTGCACCTAGCACGGACGATGCTAGGGGAACTTCCGCCACCCGCCTCTGCCGCCTGCTCAGCACGGGATGCACGTGGCGCTCTCACCCCATGCATTTCAGTGCCCTACCCGGCGCGGCACGCTCGCCCCGTGCGTCTCAATGTGCCACCCTGCACAGTGCTATCACCCCATGCATCGCAATGTGCCACCCTGCATGGGGCTCTCACCCCGTGCATCGCAATGTGCCATCCTGCGCAGTGCTATCACCCTGTGCATTGCAATGTGCCACCCTGCATGGGGCTCTCACCTCATGCATCGCAGTGCACCACCCCGCGCGGTGCTCTCGCCCCATGCATCGCAGTGCACCACCACGCTGTGCCAACCTGCACGCTAACGACACTCTTGCGGCCCTGCTGCTGCAAAGCAGCGTGTGTCCGGCTGCTGCGGGCACAGGGAGCGGAGCGGAGCGGAGCGGAGCGGAGCACAGCCGGCTGCCGCCCTCCCGCTGCGCCGGGGCTCCCTGACGGCCACACTCGGTGGCGGAGCTGGAGCAGCTCGCTACTTGTTTCACGGGAACTTTTGACACTTCAAAAATTGTTTTCATTCTGGCTTGGAATGGAGACAAGTATTTTAGCAATTTCCTGGATAACATAAAGTTTAAAATATCCTCCAAACTGAAACAGAAATAAGAGGCTGTCTCAGCTCTCGCATTATGTCATATCATGCCAGGTCATGGTACACTGTGCAGAATTACAGCTGGCTCATCATACGTAAGAAAAACATAAATAATGTCAACATGAAAGGAGATATGAAATGCTGAAATGAGAAAGTCTCCAAAATGAGAGGGTTTTTTTCCCCTTTTGCAAATTATTTCCCCATGGGAAATTGCTAAAATTTGTAACAGAGCGTGGCCTCGTCAGAGCAGCCTTCTCCGGGGAAGGAGAAAGGCTCCCGGCTCGGCCAGCGCTGCCGGGTCGCTCAGCGCTCACCCTCGCTGGGTGCAGGCTCCCCCCGCACCCGCCCCGCCTGCCTTCCTCCCACCCTGCCTCTCCTCCTCCTCGGGGCTCCGGAGAAGAGCTTTCAGACCCTTCCCGAACCCYGCACCGTCTGCAAGCAGAGATAAAGCCTGGGGGGACGAAGCCGGGCGCCGGGGTCGGCRGCGGCGATCCGCACCGTCGGCAGCGGCTGAGCGGCCCCGGCGCTTACCTGGCGAGCCGGCGCCGCTCCGTGCACCCAGCATCTCCCCGCTCCGTGCCGGCCGCCTCCAGAAGCAGAAGGGCTCTGCCGGGAAGCCGCGCGGAGCCGCGCGTGCCGGCGCCGGACCACCCCTTCCCACCGCTCGGCCCCGGCCCGGCCGCCTCGCTTGCGGGCTGTCCTCACCACTTTGGGCCTTTCCACCGCTCCCCTTCTTGTGGCTCCGGCTGCCACCGCAGACACGCTTTTATGAGAGCGGGCTTGTGCAAGGCTTGTATAAAGCGTTCTCATGAATGCGAGGTCTTGTCATTTGTAAAACTAATAAAAATGTCCAATAACTTTTACAAGGGAAAAATGAGTCATTGGATGGCACATTTCTCATTACTGGCATTTTACAATTAAAATGAGTATCTATTGAATCAATCCAAAGCTCTTATTGTTAGCAGACACTAACAACTTCCTGAGCTATTGAAGATACTTTTTTTCTGAAGAAACATGACCCCTGACCACTGCATTTCTCGTGGAGAGCAGTATCCAGCTGAGACCAGCTCTGCTCAGCCCCTGCTGGAGCTGTTTCAAACGCATCCTGATGAGACTGGTGGCTATAACTGGGTGGGAAATTGTTTTCAAGCCCTCAGAAATGTTCAAGATTTCAAAATTTTTCCCATTCCACATGGGGACGAATCCAGAGTTGTTCAACGTTTTCACAAAATATCATGGAAACCAGCTCGGGAATAGCCAATAGCCATTGCTCACGCTGAGCCGGGCAGGAYGGGACGTCCGGCCGCCGGCTGCTCGGACCGCCGTGCCGGGGACGGGGCCACTTCTCCCTCCCAGGCGGGACGTCCGCCCCGGCCCTCATGACCTTCCCTGGTGAAGGATTCGCCCGAGGAAGCTGTCCCAACGCACTGCAGCACTCGCGCGATGAGGCTTGCCGAGAGCTATGTTGGGGCTTCCCAGCCGGGCGATTCCCCTTGCAGCCATCGGAAGAGCAAAACGGGCTCGGCACCATCTTCTCCTCTTGGAAGAGAGTGAGTTTTGCAGCCGCTCACGTATTCAAAACCCACGAGAAATTTCAGGATGATTTAGAAAGGACCACATTTTCAACAAGCGTTAAGCCCAAATGCTGCTACCTCCTGGAAGTCAGTGTCCCCGCAGAGGTCTCGGGGTGGATCCTCATAACYGGAGTCACCCCTTGCCGTGCTGGCACTGGGGGTGTCTCAGCGGAGACGCGCCTCGGCGATGGAGCCCCGTAACATCGCGCCGAGGAGCCCAGCGGGGTGAGGGGCCGCTCACCGGTGATTAAATGGGGCTCCTGATGGAAAACGAGGGATGATCTGGAAAGAGTTCAACGCAGAACGGCTCCACAGCTGGGCAGAGGTGCAGCCAGAGCCCGGAGGCGCTGACTTTCCCCCCGCTATTCCTCTTGTGCCCACAAGGTCTGATTTCATCTTCACGAGATTAGCTTGAGAAAAGCCAACCTGACTGCAGGAATCATTTCTGAAAGCTACGCCAGATGAAGCGAAGCTGATGATTGAAACGTAAACCCCAGGCAGCTCCTGCAGCAGGAGCCCCGGGAAGCTCCGTCGGGCAGCGTAGGGGGGAGCTCGCGGCTGCTGGGCTCCGAGCGTTAGAAACCTCGGCAAACACCAGCCAAACTCCCTGCAAGTGCCGCTACGGTGCTCCACCTCGGCGCGACGGTGCTGAAGGTGGCGTCACCCGTCAGCGGACATGGCACAGCTTTGGCCAAATGCGCCTGGGGTTTGGGTGACTTTCCTTTTACTTGTATGCCAGCATCGTACTTGTTCTTCTGAATTTCTGGGTCTGGAAGAACATATTTTAGAAATGCTCTTTTCCCACACACGACCACCTGCACTTCCCCAAGGCAGAGGAAGAAGCAGTTTCTTTCACACGACACCAGAAAAGAGCAGCCAAATTCCCCCCACACGCACCGGGAATACAGTGGGCTTCTGGATGAGAATGGACATCTTTCCTCTAAAATCCCAGCGGATCTCGGGCAGCCAAAGTGCTGTCACTCGTGGGGAAGTCCAGTCCCTATTCATATGATCAAACACATGCAAAGCTGATGAAAAACTACCATGAAATCCCATTGCGCAGCAGTAACAATGAGCAAGTGCTGGCTTCCAAATCCTCTTGAGTGCCCTGCCAAAGAGCAGGCTCATACGCATCCTGCCGGGCTTCGTGGTCCGGATACCACCCATGCCATGGCAGTTCCTCTCCATGCAGATCGGCAAGAGAAAAGCCCGAACCCAGCCACCCATCCACAGGGCATCTAAGAGCCTGCTCAAGCCTTTGCCAGAAATGAATGCCCAAGAACTGAACACCCATCCACGATGGAGCCTTCGCTGTATCCTTGCTGGAAGAGCTCAGATGGGCGGTGAGCAGAGGACGGGAGCAGGCGCCTCGTGTTTGCTGGCTGGGCAGTCCAAGCTGGGCACACTGGAGGGCGCTGGGCTCGGCTCCGGCGTGCCACGCTCTCCTGACACCAGCCGGACACTCCTCCATCTCCATCCTCCCCATTTCTCCCCAGAAGGGATGTTTCTTTCTCCTGTGGAAATGCAGTGGAAGAGGCGGYGCTGCTGCAGGGCCCAGACGTCTGGGGACAGGCAGATGAGGTTGTTTTCTGTTCTCTGTTATTGTGCAATGGCACCGGAGTTAAAGACACGTTCTGCTGCTTTTCCTTTGCGACTGAACACAGGGCTTCGGATGACAATATGCATTGTCATTTATGAGCACTGCAAGTCCCGCCAGGGACCTGCGTGCACAAATCTTGGATTTGCTTTAGCGTCTCCTTCCTCTCCTGCATCTTTGCATCTCAGCCTCTGCCTGGGCTGTACATCTGTAACGCCGAGGTCTTCAAAACCCAAAGGCCTGCTCCCGAAGGCATCCAGCCTCGTGTGGCTGCCGCACGCCTCGCCACCTGCTCCAGAGATGGGGGCTGTGGGAACTAGCTGTTAACCGGATCCGTCCCAGGTGCCGGGGAGTGAAGCCCTGGCAGCAGGCCTTGCTGAGAGCCTGCAGGAGATGCCAAGTGCTTCCCTTCACGGCTCCATATTTCCCATTAAATTTTTATTGGGTTTCCGCAGCATTTGGAGTTATGAACACGCTCATCTGGCTTCAGGCAGTCCGACCTGTAGCTGCAGGGGGAGATGCCCCGAGGCCGAGGCACCGGGCGAGCTCGGCGGGAGCCCTCCAGCCGGGAGCGGGACGGGGTCCGGGTCTGTCCTGATCCCCCAATTCCCAGCCCTGCTCCCCTCCCCGAGCGCAGGCTGCTCCTCGCTCCGGAGACAGCCCAGACCTTCGGGCCAGCCGGGTGCGAGCCCAGCTCCCGCCTCGCCCCCCGGCCGCCGGGCTGGCTCCCAGGTGCACCGGAGCTGGCAGCCCTTGGCTCCCACGGGCAGCCCGGCAGCGTCCCCGGCGTCCCCGTCGCGGGGGCTGATGCCGCAGGATTCCTCCCTCGGCCGGCGCTGCACAAAGCGAGCACAGGCTGCGCCACAGACACGCTAATCCCTTGGCGGCCGTGCGGCGTTTCGGGGGGTGTCGGGAGTTCAACGAAGGGTTGCAAGGTTAGCAGGAACGCTAATCCTTACAGGAGAAAAATGCCGCAATTATTTAATGCTGTGGCCGGGAGCTTTTGTGCTGATGTGTTTGCACCAGGCAATGCTTCGTGTAAAGTGTTGCCAAGGCTGAACGCGGCGCGGAYGACCTGGGCGCTGCTCGCCCTGCTTGCTGCCAGCGCTGCGGCGCAGGGGACGGGAGGGCGGCTGCGCTCCGGGCGGCAGCCGGCGCTTCCAGATGTCTGTGCGGCTGGGCCCGGCTTCTGCTCCGTCCCTTTGAATTTGAGCATGAGTAAGGGAGTTTCTGCTGTCATCCAATAAAGCACAAGCATGTACATGGCCCGAGCACACACAAATGGCTCTTGAGAGCAGCAGAGTTTCTTATTGTCTGAGTTCAATTTCCAGAAAATTGGGTGTCTCTTGCAATTCAGGCATGCCTCCGCAGAAGCGCAGCTGACGAGCTCCTGCTCTCCGACTGTGCGCTGCACTGCGGTGCGCTGCGCTGCGGGGAGAACACCCTGAGACGCCCACGTCTGCCACCGTGCACCCGGGAGCGCGGCGGAGCAGCGCGCGCCCAGCGGGGCGGCGGGCAGGCTGGGGCAGGGGTCTGGCCCGGCCGGAGGCAAGCGCCTCCTGGGCAGCCGTGCCCCGGCTCCGGGCCGCTGGCCACAGGCGAGGCTGCGCCCGCAGCTCGTAGCAGCACGTCCTTAGGCGCCTGCAGCCTGTGGGGAGCGGGATGCCGGGAGCACGCGGGGGCGGGAGAGGAGCCGGTGCCGCGGCTGCTGGGACGCCCCGGGCGCTGCCCGCGTGCAGCCGGCTCCTCGCCGCGACCGTCGCCCCAGGGCCCCTTTCAGCGGGGCGCGATGCGGAGGCGAGCGCGCCCGGCCCGCGCCGCGGGTGCCGCCCGCGCTGCTGCAGCGGTGCACGTCCGTGCACGCTTGTATGTGCGTGTCTAAACGGTTGTAGCTCAGTGGATTTCAGGCACTGCAGGCAGAAAGTACAAATCTGCATTTGATTAAAACAGCCCTTTGTAATATAACCTGTACGAGCCTGCACTTAACACCCATCATCCTGAGGAAAGCCCAGGCAGCACTCCAGCCAGCCGGGCTGCGCGCCCTGGGGGCAGATCTCCCAGGGACGTGGGACTGCCGGGGCAGGAACTTGGCCCGGTTTCTCCGTGGATTCGTCCCCCTTCGAGAGCGGCACAATGGGGCTTTGCATGAGTGATACAAACATGCCAGTTGTACTTAAGGTTGACAAATAATGTAAACCACACAATCTGGTTTGAGGGAAACGACTTCACCACAATTTATTTTAGTGCTTTAAACATCACGCCAAACTCTGTAGTGAATTGCTAAATTAATGCCGGGCTGCCATCTAAATAGACATCTTCAGATCACAAGCATGTTATAGGGGGAACAGTTTCCTTTGAAATGGTTCCCACAGCTTAAAGGCTGTGCAGAGAAAAAATGTGCCCAGGATTCAATTGCTGCCAACATGTGGTGGCCACATTTCTCTGCTGCTATTGGCCAAGATGCTCAGCAAAGCTGAGGAAGCATCATTTGAGGTGGATAGATAAACCTGTAATTGCAGAGAGACAGGGAGTGTCATAAGGAGCTCACTCCAAGGAAAAGGATTAAAGCAGAACAGAGCTCTGTTCCAAGCCCTTAGCCCGGAAAAGATGTGCTCTGCCCAGGAGGGCATCTGTGTGTCCCCATCATGCGCTTTCTAGGCTGCTCGTGATGTAGCAGAGAAGCTCAGCAAAGCACGGTGGATGTTTATGCTACTCTTGATTTCCCATCGGCTTCTTGGCTAATGCAATCAGCATTGCTGCACTGACTCTGCTCCCCTGCCTTCGGGCGATCAATGGCAATTCATACTAGCTTACAGAGATGTCCCAAGTCTCTTCAAAGACAAGCTCATCAGACCCTTTGGTAAAGGAAACCAGGCTCCTGAGCGATGCATCTTGCTCGTTGGTGTTGGGAGACTGCACATGGGAAACATGAGGAACCACAGGCTAGTTTAACACCTTCCCTGTCCAAAAGTCCATTTATGCTGCAGTTTGGAGAGCTGCAAAATGTACGTAAGCACGCTTGAGCATGGTTGGAGAGGCCAAACTGCAGCCATGCGGGGGTAAAGAGGCCAGGCATGAACCTGCCCCTGTTCAGGATGGAGTGGTGGGCTCAGGGCAGCCCGTTGCTGTCCCGGGGCGATGGGACGGGGGTCTGGATGGAGGATGAGCGGAGGAGATGCCCCTGCCACCAGCAGCCGGGCTGCTCCCCAGCGCCTGCGGGCRAAGGACGAGGAGACAAAGGAAAGGGACGGGAGCTGTCACCCAGCCACCGCTCCCGCCCAGGCGAGTCGGGTTTTGTTTCCCCATCACCGACCCGAAATCCATCTTCCATGCGCTCAGTCGCTCTTTCCCTTATGGTTTCCTTCAGCCGAGCTGGAGGAAGAATAAAGAAACGTCTCTCAGGGCCCCAGCCTCTTGCAAGGCTCATAAATATGTCTCTGCTTAGAAACTCCAGGATTAATTAACTCGTGAGTCTCTCCTAGGCGAAGTTCTGGGAAAGAGCCCCCTCCCATGTGGCTGGCGGGACGCTCGTCCCGGCCTCTCCCRCGCGGCTCTTGCACCCTTTTGCAGCCGGGCACGGTGCCCGTCCCGGGGGTGCTCTTGGYGCCTTGCCGCGTGCACCTCGGGGCGTCTGCTGCCTCCCGCACACCGCGTTCGGCGTGGGAGATGCCGGCTGGGGTTCGCTGGCGCCCCATCTCCTGGGAAAGGCGCCGGAGCAGCGTGCTGCCTGCTTCCCTCCCCGTTATCCGGCACAGCGCGGAGCAACGGCGATGCTGGCGGGCAGGGGACGGCAGCCACTCCAGCTCCCTGCTGAGCCCCGGACCCTGCTCCGGTGCCTTCATTCCCAGCCGGCATCCCGTGCGCCGGGGCTGGCCCATGTGGGACGGAGGGGCCCCCGCGCTCACCGAGCCCGGCAGCCCCAGCCAGGTGTCCCGCAGCCACCCGGGCCCCGGCACGGCGTGTCCGGCGCAGCAGTCACCCGTTCCGAGGAGCGGGAGCTGCCAGCAGCCACTCCTTGCTCAGTGCCTCTGCGCGGGGCCGGGACGAAACAAACAGCTTTTGCAACATGTTTTGTTTTCCATCACTGCATTTAGAAAGTAAATAAATTACAGCTCTTCCACTGCCCCTTTGCTGTGTCAAGCACAACCTGGGCGCTGAGCGGTGCCAGCCAAGCTCGCTGGCCACTGCACAGCATTCCCATGCATGGGAGCTGCCGGTGGCACGGAGGCGGCCTCCGAAAGCCGTGTCTGACACGTCCCTGGAGGAACAACCAGCTGTGTCGAGCGGGCCTGTGCCAGAGCTCCCTGGCTTCCCCCTCCCTCCTCCCTGCTCCGCTTGCCACCTTTTCCAACCGATCTGTGCAGAGATGGGCACTGCAGGATTYGGTGCAGGGACGGACAAGCGGTGCTTTCCCGGGCTTGCAGGGAGAGCAGCTGCATCCCATGGTGGGCTGCATGCACCGAGCGTCACAGGCGTGAGATACCCCCGTTCAGAGCCGATACCATAAGGAAGTTATTTCCCTCAGTGAGATTATCCCTCTTTCCTCCGTCGCCTCCCCGGGCAGGGAGGCTCCGTGGCGGAGAGCCTGGTGACAGCCCTGCGCCCCGGAGCCGCGGGCTGGAGACGCTGCCGCGGCCACGGCTGCCTCTCCCAGGAGCAAAGGGAGCGCGAGCACGTCGTTCCCATCGCTCCCGGGACCCTCCCGCCTCTCCCAGCCCCTGCAACCCCCAGCACTGGAGAGCTGGGAGAGCTGGGAGCCAGGAGAGCTCCGGGGCGGCCGTGGGCCGCGGGGCCCATCCGGCAGCAAGCTGCCAGGGCAGCTCCGCTACGGCCGGGCGCTGCTTCCCGCTGCCTCCACGCCGCCGCTCACGCCATCCCCAGCACACAACGAGTTTGCTCCGTCAGAGGGGTGGCTTCCTGCTGGGGCGCAGGGATGCTCCAGGTTTTCCCACTGGGGAAAGCAGTTCCCAGGGCACGGGCCACCCCTTCTGCTTGCAACAGCCCCGAGGACGCAGCAGCGCTTCCCTGGCTCCTCGCCCCGCGCGGCACCCCACTCCTCTCTGTGCGGCACGCTTGCACCAGGCGACACTTCCAGAGGCTGCAGAAGCGGATTTCGTGGGAAAGCGAGGTCAGGAACAGTCTCCATTTGCCTGAGGATGTCCTTGCACAGGGCTGAGCGACTCGAGCGCCATGAGGGACCTGCATCCCCAGCACCAGCCAGAGCCGCAGCTCGGGAACGGCAGCAGCAAGCCGGATGCTGCCTCCGCTTTGGTTGGGTTGCTTCGTGCGGGAAGACGCCCGGCCCAGCCCAGCCAGCACGGCGCAAACGYGCAGCGCTGCAGCAGCCTCTGCCAGGTGCCGCCAGCCCGCCAGGAGCCAGCAGGGGAAGGGGCCGGGAGAGGGGCCAAAGCAGGACGCGGTGCCGGGAGGTGCCGTGCCGGGCACCCTCGCCCCTGCGCTGCCGTGCCGCCCCAGTCCCGCTGTGCTCACGCAGGCTCTCCGCTTTCCGCCGCAGCGGGACTGGGAACATCTCAGCAAACCAGAGAACACGCAAGTGACTTTCTTCTGTGCTAATAACGCCATGCAAATGAAAGTGGCGTGGGCTGCAAATCAGGCAGCCTTGGTGGAGGGACTCTCCCGAGGAGCCTGGGACTGCTCCCGAAAAGCCAGTGCCCTTCCGCAGGCCAGAGGAGCCACCGGCTCGCGGGGGCCGCAGCGCACCGTGCAGCCCGCAGCCGCTGCAGGTTCTCAGCATCCTGCCGCCGCGCTAATGAGCCCATTGGCGGCCTCCTCTCCCCCCTGCCCGATTTGCCAGCAGTGGAGGCAGAGCGTCCCGACGGACGGACGGCCGGCGCGGCGGCTGCTGCGGTCGCTGCACGAACGCTCTGCCGCGACCCGCGTAGCGTCGGCGCTGCGGGAGGGGAGGCGCCGAGGGACGGGGAGCCGGCCCCGTCTGCTTGTCGGAGCTGCTATTTAAACAAGTTGTGCTCGCGCGGCTTGCGGTTCGGAAGGAAGCTTTTCCAGCCGTAATATCCTGGCTCAGCGCTGGGCGGACAATGGCCCAGCCGTTGCCCGGGATTAGCTCGGAGCAATCACCCTGCGGAGCCCCTAGAAGGGCGTTGGGAAGCGCCAGCACGTAGCTTTGCGCCGAGGGGGCCGCGGCGCGGGAGGAACGTGCTCCCCGGAGCGGGGACATCCCTGTGCGGCTGCGTGGCTGGCACGGGGCACCCAGAAATGGTTTGCAGGCAGCCACAGGCCCTTCCGGAGCCGCTCTGAGTGCAAAGGGGCTAAATGCAAAATAACACTTTGCTAAAATGCTCTGCAAAGTGGAAGCCGCCCATTTTCCTGGGCATGGAGCGTCTCCTTGGCCAGCAGTGCCAGGAGGCGCCTTGCTCTCCAGGTGCGCAGCCGCCGCTCCCGGCGCGGTGACCTGGGCAGAGCCAACGGGCTCCTGGAGGGCACTGGAGGCGGCAGCACCGATCCTTTACTCATCGCGGCCTCTGATGCAACGAAACCTTTACGAGCTCGCCTCGAGCTTTCAAAGATGCCGTTCGGGACATGTCGTTCGTGTCGGCTCCCTGGTGCCACGGCTGAGCCCGGGGCCGCAAAACGCCGCTTCCACGTAAAACCCCAAGGAGTTTATTTTATTTGCGGGACAGGGCGAGGGACGTGCCGGCCACGCCGCCCCTCAGCTCAGGCTTGGCCCTGCAGCTGCAGCCGAAGCAGGCGGGAGCACCGATGCCGGAGCACCGGTGCCGGCACCTGGAAAAGCTCCGCCAGGCAGGGGCTCAGCTCGGGAAATAAAGACTTTCTTGGTCAGGGACTGGGATGAAGCTTCCTGTTTCTTGCTCCTCTTGGTGAATCTTACTGTGATTAAATTAAAGGAATTCTCGTTAAAATGTTTGTATCCTTCTAAGACTGTTTGTTGTTTTTCTCAGCTGCCTCTGCTCCCCCCCCCGCGGAGTCTCTGCTGCCTTTCCCTAACGTCTTCCAGCTCTTCCTCCCTTTTCACGCCGCCCGCCCCCCTTCCCGACCTATGCTGGAAAGTTACAGCCGCGGCTGACTCTCGGTGGCGGAGGGTGACTCACGTAGCGAAGCCCCACTCGCAGCCCCGAAACGGGGAGGGAGAACGCGTCCGGACGGGGCCGCCCCGGAGCCGGAGCCGGAGCCGGGCCCACGCCGCCCGGCAGCGTGCCCTGCCAGCTCCAACGAAAACCTTACTAAAACATACAGGAAAGGGTTGGGGTTTTTTTCCACAGTTAAGAAAAAAATGTTTATTTGTGGGCATTTTCCATTCAGGAGCATCCAACGCAAATACATTGTTCCTCTTTGAATTCCTAAGCATATGGTATTTTGTGCTGTTAGAGTTTAATATTCTTTTCATTACTGATATCTAATACAGACAAGTCTTGAGGGTTACACAAAACATATGCGAACCTAATTTGTTTTTACTGTGCCACATGTTTTTACTCCCTGCATCATTCAATTAGCTTTTTTTTTTTAATCATGTGATCAGCAAAAACTTAATGCTATTTTTAAGCATTGTAAGAAAGTGAAAAACACATTTACTGTGACTGCAGAGTGAGAAGAGTGTGGATGCCCCTGCAAAATAACTGCTACAGCATGATGCAAAATGTGATACTACTGCTGTGAAAATGGCATTTCCTCAGCAGTGCAGCTTCTCAAAACGCTGCAGCGCTTGTAAAACAACATCCTAAAGACTCTGGGGTTAGAGCAATTTATTGAATTGATAGAGCTGACCATGGGCTTTGCAAATAGGTGGGGGTGCGTCCCGATTCTCAGAAAGTGCCTTCATCCCGCGGCATGCCTCCCTTCTCCTCTGCACCAGGCTCTGGGAATCTTTTCTGCCTTTTCTTCTTCTTTCATCTCTCTGGAGAGGTGGATGTTAGGTTTTTCTGAATACAGCATTTTCAATACTCTTTCTCTTTTCTGAGGCTGGTCAGGTGTCCACACAGGATCAATATTCCTATGTGGATAAAGTAGGAGAAGCGATGACAGCTGGGTCGCCGTGCAGCGGGGGTGCGCTGGCACTTCGTTCTCCCTCCTGGTGCTGCACCCCCAGGCCGCTGCTCTGGGGGGGTCGAGTTTATTCAGGAATGTGGAGCCCGGAAATGGGGGCAGCAGTGGGGATTATGGCAACCTGGGTAAAGCTCTTGCGTACTGGGACAGCAGAATCTGGGCAACCTTCGGATGCGCACCACTGGCGTTTGCCCTCGGACGTGCACATCCCAGCGGCGGCGGAGGATCCTTGGCGGAGGGCAGCCAGTAAAACGGGCGCCCGGGCTGCACCAGCTGCTCCCGACATAATTTGGGGGTTATTTCCAGGGGACTGGAGTCCCAGCTCCCGGGCGGTGGCGAGCTCATCCTGCATTTCAGAAAGCCGCCCTCCAAGCCGGCCTCAGCAAAGCATGCTAATGCACCAGGAGTAATTGCACAAAAAATAGGTTTGTGGACACAAGTCTCTTCAATGCAAATAACCGGTATTTAATCGCAACAAACATTAGATGCAGGAGAATCTTCAGCTAAAATCTGAGCTCTCTGACACTCGCTTCTCAGCAATCGGCCGGCACAAGGAGGCGTCTTGCTTTCCGCTGGYGGAGCAGGGGAAGGCAGACTGGCCACCCCGGCCGCATCTCCGGTCCTCCGGATGGACAAGCCTCCTCCGGGCCGGGCTGGGGCACTGGCCTGGCGGCTTCCAGGTGGCGGAAGAGCCACGAGCGAGGGGTCGGGATGGCCCCCGGCCGGGAGCCTGCGCTGGGAGCCGGCCTCGGGGTGTCCCGGAAACCCGAGCCCCGGCGGCTCATCGTGCCGGAGCGTTTCCGACAACCCCGAATGCCGGAAATCCCGGTGCTGCCACATGCTGTATTCCCCGTTCACACACGTGTGCCTTATTAGCAGTGTCAGAAGCCTCCAGCGTGTGGGTGACTGCTAACCACAACCACCAGCATTAACCTCCTGCTTGGGGGTCATTTGCAACAACCCGCAGAAATGCCGCACAGCCGGGCCGTGCTGAAAGAAGCTGGTGGGTTCCTAAAGAAAAAAAAAGCTTTATTAATGATTCATTTTGGGGGGCCTCTGAGAATTGTGAAGTACGGCAATAAAAGTGCCGTGGACATCTGGAGCCTCCCAGACCAGGAATCCAAGGGTGGCATGACGTAGGGGCGCCTCAACCACGGGCTGAGATCACGCTTGCCGGCTCTTCCCGCCTCGTTTCGGACGTCCACGGGTCCCGAGAGCCAAGTGGTATGGTGCCAAAGCCGTCCGGCCATCCCGGACGAGCCTGGCCCCAAGCCGTGTAAACCCGCTCGTCACAGGCTCCGTCGCACTCTCTCTCCACCACCGGCTGCTCACGGGGAAAGCAGCTCCTTCGCCCTCTCTCTTACAGTTCTTGCAGGCCTTTCTATTTTGAATTAAAGAATTGAAACGATGGAAAAGTCGGGCATGCGAAAGTTGGGAAACGCGCCTTCACCTCAGGTCTTCCAGCCCTCGACRCCCCCAAGCTCTTCCCGCACCCACGGCACCCCCGGTCCTCAGCCGGGCTGCGGGCTCCCTCCGCCGCTCCGCGCGGCCGAGACCTGCCCAGCGGCCCGAGGCGCAGGAGACCTCTCGGTCCCTGTTGGGCCTTGTGGCCACCCAGAACGGCCGGGGCAGCTCTTGCAAGGCGGGTCCCCCCCGTGCTGCCTTTCCAGGGCGCGGATGCTCGGATGTGCCGCCGGTGCATGCTCGGGCCAGAGGTGCGAGGGAAGCATCGGCGTTCGGGCGTCCCCACGCGCTCGTGGGTACCAGTGCGAGGGAAGGAGATGCCCAGCATCACCCAGGCACGCGGAGCCCAGCACAGCGTCACGAGCAGACCTGCAGCATCCTGCACAGCCGAACGCACCGGCATGCCAGTTAGCAGTCCAAGCCGCTCCGGGGAGCAGGCACTTGCCATGGGAAGGTGGAGCCAGAAGGAGATCTCAAACGCACGGTCTCGGAGAGGGAAAGTGGAGAGGCAAGGAAACAGCGCTTGGTGGGTCTGCAGAGCTTCAGGCTGCGGAAAGGGAACTTCAGAAGAGGCCGGCTGCTCCTCGCACTGTGCTGCTTCTGCGGGAAACCACAAGGCAGATCTCAGCGCGGGACACGCTCGGTTCCCTGCGAGCCCGCAGCGGTTCTTGGTGGCGATGGCGTGGTCTGCAGCGCCGCGGGAAAGCGCAGAGCGCCACGGGCAGTGAGCGGCAGACTCGAGGCAGCTCCCGCTCCTCTAGTTCCTCCCCACACGCTGCGTCATTCTCCTGCCTGCTGCTCCCGAGAACATCAGAAATGCTCTAGTCTGTCCAGAGCGGCCAGTGCAGCTTTGCAGCGGAAACACCACGAGAAATGCACAGGAGCATGCTCAGCCCCACCATGCACCGTTTTCCAAAAAAATAAAGTTTTCTTACGTTACACAATATTATATAGCATGATGGAAATGAAAAAGTGGGCACCCCAGCAGCTTTTCCAAGGTGAAAATACCTGTTCCTGCCAGCAGAAAAGCTCTGCAGAAAATGAACTGCGGCATCACTGGAGGACCCTCAGCTTGCGCAGCGAAGCGGAGGCCAGGTTTTCCGCGCGCAGAGCGAAGGGGCTGGGCGCCTTTCTCCATGCAGGGCGCCGCGCCATGCATCCGCGCCYGATACTGCCAGCATCGCTGCTCCCCCGTGCCGGGGAGCCTGAGTCGGCCGGCGCAGCGGGGCTCCCCCGGGACTGTGGCTCGTCCGTGTCATGGAGCACATCTAACCTGAGCCTCTGCTGCCGGGGCAGCGCCTGGTCTTCAAAGGGTTAAGGGTAATTTGAATGATTCCTTTTGTTTAGATTCATTTCAGGTTTCGTGATTTCTGTTATTGCTGCATAAAATCACTTGCAGGCGCTCGAGGTGGGGGCTGGAGGYGAGTATAGCCGGAGCAGATGTGGCTAATTGGAAGCACAGCAGCGGCTACGGCAAGTGCCGCCCGGCGCTGCGGAGGCCGAGCGCRGCCGCGGAGGCTTTGTCACATGCTGCTCGTGGACCACGTGGGCCGCGGGCACGGAAACATGTGCCYGGGCTGGACGGAGGATGCGCAGGAGGGAGTCTCCGCTCCTCGGGAAGCGTTCAAGCTCGCGCCCCAGGGCCGCCGCCAGCCGAGCAAGCGGCACCGCTTGTCGGCCAGCCCCCGCGCTCTCGGTTCAGCTTTGCAGTGGGATCGTTTTGATTCCCATTCAGTTCGCAAATGCAGCCGGCCGGGCAGAGGCAAATCTGATCATCAGTGCAAAAAGCAGGCTGCTCGGATTTCAGCTGCCACCTGGGATATGGATAAGGGATGGGCGCAGAGGCCTCGCACGCAGGCGTTGCAGCGCACAGGCTGGTGCTGCTGGACAGAGCCATCCCCAGCACTGCCACCGCAGCCAGCTCGCTGCAGGAAGGGGCACGGCACGCGGGACATGGGACACGGGGCACGGGATGCAGGATGCAGGACACTGAACATGAGATGCGGGACACAGGACATGGCACATGGCACATGGCACACGGCACACGGCACACGGGACGTGGGACGCGGGACGGGGCGCAGGCATGCCCATCTGGGCAGCTGCCTCCGCAGTGAGTCATTGCTGCTGGCAGGGGAGGCCACAAAAGGATTTACAGAAAGAATCAGGCACGGACGTAAAAACTCTTCCCTCATTCCTGCAGTGCCGTCTTCTCCGGGAGGGAGGCAGCTCTCCGGTCCCGTGTCCATGTGCTCAGCTGCAGATCCCGGCCGCCAGCCAGGTCCAGCTGCGGAGCCGGTGGGGCCGCACGGTCGGGTGCTCACGGAGCCGCCTGTCCCCGGGAAGGGGAGCGTTCCCGCAGGGGCAGGGGAGGCAGCCGTGCGCAAGGCTGCGGACGAGGGCTTGTGTGTGGCCGGGCGAGAGGCGCCGGAGGAGGCATGCGGGCGCCCGGTCCTGTCCAGCCGTGGCAAGGGGCTGCGGCGGGCGCAAGAGCGAGGGCGGCTGGGCTCGCAGCGCGAGGAGGCTCCTCGCCCTGGGTCTTCTGCAGAGCGCGGCCAGAACCTGCCCCTTCCCACCGAGCGGAGCAAAAGCTCCCGTTCCCCTCGCGCCCCTAAAGCCGCTCCGCCGTTGTGAGCGCGCTCCCGGCTGCGGAGCGGCGCGGGATGCTGCAGGCCGTCACCGACCCGCGCTCRGCGTCCACCAGAGGCTGAGAACCCGGCGCGGCCACGCACTAAAAATTCGAAGCATCCCAATCCAATAAGCAGCGGGAGCTGCAGGTGCTAATGAGGTTGCGCGTCGGCCGCGGTTCCCCAGCTTGCGTCTGTCTGGGCTTTCTCTGCCCCGCCATGGCAACATTTGCTTTAATTAAAGAATCTCTGCCCTGCACCCGAGGGCAGATCCACCACCACCAGGATCCGCGGCACCCGCCACGCCGCTAGACAGCCTGTCTCTTGCTAGGGATTAGGCTCTGGGAAACTCGCCGGCTGCTTGGCATAGGAAAACAGGACGGTTTCTATGTGACTTTGAAGAACACGGCTCAATTAACTTTTCTCACTCTCCCTTTGGGCCAGACACAGAGTATGTCCAGTGATTCGCACCCCAGGCAGGTGGCAAGGCTCAGGATTAATTAAGGCGCTGACATTCCCGGAGGCCGGCTCTCCTGGGAGAGCAGCCTGGCGCTGGGACACTGGCGGTTCCCAGAGCCGCCAGCTCTGCCCCAGACGCCGCCGGTCCCTTCCTGTGCTATCAGGACAAAATTCCTGCAGTTCATCATTTTCACCCATTCCTGCTCTAACTGGCCTGGACCAAGAGGACGCGACGTTCACTGTGTGCCAGAAAGGAGCCTTCAGCTCGTCCATCGCATGCCAAGCGTGCCGGAAGGCAGAAGACACCTGCGGCAATGGCCAGGGTGTCCGCACCACCCGGTGCTGCCGTCACCCCGACACTGCCGTCTGTCCGTCCATCCGTCCGCCCGCCCGCCCGCCTGCCCGGCAGCGCTGCAAAGAGCCGTAGCGATGCCGCGGGCAGTCCTCCATCACGGTCAGGCAGCTGCATCCGGCGCTGTCGTTGGCCCTGTCGGCACTACAGCGGCGCTTGGGGTTGTTGGGTTTGGGTTTGGGTTGGGATTTGGGTTTGGGTTGGGGGGGGGTTGGGTTTTTTTGGAGCAAGGGGATCCTGTTTGGATTTTGGGGGTCACCTCTGCAAGCCGCCGTGTCTGCCTTGCCGGCGCCAAGGACGTGCGGCAGCGAGCTCCGCTCCGGTCCCAGCGCTCGGAGCGGCTGGGCAGACGCCTGCCGGGAGGGAACGCTGGCCCCGCGCGGCGCGGCGATTTCACCCGCCCGCAGCCTGGTCGCTTCAGCCAAAACAGCTTTGAAAGAAATCTGGAAATAGAGTGTTGACACTATCAAAACATCCTGTTTTGACATTTTCTGAATGAATCATTTTGACTTTTTTCTGTTCGAAGTGACCTCACTTCCCTTTTTCGGTAGAGTGAAATAGACTATTTATTGAAAAGTTGTAACCAAAACAAAATGATTGATTTTTTGCCTCAATTAAACGTTTAGTTTAGGTTCCCTCTCCCCCCCCCCMAAAAAAAATTTGTTTTAATGTTTTATTTTCTGTAACGGAAAACTTCTAAATATTTTAGATTTATCCTGACTTATAACAAAGCCAAAATTTGAAGCCTCGAGACTGGTCCCGGAGGAGACCGTCRGCGCGCACGGCCCCGGGACATGAACCCGCCCCGGAGCCCGGCCAGGTCTTAGCTGTTCGGCACGAGGGCAGGATGCGCCGGGCGGCCGCGGAGCCCCGATCCGGCAGAGCCGGGTCTCCAGAGGGGCTTGTGCCGTGAGTTACCTGGCCGTTAGCACTGTTTGACAACTTGTTGGGATTAGAAAGCTCACCATAAAAAAAAAAAAATCTACAAAATGAACACTTTTTTGCGTGTGCAAGTTAAGCTTTTCTGCCCCAACCAGGAACAGATGTCTGAACTGGTTGATGAATTGGAAACATCTGAAACAACTTTCCCAGCTGAAGTACAATAAATATACCTTTCATCACAATCCCTGCAAGAGGGTTTTAGAGGCAAAAATCACTGAAGTGTTTAATACGGCCCACGGTGAAGAATCATTATAACAAATGAACCAAATTAAATGAGAATTTCTTCCCATTTAGTGACTTTACCGGGACTCCAGGTGTCACCTTCTGAGCTTGCAGCGGGGCCTTTGTCCRGCCAGACTTCCCGATCGCTCTCCTCTTCCGCAGCAGGATCGTCGTGGCCGGGCGAAGGGAGGACGGAGCGGCCGAGCCTCCCTCCGGGGAGCGCTTAGCCTCGACGTGCACCCAGCCGCTCCCCTGGCGGAGCCGCAGATCCCCCGGGAAATTGGGGTGCGTCTCCTCGGAAGGTAGGGGGACGTGGGGCTGGTGGGACCCAGTGGGGCACAGCGCYCAGGCGCCTTTGGAGACCGTCCCTGTGCCCGCACCGCCTTGGCCGGGGCAGTCCGCTGTTACGAGCCGTAAACGCCTCCACATCCTCCGACTGCCGTGCGGGGGACCGGCTCGGCTCGGCTCGGCTCGGCTCGGCACGGCTCCCGGACGCTGCCCTCATCCGGCACCATGTGTGCTGAGCAGCCTGGTGGCGTCCGCCCCGGGCTGCCGACCGCGCCGGGGCCGCGGGACCGCGTGTCCCAGCGCGGCACGCTGTCGCTCTGCTTCTGGCCAGGAGCAAACGCTGTCAATACCAGAAGCAATCAACAGAGCGTCCTCATGGGCTGGTGCCAGAAACATCTGTCAGAGCCATGGAGGGCTTGCTGCCAAAGTTCAAGTGGCTGCCATGCTTGCTGTTGATCCCATGACCTGCAGAGATGAGAATCTTTCAGCGGGAGTTGTCAGGAAGAGTTTATTTTTCCATTTCTCCACTTGGCTTATTCCACTGAGCAAAGTCATGTCCTATTGATTTATTCTGAAATCACATTTATTTTCCTTTAAGGAATAAAACACAATACTTCTTCCTTCAAAATTCATGTGCATTGCACAGGATTTGAGGGTCAAATTTTCAGGCGCGAGCACATCCATAAAAAGCTCAYGCACTGGCAGGTAGCCTCGTTTATGCTTGGGAACCCGAGGTGAGAACATGTGCTTGCGCTCAGCGGGTGAAGCAAGTTATAGTGCTGGTAGCAGGTCRCCTTTGGCAGAAGTTTGCTCCCGTTCACGTTCTCCAACCAGCTCGGGGCTTTCTGCTAGTGTCCGTGCTGAGGACAGCACCTAGCACAGCCATTAACCTGACATGCATGAAGAATTTTGGATTTTGCACTGATGAAGGCTGTAAAATAATATGAACAGAAGAGAACAGAGACCAGAGGACTTCTCAGCTCTGGTAGCTGCAGGCCTCTTGGCAACRTGGTGCTGTGAGAGGTGCTTGCCCATGGTTTGCATTCCCTGAGGTGCGGGAAATCTGGTTTTTCCTGCAAAACAAGCCATCCATGCTGTTGCACCCCGCTGTCTCCGGCAGAGCTAGATGCGAGGCGCTGGCTGCCTCCGCGGCCCCCACGGACGGCGGTGGATGAGGCGGCCCGTGTCGCCTGCCGCGGCTTCCCCACCTCGCGTGCCGATGCCGGTGCTGCCCGGCTGTGAGAGCCTGGAGACCGAGGGATATAGTGTTATATAGCAGCTGGGTACCGCTTTTGAACAAATTCATTATCGGAATGGCTAACACATCCCCCAACACATGCTTCGACCAGAGTGAGTCACTACAACATGACTCATAAATAAACCAGACACCTTTGATGTCTCCATTTTCAAACGCTCGGCGAGCCGGCCGGCATGTCGAGCGCCACGGCACGCGCGGGCTATCCGCAGATGTCCGTAATGGGATGCTTATGCTCGCGCATCGCCTCCGCACTGCGAAACGACRGTGCCCCTTCCGAAAGGACGCACGTGCCGGGAGGCGTTTCCTCCRGTTTGTGCGGCTGGAAGTGCTCTGATCCCGGCAGTGTTAGCGGGGCGGCTTTAGTTAATGCTGCGGATTAAAGTCCCTTCTAGTGTCCGGGAACATGCAAGGAGCATGCACATCCCTGGATAAATCCAGCGGAGCCGGGAGTGAGTGACCAGCAGCCTGGTGGAGCCAGCGCTGCAGAGGGCCGCTGCTTTCCGGGAGCCTGCCTGGAGCGTCCAGCGCTCCCCATGGGTCAGGGATTCGGGGAAAGCCTCGGTGGGAAGGGGAACTGCTCGGCTCCTCCGTGCGCTTTGTGTGCTGCAAGGTTTCCCAAGCGGGGCTCCTCCACCAGGCTGCAGCGCCAGTGCAATGGGGAGGAAAACCCTGCCGTGCCRAACGGCTGCATGCATGGAGCAAAGATCCCGGAGCACCTCGCGGCRGCCGGGAGGGAAGCTGGTTTGCCCTCTTCCTGCCACGGGGGATTTCAGGAGATGATGCACACCACCCACGGTCCAGGACGGTGCGAGAACGGGGCCGGCGCGGGAGCAGAGCCGGCACCACCGGCCCACGCGGCGTGCAGCCCAGCGCCCACGGGCAACCCGGAGCTGGACGTCCAGCGCCCGAGCAAACACCAGCCCCGCTGAGCACCCACCGGCTCCCCAGCTGCCGGATTTTGCAGCTCTCGTTTAAAAAGCCGCGCAGCCTTCTCCCACCCAGGCGGGCCGCGGAGTCTGCCGACGGCAGCCGGCTCCTCCTTCCCGGGCCAGGAGCCCCGCGCCGRGGACGGGGCAGGCGCAGGGGAATGGCAATACGGAGCCGCTCCAGAAACGAGGGCTGCGGCATCGGGACCGCGGCGGAGGCAGGCGAGGCCTCTGCTGTGAGAGTAATGAGCTCAAGGTGCAGCGCCGGGTTTGTTTGCATTAGGCTGCTGCGGCGCAGATGAAGAGCGAGGCCTCGTCCAAGAGCGCCGGCATGAGAACCGGCTTGATCTGAAGTAACTTTCTCATTTAAGAAAAAATGTTTTGGAAGCCACCATCTCCCTCCCCATGCCAGCGAGTTTAGGGTTTCATAAAGCTCGTGTGGTAATAGATTACAAATGTACCTATCATTTTTACATTTGTTTTCATTCAGGCTTTGTGAATTCCCAACAAAATCCCCGTTGTGGGCAGGGAAGGCCCCGCTATGCTCCGGCCTTTGCCCTCTCCTCTGCCCCTCCTTCCCGCAGCTTCGCTCCCYGTTCGCAAAACAACTCCGCGAGTGAATTGTTCTTCCCTAATCTAAACCAACACTCCTCTCCGGCAAATTGGATTTCAGTTAAACCCTGTGACTTATGCGCACATCCTCCCAGCAGATTGCCTTGCGCAAAGCTCCCCCGGGCGCGCGGCGACGACGGACGCATGGAGCCAGAGCATCCTCAGCTGGCGCTGATCAGCTCAGTCCCGGCGGTGGCGGCGGCAGCAGCAGGGCCCTGGCGTCCCCGCCGTGCTGGGGTGCATCGCGCGCAGGGCTGCCTGCGCCGGCACGGCCAGGGCTGCACCCACAGCTCCTGGGAGCTGCACCCATGGGCCATGGGCATTGCACCCACGAGTCCTGGGCATTGCACCCGCGGCTCCTGGGTATTGCACCCACAGGCCATGGACATTGCATCCGTGGGTCCTGGGCATTGCACCTGTGGCTCCTGGGCATTGCACCCACGGGCCATGGGCATTGCACCCACGGGCCATGGGCTTTGCACCCATGGATCCTGGGCATTGCATCCACGGATCCTGGGCATTGCACCCATGAGTCCTGGGTTTGGTTTAATCAATATTAGCACCTCCAGTTAAGAAGCAGAAAAATAATACCAGTAATGAGTTAAATACTGAAGTCTGAGTTCAAAGGGCCTTGTTTTGATGTCAGAAATTCAAAATATAGAACTTATCATGCTTAATATCCCAGTTCCAGCATGGCAGGGACTAGCTAAATATCATAAAAGATATCTTTTTTTTTTTGAATGTTATTGAACTTTTGAAGATGTAATCAAGTACAGTTCCCCAATGAGTCAACCAAACAGATCTTGTTTGGATCATATGAAACTGAAACCAAGCAAAGTCACCCATTTCTAATTTAGTTACATGGTGATTACATGGGTTCTCGGCTGAAAGAGCAACAAGGATTTTTATTTTCTGTGATGAATGAGCATTTTTAGTGTCTGGAGTAGCAGCTGTCACACAGCCTGGGTTTTTTTTGCCAAGAAAGTAACTCCAAGGGGAGAGACGGCTGCTTCCAGCTCCATGTTTCCGATTGCAGGCTTGTGGATGTGGAGGCACGGGAGAGCGCGGGAGTCAAACAGGGTTTGTAAGCTGACGACGTCCCCTTAAACCAACAGCAGCATCGGCATCTCGCTGCCAGCCAGCCCGCTGGGTGAGCCGTGTTTCGCGAGCGTGCCGTTTCCGTGCAGGGTGCACGTAGCGCACTGCAGCTTCCCGATCCAAGGGGATCTCCCACGCGGACGTCGCAGTCTGAAAACAACAGGCCTGAGCACCACTTCTTCAACTTAAATTGCTAACAGACCACCGAGTTAAGTAGATTTTTTCCATGTGAGAAGGGAAGTAGGGTGGCCGGGCAGGACCGATGGGGAGCGGGTCGAGCTCGCCCCGGCTCAGCCGTCRCGGCTCCCTCAGCGTTCGCCCACCGACCTGGTGCCGGGGGCTTCGAGCCCGGGTCACTGCCGAACGCGGGRTCTCATGGTGCTGCCTCCTCCCGGCCCTGGTCCAGCCCTGCCGGCGCATCTCCCGCACCTCCCACACCTCCTGTGCCTCCTGCTCCTCCCGCGCCTCCTGCTCTTCCCGCGCCTCCCGCGCTCTCCCGCGGATATTTGCCCTTCATCTATGAGGGCCTGATCCTGCAATGCAGTTTAGCACACAGGTTCTTCTTCGAGCTCGGCGGAAGGTCTCACACTACACAAGTTAACTAAGCGCAACGTGTTTGTGTGAACTGACGCTTCGGCTTGCAGAGTGACCCAAGGCCATGATTTCCTAAGAAAAAGAATAATTATAGCACTGAACCTTCAGCATTTTCACCATATGGTGGAGATTTAATGGTGGGAATTACAGAAAAACAGACCATTCCCAAATCTGCTAACGCTTCTGGAAGTGACAGCTTGAGTGCGGACCGTAGGAAAGGGTCTCCCATGAAAGCGCGGGATTAGCTGTCGCTGTCTGGGGCCAAAGGCTCACGGAAGCAGCAGCACCAAACGCACACACAAAGGCTCGGTCCCAAGACAAACCTGATTCTGTCACTTCTTTCTCATGGATGACATTTTCCGGACCTCAGAGCATCCCTGCTCTCCTCCAGAGCTCCCCGGTTTGGCCTGTGTCTTGCGGTTTCCGCAGGGAAAGGTGCAGCCGGGCCTGGGTGCTGTGATGACCACGCCACCTGCCAAGAGGTTGTTAACCAGTGACCCAGCACAGGGCTTATAATATAGGGTTTTCCTGATTTCACCAGCCTCTGCCAGTAGTTTATTAATACCCAGCAGTACCAGAACAGCCGCAGTATTGGGGGGGGGGGGGAGGAATTAACCTTTTTGCTGGCACATGGTTAAACAAAAAGAGGCTTTTTTTGTGTACAAGCAAGCTCAGCTTTCACATGTCGCCCATTACCTGGTTTGGCTGCTGGCAGATCACCTTGTAGCAACGCAATATTGTGAATATATTTCCTTCATCAGACACAGATGCCCTCACAGGCAATAGCCTCTGGGCTAAAATCTCCCGCAGGGCGCCCGACTCCTGCGCCAGCTTGGCTGGAGACCTCTTGGGACACCGCTTCTGCCGGACACGGGTGGTGAAGCCACTCGAGACCTTGCCAGGCAGCCAAGGGCCACAGGGCAAAACCCACCGGGGCAAAATGTCCTTGCTGCACTTTTATCTGCTCTAATGGCATCGTGTCCACTACGTGCAACAACTATTATTATTTATTACACTTAAATTATTAGCATAGACACTGATGTTGGCTCCACCAATGCCACAGTGACATTAAGCAAATCTGCTTTTTATTATTGTTTTTGTGTTTGATGAAGCAGCAGGGACAGCTCCATAATTAAGGTCCAGCTTAACAGGTTTTGCACTCAAAGTGAAACTCGCATTGCGAGCTCTCCCTGAAATCCCACCATTTAAAAAAAAGAATGCTTCTGCTGAGATTTTACAAGCAAACCTCTTAGGTAAATGATTTTGCTGGAAATTTCCCTGAAGGAGAAGATTTTTGTGCACCAGGATCAAATGAAAAAAAACCCCTCAAGTTCTGAAGAACAGTGACTAAATGTCTATTAATCCTGAATAAGAATTGCTGGGGTTTTAGCCGGAAGAGCTCAGCAGGGAGTGGCAGGGGTGAAGTGCCTGCATGAGCAAAGGCATGCAGGAACAGAGAGGAGCGGATCCGCTTCCCGCTATCAGCTCTGGCGGCGCCAGCTCCTCGGGGCACCGGTGCATCCGCGCCTGCCGGATTGGGATGCTCGAGGGCGCATCCCGGCCGGTCGCTCCGGCTCGCCRTCCTGCGTTGCCGCAGGTCTCAACGCCTCGTGACGGCCTCACGCGGAGCCGCGCGCGTCTCCCGCACCGAGGGTTGGCGCTTCCGCTGACGGGAAGCAACAGGATTAATCGTCTCATCGCCGCAGCGCTCGCTGCGTTGCCTGACGCTCGCTCCCTTGCTTGGGGGCGACTGCCGAGTCCCTGCTCTCCGTGCCAGCGCTGATTCATACATCAACAAACACACTGAAAGAAAAGCACATTTCCTTGCCAAGCTAAACAAACAGTATCTTTGTGGCGGAGGCTGCGGGATCTCCGCTAAGCAGGCGCCGAGGGCACAGTGCTGCTGCCACCCCTGCCCGCTGCGCCCTTGCAGCGGGAGCGCCGGGGAGCGCAGCGCTTAGCGGCGCCTCCGTCGGTGAAAACGAGAGCTGTATCGGCCCGTGTTCCTCCCGAAACGTTAATACAAGTCGAACAATGGCTTTCTCCCTTCTCCTTTTTCATTTATTTCTAGTACAGATCTGCACTGGGGCCGGATCAAGAATGCTTTTAGCCTTTAATATAGGCTCAGTGGAGAGCCGTGCCGTCTGCACCCCAGTCGGTGCCCGTGCGTGCAGCCGTGCCCTGGCCGCACCCCACCATGCTGCCAGCAGCTCTGTGCACACAGGAGGTTTAACACACTGCAGTTTTGTAATTTTAATGAAATGCAAAAGTCTACCAGAATTCTGGAAATAGATATCCAGAAACCGAGCTCGGAGACTTCCAGCAAGCTTGAGGAGCAGGCGCTGGGACAGCTCTGCCCTGAAGCGTGCTGCCAGCTCTCCTGGCTTTCGTCAGACCCTTTTGCAGCACCGAACCGTTTTCCTGCCTCGTTCCTTGTGCGAGGTCACCAGCCCTGTCACACGGCTCCCAGCTAGTGCACGCTCCAGGGCCGCACAGCTCCTGCCTGCTCCTGAGCACGGCCAGGACACCCCTTTGCTTAGGTGCAGGTGGGATTAATTGTAATCCCCTTGCATTGGCCCTAATGACATTCTCCTGAGTGTCATTAGCCTTAACTGCAAACTGGGATGGGCTCTATATTACCCACCCCTCCAGGGCCCCCTGGGTCTGGGTGGAAGGATGGTGCTGCTGGTGCCTGCAGAGATCCTGTGCCTGGGAGGACCTGCAACGCTGGGATGTCTGCACAGGGAGAAGGTATGAGGTAAGGCATGCTCTGTGTTGGGGGTTATTTGTAGCTAATCTTTTAGAATTCTTCAAGTATACAGCCAAAAATTCAGCCATTTCTCCTGAGCCTTAGGAAAATTTCTGCTTGCTTCTTTTTTGCCTACTTGACAGTGTGTACTCTGGTTTATCTGACATGAAAAGCATTTGAACTGTCTTATTAGGATAAAGAGACTTATTTGTTCCTTGTATTGCTTGCACCCTTGTGATTTTTTTTTTCTTTCCCTCCCAGAGGATTTCTCTTGTCTCCCTGCTGCTGTGTGCTGGCTCCTCTGCCATGCCCAGGCTGTCGCTTTGCAGAGCCCTCTGGAACTGATTCAGTTGTGTCACATGTCTGGAAATAAGCAAAATCATTTTGTGGAAAACCACTGTTTTTCAGTGTGAGAACACTGGGACCTGTTAAGGGCAGGAGTTAATATTGCTGTGTTACCTGGCACTGTGCAACCTTTCTCAGGCTCTACAGAGTGCTCTGGGTTTACTAAACTGTTGCCTGTGTCTGCTGAAGATAAGGGTCTGCTGTATTGCCCTTGAAAAACTCTTTAAGCTTATTAAAATATATTCCTGCCAACTTCTCTAGTGATACTCCATCAGCTGCAGGTGTTCTTGCACCTGCCTTGTGTGGTAAAATAGTGAAGTTGCCAAAACAGTGTTACTTATAGTAGCTTTTTCTAAACACAGGTCCCTTCTCAGATTAGCCAGATCTTCAGCTAATGTTAAAAGGTGCTGCTCTTACAAGGCTAAGAGCTCTGAGTTGACTTGCATCAGCAGATAACATGCCTCAAAAGTCAGGGCTCTGCCTTGCAAAAATCCAGTGGTGCTAGTCAGGCCCCAGAGTGGGGAATCAAGGGGGTGCTGAGCAAGTCTGGGGATTAGTGTGCTTTCTTGGTGATCTCTTCTTTTTAAGACTCTGTGTCCTCAAAGCCTGGCTGTGCAGCTGCACGCAGCCTCCTCCAGATCAAATTCCACATTTACTTGGTGGAAACAGCTTGTTTTGCCAAAGGATGAAGGAAAATGTTTTCCATTAATGCATCTAACACCCCCATTAGTGCATTCTTGGTTGTACTCAAGTGCTAATGAGATCTTACTCTTGCACCATAGGAGGAGAAACAGTAACTGGGGCATGCTTCATTTTCATGGCTGGAGTGGTTGAATTAATTGACTGAAATTAACCCTTGTGCATGGGACAGGAGCTCTTCTGGATGGTAGGATGGGTAAAGTTAGTTAATATCTTAGTGATTATTGGATAGCCACAGGCAGGTGTGAAAGCAGATGCAAATGGGCAGTTCTGGTGAAAAGTCTGCAAGATGTTAAGCTAGACTGCACTTTCTTTCCAAGAGATGGAGGTGGGTGCTGAGAGCAGGGGTGTGCACAGGCACATTAACCCATCTGCTTTAGCACTCAAAGGCTTTTGTGTATGTGATGCATCTTATCTGTTCCTTATCTTAGCAAATGAGAAAAGGGGAAAAATAAGGTGAGCAAATGTTGTATTTAATGGACAATTTAATTACTGACATCTGTGATAAAAGCTCTGGGTTTTTTTTTTCAAAGTGGAATTGTTTCTATTTTGGGATGAAGCAGGGATGTGGGAGCAAATTCTTTGGAGAGTTCCTTTGACTCCCATCCAAGGACGATAGTGAATGAAATGTGGCATATGTTAAACATGTAAATGAGGTACCGATTTATCTGTTTCTCGCATGAGATCTTCTTTGGCTGCATCAAAATTACTGTATTATTTATAAGCCTTAAACATTTAAAATTAGATGTGTGGTTTTAAAACAAAACATCAAAACCTTCATGCAAACCACATTGTTTCAATAAGAAATTAGATTTAAAAAAGCAAATTCGGAATGTTTCTGCCCTGGATCAAACCTGTGCCTCGTGTGGTTAACATGCATGTTGGACCCATCCTGCAGGACTGGGTTCTCTGTGCAATGACTTGCAACAGTGAACTCAAAATAAACAGGCCTGGTTTCATTCAGGAATACTTCCTTGTTATTGGAAAGCATCATTTCTGTGCTGTCCCTTGATGTTTCTTGGGGGAATACTGGAGACTGAGCTCGTCTGAGACACCAGGGCATCCTGTTAAAGCAGTGATGCAAGGTGTGCACTGCTGGATGCTTTGGCATCGTGGTCCAGGTTCACCTGCTGCAGGAGGGAGGGAGGGTGGGTGTTCAGGGGTGTCCCAGCAGCTCCCTGGTCTCTCCTTGCTCCTGGAGCTGTGTCCTGCTGTGGTGCAGCCTGGAAAGGAGAGACTCTGGGTGGAGACTCAGCTTCTGACAGTGGTGGGTTGTTAATGCCTGTTCTGATCTTGGCAGCTGTAACACTTAGTTCTGCTGCAGTTGGCTTTGGGTGTTCACTAGCACTTAGATAATAGCAATCGTTTGGCCTCGAGCTCTGTCTACTTTCCCTTGCTTGGTTAAGCACAAAATAGTGGTGGTGTGCGTACTCCCAGGCGCTCTGGTTCCTGAGTCTCTGCTGTTCTGTCTGGGTGCAGATGCACAGAAACACAAACCCTGTGAACTTGTACAATCAGGATTTCTGGTAATAGCATATTTTACAAACTTGTGTTTCCAAAAGCCTCATTGCTGAACCTGCCTGACCAGACAAGCGCCTCATCTCAGGCAGCAAGGTGCCTCTGACCTGTCTCTTCTCCTGAGCAGTCATTAATGAAAGTAGCTTTTTCTAATGGACATAACTGCATGTCCCTGCAAAATGACTTCCTCCAATTGCTTCCTCCAGGATCTTTGCTGTTGTGCCTGTGTCTTCCATGTGGGATGGTGGTTATCTGCTCTTGGCTGGGTGGGGGTTCGAGTTTGGCCACTGGGTCTGATGCCACTGGCCCTTCCCCCTTGCAGTTGCTCTGGGAAGGCTCCTGGGCCTGGAGGTGGCTGACAAGGTTCAAGAGAAGAACTAAATCTGCCCAGGAAGGATAAAGCACTGAGCTGAAAGCCGGGGTGTGGAGGCAGGCAACCTCCTACCCCCTGCAAGCCCCAAGGTCCAGAGACATGGACACTTGCAGTCCAGCTTAACCCTCATCCCAGGCCCCACCACCACCTTTTCCCTGTCCAAAGCAAGGTGAAGGGTAAGGACTAAGCAAGTTGGCAGGGTGGTTTTCTCACTTGCGAGGTGCTGACTGTTGCTGGCTTTTTCCAAAGCCAGATGGGAGCTGCACCTTGATGTTGAAAAGGTCTGAGGGAGCTACAGCTGCTGCTCTTGTGGAGCTGTGGGAATCATGCCTTGGAGCATGACGGAGTCCTGGATTCAGTCATACCACAACATCCAGCTTCTGGCTATTAATGCAACTTGTGCATTCTTCGTACAGGAAAAAAAGCTGATGTCTCTCAGTTACCCACACAGGCTGTTGCCCCAGCATCATCACCCCATAAACATGTCAACAGTCAAATGCAAACCAAATTTCAGTAGAGAAGTGTGACTGTAGTCAGAATTGCATTAGCCAGTGCTCCTGCCTTGTAGTATATAATTACACTTGCAATGGAAAGATGGTTGGGAAAGGGAGAGGGTGAGGGACTCCAGGGCTCTGGGAGAAAGTGGACCATGAACTGTGCTGTGTCCTCAGGCCTGGTTCCCATTGCAGTGGTTAATGCTGTCAAAATTGGGAGCTTTYTCCCCACAAGGTGGGGAAGGACCAATACCCCCATCTGACAGCAAGGTCTGGTGACTTGCCTAAGGGCAGGTGGATGCCTGGTGTTGTGCATTGCTTGCTGTGATGTCCTGCCTCCTGGGGGAGATGCAAGCAGCATGTAACCAGGCAGAGCAGCAGCATTCAGTGTCCTTGTGCAGTGGTGCAAAAGGCAAAGCACCAAGCCCATGAAACACAGCAGCAAGTCGAGCATGGCTCTGCAGGCTGCCAGGCTCACTCTGCACCTCTTACATCGGTGCATGCTCTTGGGCTAGCAGGTTGCATGCATTGCTGCCTATGTGGGCACAGGCATCTCYTGTCATCCTTTTCTCACTGATCCTGATCTTTTTTCCACTCTAAACTTTGTTGTCCTTCAGTATGAGTTAGCATTATCCTCTATGGCTGTTCCCCTCAATCCCTCTCAGCACCCACTTCATGCTTGGAAAACCAGAAATCTTACTGGAGGACAGGAAGCATTTGYTAACACCCCATTTAATGCACATTTTTCTAAGAGCAGTGGAGGAGTTGAGAGGAAAAAGCAAGAACTGCAGGAATTGCTCATTTCATTTCCTGTGGTTGCATAATTTTGTTGCTTACCAATTTTGAATTTCACAAAGCTTGTGGTTTCCCAACAGCCTTCGTCTGTGGGGAGGATACATTTCAGTAGCATACTGAACTGACATAAAATTCCAAACAAAAATAATATGCAAGCAATTGGCATTCTAAACTATGCAAGAAAAACACAAATACCCTGCTGGCTGAATTTGGCCCAGACAAGGAAGCAAAGCAAAACATCCCAGTGTCAACAGGTTGCTTCTGAGTTGTCAGAAACCAAGATCATCTGGGCTCCTTGGTCTCTGTCTGTAGGCAAAGCACAGCCAAGCGTGGGCCACAGAGTCGCAGGGCGGCATAGCTGCAAATAAGCACTGGCTTTTGCATGTGGAAAGTATTCCTGTTGCATGGTTGAAACCCACCACACATTTCCACTGACTTTGGGTCCTGGCGATAACCAGGTTGTAGTGGGTGGCRGGAAGGAAGCAGAGGCACCTTTGGTTCTTATTTATGAAAAACAGCAGGTTTTGCAGTTGGTGGCTCTTGCTGTGTTTCTCTGCCCTGGGGCTCAGCCCGGTGCAGCCCCGCTCTCCTGGACGGCGCACGGCATCTCACTAGGGCTCCCCTTGCATGGTGAGCATGGGGTAAAGAGGGAAAAGGAAAAAAACGCACTGCTGAGTTGATTAATACAACTGCTCCGGTGTTGGCTGTACTCGGATGGTGTTTTATGTGCCCTTCCCTGGGAAGGGGCCAGCAGCTCCCCGCTTGGGGAGCGGAGCRGGTGCACCGAGGAGGCGTCTGCCCCGCTGCAGCCCGACTGCCAGCTCGGGGCCGTTGCCAGAAGGAGCCGGGCTGCCTCCAGCAGCCTTGCGGGGGCCTAAGGAAGGATCCCTCGGCGAGGCTGCCCTGATGCCGGCAGCCGTGAGCGGCAGCTGCTGGGACTGTGCTAAAACCCGTCTGCGAGCGTCTTGCTGGCACGATTCATAGGTCGCCCTGATTAGATACAGCAATAGCTGCAAACATCCTCTGCTGGGACCTGCTGGGGATCTCGCTTGTGTTYACTGAAAATAAACTTTGGGGGTGAAGGGAAGCCTGCTGGTGACATGAACTTGYTGTGAAGAAACAAGTTTGAGCTCAGTTTATCGCCTGCCTCTCTAAAACTGTCCAGGATCTGGGGGTCTTTGCTTTGGACACTCATGTTAAAATAATTTTCATTCTGTTAAGTGAAAAGTGCTTTAAGTTTGGCAGGGCTCTGCTGCTCATGCTCTCACCACTTCATAAATAATACTTACAATAACAGCTGGGAATAAAGCAAGGAATAGGGGAGGCAGCCAGGGTCAGCTCGGTGCGCTCCTCGCTGGCTGTAAATGCCTCACGCTATGATGTCAGCCTGGTTCGGAGCGAGTGTCTGCCCAAATCGCTACCACATGTGCAGCCAGGGGATGTGTTTTACCTGGACTTTCCACTAAATGAGTAATGTGGCCAGGAGCCTTGGCAGAGCAGCTCTTGCACAGCTCGTGGCTCCTCTCTTTTCCTGTTAATCAGTTACTAATATTGGATGCCACAGTTCAATCGGATCATCTTATTTCTGTTTTCTCAGTGCTTTTTTCTCTATGTGAGAATTACTTCACACTTTCCTGAATGTCTTGCATAGGTTTTAATCCAAACCACRTAGTCACGGAAAGGGGAAGGGGGTGAACTCTGTTCGGACAGAAACCGGAGCCCGAGATGGCCCCATCTCTGGGCAGCAGTGAAGCAAGTGTTGGAAACRGAGCCCTTTTCCCTGCAGAAGATGCATCCAGTAACGGAGGGTTTACTGGAGCACTGCAAAACAGGCTGGAGCCTGATCTGCAGCCTGAGACACTGACTTGTTCCCTGTCAGCTGCGGCCCGTGGAGGTGGGGAAGGGGCAGCACTGCTGTCTCCAGGGTCGGCAGGTACCGGCAGCATTGCCCTGCAGCCTGGTGACCTGGACCTGCTCCGGGATGCACGGAGCAAGGGGGGAAGCCGTGGTCTCCCAAAACTCCTCCTGCAACTGTGTGCTGCGGTCAGCTAGTCCCATCAGCAACACGTGGGGGTTTAGGTCCAATAATGCCTCAAAATTGTTCACCTGCCCTCGGAGGGGCTGAATTAATGCAATCTGCCTGACTTTGCATGGGTGTGAGCATGACTGAGGAGGAGCCTGGGGGCTGGACGTGACCCCCCCCCCCCATGCTCGACGGAGCCTGGCGAGAGCTGCTCCTCCTGCGCGGCTTCATGCCCTTGCTTTCATTAGTCTGCTCTGTGAAGTGGTTTGGGGATGCGCCTGTGTGAAAGACGCTGCAAGAAACAGTCTAGTGCTGAAGAGCAGGAGGACGTGTCCACATGTGGCAGACGCTGGTCACATCGCCCAGCCCAGTGTCTGGCAGCCTTGGTCACATACACCCTGGCTCTGCAACTAGAAAAGTACAGCAAATGGCTCCTGAACAGAACAGGCATTAGGAAAACAGCAAACTTTGGCTGCAACTTTGAGAAACATGTATAATAACCCTTTGCTAATGTCTAAATGCAGCAGGGTATTTCTAGTGCATATTTGACTTGAAGCATGAGCTTTAATCCATGCACTTTCATCAAAGCAGAGCTGGTGCACCAGGCTCGTGAGCTCCCAGGAGGTTTGTGGGTGCTTAAGCCAGGCTCAGAGACTGCAGCCTCTTGCAAGGAAAGCTATTTGGGGGTGGTCTGCCACCCAGCCACAGGCTTCGTTAAACAGCCCCAACTGGGGTTTAAAAGTCCCGCTTTTGTGCTAGCGGGAGGGAGATTGCCGAGGATTTGGCTAGTGCAGACGATGCCATGAGTGCAGAGCTCTTCTTGGGGCCAACTAGTCCAGCTTAATAAAAGGGGGAAATTTCCACTGACTCCAAGGGAGCAGGATGGTTGAGACAGGAAAAAAGAAGTGGAAAATTATTTATGACAGGGTAATTGTGTCTGAGACAACTCATATCCAGCCAAAACCCTGCAAGAAACTTAGGAAAAACAACTTTAGGTCAATCTGATTTGTTGTCCTGTTTGTGCGTGTGGGGAAGTTTCCCTTGTGAGAACTGGACTTCAGAACTGTATGAGAACCCACAATCAAAATTAATGTGGAAAATAAATTGCTGGCTGGCACCACTGTCAGCAGCGGACACTCAATCCGCTGTCCCGAGGCACTGGTGTGTCCTGGCCCTGCGGAGCTGGTGTTTTCCTTTGGAGCCTTTAAACTCCTGCTGCATCATCCTGGGGCTGCAGGGAGGAAGGGACGGTGGCTTGGGGCAGCCAGGAGGACTCGGGCGCCTGCTCTGAGGGCAGGAGCCTGCTGCTGGCTCCCGGGGCCTCTGGATGAGCAGCTGGAGCCGGCCATGGTCCCGGCACAGGGTCTCTCCAGCCTGGATGCTCCGTAGTCTGCTGAGCACAGGGCAGTGCTCAGGCTGTCACCGTCCCCGTGCCCAGGGAGCCTCCTCCATCCTTGTCGCCCTGCGTCACCTACTGCAGGAGCAGCCAGAGCTCCAGCTGCAGCTCTGCTGCTTTTTCCCCAGCCAGGCTGCGATCCTCCCCACGGCTTCCTCCAGGCTCTCGGATCTAGCTAATACTGCGCCTGGTGAAAGTGCTCGAGACCCAGGTTTTACAAAGAATGATGAATGTGAGCTTTTCTTTAAATCCAGCTGTGCTCGGAGTCCTTAGGGGTCGTGTTTTCMGGCTTTTCTCTGCCACCAAGGAAGCTAGACATTTGAGTCTTTTTCAAATAAGTGTTTCATGTTCTCCAGAGTCTCTCTGCACTCATTCACTTCATTCCAGAAGCTGGAGCTTTAAGGAAAAAACACCAGTTATTGCAAAAGATTTGCATCCTTGTAATATCAAAGCCTCTTGGCTGTCTTGACAAACAAAAGCGTGAGCGAGGTCCAAGTCGTGCTCCTGGGCAGCGGTGCGGGCTCTGGAGGTGGTGGTCTCGGCGGGGGAGATCACCAGAACGTGGCCCCAGGATTTTAACCTGGCTTTGTTAAAGAATGCGCTGCTAATTCCAGTGGTTAATTTTATTACGTGTCATTTCCCTCCATTATTTGGTTCAAAAGATGAAGACTAACCCTAGATCTTAAACTATCCAGATTTCAGATATTGCCCTTGGGAAAGCTTCAATCTAGTCTTTTGTTTTCATTTAGTTTTTCTGCAGATCTGCAAATGTGTTTGTTTTAATAATGCAGCTGTAGGACGGATTAAAAAAAGCAAGTATTGCTGGCATTTAATATCTCTAATCCAGCAGTAAGACAAGCCTGCCGAGTGTTTGCTTAATGTTTAACATCCTTTTCTGATTAAGCAAAAGGTTTGAAGTGATTATAGTTTATTTGCAACAAAAGTGGACTTAAATGAGAGTTAATTCCTGCCCCTCCTCCCGCGCTGGCCGCTTGCCAGTCGCCATGTGTCCGAGCTCCCTTGCCGAGAGCCGCCGCAGCGGCGGGCGATCCCCAGGGCTGCTGAGCGCCGACCGTCCTCCAGTCCTGAGCCTTGGAGCCGGGTTCCTCGCGGCTYGTCCAGAGCCTGAGCAGAGCAGGGAAGAGGCAGGTTTCTCTGGGATGAGCCAGGTGCCCAAGGATGCATTTCTCGGGCATTGCCCTGTGCCGTTTTCCCTGCGGAAGGTCTCCTATCTCTTCAGTTTTAATGTCAAATATTGGTGTGTTTTATAGTTGCTGCTGTTTATCAAACGGAGTTGAGAAAAGCAAGAGGCAGCTGCTGTGAGCAGCCCTGAACCCCCRGCTTGTGTCTGGGCTGAGGAGGCTGGATGTTGTGCCGGGACGCGTGCTTCACTTCCAGCTGCTGTCCCCTAATTCAGGGTGACAGCTAGGAAGCGAAGGGGAGGGAAAGCAGAAAGAGCTGTGTGGCACACAAAAAGAGGTGAAATCTGCTCCCCCAGGGACCGTGTTGCTCGCCGCACGAAGGACTAACACTTCCTCTTGGCTTTGCCCCAGCCAGGCGAAAGGCCTGGCAGAGATGGGAGGGAATCCTCGGGCAATTGGGAATCCTCCATGGAAAGGCACAGCTGCAGGAGCGCCCGCTCCGTCCGGCACAGGCCATGTGCCTGGGGCTCGAGCTGTGGACGGGGCCAGCAGGGAGAGCCCTGTTCGGCAGCCACTGGACCCTTTCCAACCTCTGTCCCTCCTGCCTCTGGAGACCTCGGCTCTCAAAATGTCTTGTCTCTGCTGCAAATGTCAATTTTATCAAAAAGTTAATGGAATTTGATTTTTGACTTCTAGTCAAAACACTTCCAGTGATAGCTTGCAGATGATGGGGGATGCCAGAGTGAAAAAACAAAGTCCTGGGGAGCCTCATCTGGGGCTGCTTTCCAGTATCATGCCTGAATTTCCTTCTAACCCCACCTAGTGCTGCTTTGCTGGAGTGAAGGCAGATCATTTGGGAGAGCTCTYGCTGGGGACTAATGCAGGTGCAAGCTGCAGTTACAGGGTTGTAATGTGATTATCTAGAAATGTAGTTGCATCCACCAGGCACAGAGTTCTGGGTACCTGAACTCTAGCAGGTTTACTGCTAGCTTGTTCTTGCAGAGTTCCTCAGCCTTCAAGCACAGGGTCACTAGCAAGAAGGTGATGCATGCAGGCAATCCATAAAAAATGGAGGAGATGGGTAACGTGCTCAGGGACCTTCCTTCCCAAAAGCATGTTCCTCCAGGCTGTGCAGGCATGATCTCTGTGCGTTTGGGAATCAGGTGGAACTGAGATCTCTTGGGGGAGAGGGCAGAAAGTGAGGACCAGGGCATGGAGCAAAGGTGCTGTCAACTGCCTGGAGCCCAAAAGGCTTCAACTTTTCTCCCAGCAGCATGAACGTAGGTGGGAGACCTGTTTTGTCACTGCCCCATAACTCATCATCCTCAAGTGCAGGGAGCCTGTTTGCAACTTCCGAGACCTCACTTCTCTGCTACTTGGAAGCAGTTTTCCTATAAAAACGTAGAATTGCTGCTCCAAGCCAGGAGCTAAGTGCACGTGGCACATGGACTTGGTGAAATGCTGCCAGTGCGGTTCTGGGTCTGGACGGTCCATGGGGCTGCGGCTCTGCTGGTGCCTGAGCTGGGGAGCAACTTCTGCATTTCCCAGCAGCCGGGGCAGCTCGGGACACAATGAAGGCTGGCGGGACCCTGAGGGGATGTGCGCTGGTGTTGCCCATATTACTACCTCGCAGATCAACGGAGGCCCCAGCTCTCACCGGCAGGGAGTGCGAGGAAGAAAGACACAAAAGCGGCAGAGAGTGAATAAACTCAATTAGATCGCTGTAATTGCAACAAGAATTAGTGTGGGGGTCGGGCACATGTGCTGCCACAGAGCAGTAATTAAAAGTGCAGTGTTTGCTGTGCTGGGGAGGTGGCCTGCTGGGTCCCTGCGGTGCCCTTTGAAAAGCTCCACGATGGAGCTTCTGGGCTGGATAAACACAAATGTCAGTGCCTCGCGGTCCGTGGGGGACTCAATCCGCAGCCCAGTGGGAGAATCCCCTGCTTTACGTTCCCAACAGTCGGGCTAATTTCGGAGTCAGGCTTTGATGTGCTTTGGGGAGCCCCCTCCCTTCCTCMAATGCTTTATTAATTTTCTCCTGTGGTTTTTCTTATCCTCCCTTTCTCTYGGGCCTGCCTGCAACTCCTCTTTTGTGCTCGCGCAGCAGGGTTCATAGCGGAGAATTTATATCATTCTGCAATATATATAAAGAAGGAATGAAAGAGAAGATGTAGGAACCTGCAGAGACTATAGCAATAATCAGTGCCTGGGAGCCAGGGTCCCCTTCCTCCTGCTGCCTCCCTGTGTCCTGGCAGCTCCGATGCTGCCGGAGATGCAGCTGGGGCTGTTCCTGTTCCTCTGCCCTCTCCAGGGGCAAAAAGGGGTGACCGATGCCCCCAGGGCAGCAGGGTGACACCGGGCTGTTGGTAACGGGGGTCGCCGCAGCGTGGCAGCGGGCACCGACCCCTCTGGTGTGACCGTTAGAGGCAGAAGTCCTCCGCGATGCCCCGGCCTCGTCTCCCTCCCCTCCACGTCCCCCCCCCCCCCGGGCGGCGGCATCCGAACGCGGCGGTGACGGGCTCTGGCGAAGCTGGTGCTGAGCTCCCTTCCTGTTTTGTATTATCGGCCGAGCCTGGCACGGAGGGGATTCTCTCCCCACATCCCGTTGGCAGGCGAAAGGCTCAAAACCCAGCAAAACCATTGTTTGCGCTCGCAGGGCGGGGACGGGGCGAAGGGAACGGCGTGYTTCGGAGCCCAGAGCAAGGAGCCCTTGGAGCATCTGCAGCAGTTAGTGGGGCAGGGGTGCTGCAATTAAGTAAAATGGGTGATTGCAGAGCTGTTTGCGAGCCCTGACACACAAGGGAAGCGGTGGCACATGCCAAAGCTTGCAGTGAAGGGGATTCCTCTCCTGCAGGCCTGGAATAAATGGGGTTTTCGTGGGGAAAGACTGGGGTCGGTCTGTCCGCCCTGTGAGGGACCCAGCACTGCTGCTGGGGACACGGCGGGGAGGCGTTTCCCGCCAGGGAGAGGAGCAGCGTTCCTGGAGTCGGAGGGGCAGCAGCGCCCCAGGGAGCAGAAATCCGGGAGCCCCGAGTCCTGCTGCCCAGCTCTCCGCACGCCACCGAGAGGCTTTCGGGACTGCTGAGCTCCCCGGCGAGYGTGGGGCCTCCAGCCCTGGCTGTTGGTGTGCAGCTGGGACGCGGCTTCTGGGCCGGAGATGGAGCTTTCTCTTTTAACAGGTCCCTTGGGAGCGTTCATGCTCCTTCCCTCCGATTCCTGCTATTYGGAGAGAACAGGCAGGACTGGACAGCTCAGCTGCTGCAGAGATATACAAGTCCTGCAGAAAAAATCCTACTGTTCAAGGACCTCAGTCCTGTCCTCTAAAATATGCTGTTTTCATTAAAGCAGTGAAATTAGATTTCAAAAAGRAAAAAAAACAGGATTTGGTTAGCAGCCCTTGATTTGGGCCTGATGAACAAGATCCAGAAGCAAAACAAAGGCTGTTTCCACAATGGTTGGAGGGAAAGGGAATCGGTCCAATTGCAAAACTTGGATCCTGGCACCAAGGGAGTCTTTGTGCGCAAGACCTGTGGCAATGGATGGCAATGACTTCGGGAAATTCAATACTCACCCGGCTCATAAACAGAAAACAAGGAAAATAAACTTGGGCAGATGGGAGGAAGCAGAGAGCCAAGCTGTGGATTTCTGCTAGGCTGGAAAACAGCCTCTTGGTCCAGGCAGCAGGTCCCGGGCTCTGCGGCTGCAGAAGCCGGTCCTGGGCTGTGCTGTGCCGGGTGCGATGCTGGGAAAGCTATGGATGGGGGATGGCAGCAGGCAGGGGGAAGCAGACACTGCCTGCACCCTCGGTGGGGGTGGGAGCCATGTGTGTCCCTGAGCTGGGTGCTGGGGAAGGAGCCCTGCTCCAGGGATCCTGCAGGCATGGTGCACCGCAGTCCTGCTGCGGGGACGGACTGGCTGCATGCGGATCCCGTGGCCCCTTACTGCCCTCCCTGGAGACGCAGGGTGAGGCGGCAGATTTCGTTGGGTCGTTTCACGTGGAGGCTGCAAACGCTTGGCAGCCGCGGTGACAAGGGTGGGATGGCAATTTGCATAGAAAAGAAAACTCCCCACCAGCCGCCTCCCTGCTCTCTGGTGCGTCGTGCAGCTTGGGTCGTCTTGTAATCGTACGCCGTTGTGCAACCATGCTGTGCAATCCCCGTCTCTGCTGCTACCTCATCCTCTGCCTCCTCACAGCTCCTTAAGGGAGGAGCGCAAAGTTGTATTTGTGCAGTGCCTTGGGGTGCAAACTCCTGCCTGTTTAGGTTAAAGGATTCATTTTATATGTCGTATGGTGGAAGAACGAACCGCACAAAGCTGTCAGACAAAGACATGACAGCTGAGGATGTGACATTGGCGCAGAAGGGTGGTGATGGGGTGARGGCAGCAATTAAAGGTTCAGTGAAGTAAATGACTTGAAAAAAGATTTTTGAGAAACAGAAATGACTCCATAAAACCTCAAATCCACTGCCAAATGATGCCGCCTTGTTCAAAAACACAAGAACTAACTGTTCCCTTTTGGCCACAGACAAGAGGAATGAGTGTTTAGACCATTTATGGGCCATAGCGGGTCAGTGAAGATATGCAATCCGCGGATTCATTGAATTCTCTCATTACCACAACCCTACATTTGCAATTATGGACTCATGAAACTCAGCATCCCATCTACCACTCAGCCTTGCCTGTAAATATGTTGCATGTGTTGCCAGGAGAAGAGCCAGTCCCATTCCTGTGCCACACTGGGCTCTTGTGCACCCGGGTGCAACAAAAGTGACACGAGATTAACCAAAATCTCATACTGGGAAGTTGGAATCGTACAAGTCTTTAACACGTGCCTCCCCTCAGCGCGCCACAACAGAAGCTGTTTGCATGTAGGGAAAGCCTATGGTATTTTTATGTTCTGACAAGTTTTCATTCCTTTGGCACAGAAAGAGAAACAGCGTCCTCCCCTTAAATTAGGCAATTATCATTGTTTATTTCAAGTTTTAAGCTACTGGCTCATAAAAGAAAAGCAACCAAGAGCTGCGAGAGCACATCTGAGCTGATCGCAGAGGAACACGGCATGGAGCCCCTGTGTGTCCTCACGACACTGCGAGGATTTCAACTTTTCTTAGAAAACATCAAGGTATTGGCAGCTTTGACTGTTACCCCAATGTAGGAAAACATCTTTTCCTCTAAAAAGGAGTTAACTTCTCTCCCTTGCAATGACCATCTTTGTCACATGAAAAATAAGATTTGGCCATTAGAGTTGGTATTTGAGGGGGATGTTCACAATGCCCTGGTAGTTACTCATGCTATTTTTGCGCAATTTTCCCCATCTGATAACATCTACACAGTAGACAAGTCAAATTCTGCTCTAATTTGTGTCTACAACCACACTGACTTCAGCACTTAGGTCAAGGAACAGAACTTGGCTGATCCTAGGCCTTTAATAATCAGTGCCATAACGAAGCCTTTGCCTTTTAAACCAGAAAAATTARGCTAGAGAAATCCAAGCCAGCCACCTACTGCTCCTCCTTGGAAATTCATAGAAGCATCTTTGGTCTGACCTTCACTTCTGACAAAGAACACATGAAAAATACTAKTGATAAAATACAGTGGATACTTTGCTGGAGAAAAAAATCATAAATCCTTATGAGATACACACCTGAAACACTATTTTAGAAGAATGTCAGATACATTGGCCAACCATTAAATTTCACAGGTTCAGTTTAAGAACTTCAGGAGATTGCTGGCAGTGCCTGAAAGGGAGAGGAAAATTATAAACATGTGTTAGGGGCTTTGACTGAGATGCAGAAACCTGGAAGATAATCTTTATTGCTATTCAAGATATAACCGAATAGCCACCACAAAGAATTCCACTCACCTGCCTGTCAAATGACTGACTACAATCTTTAATGCCAGTGAGATTAAAAACGTTTCTTTAGACTGAGCAGATCGGATATTTTATGAAGACCGTGGGTTTGTTCAGACCTCATCTGGCCTTCTTCAGTCCACACGACACCCACCAGCCGATCTCCTGCCGTACCACTAGTCTGCAATGTTGCATGGATGATCCCGCCATTGCAAGGCAGGAGCTCTCGCATCRCGGAGAGGCACGGCGCTACCAAGCCAGGAGGTGTGTGTACTGGGAAGGATGCTTTTGGCTTACCACCATGTGCTCCGTTTGCTGGTGCCTTCATGCCTGCTTTGCCAGATCCCCTGCAGCCGGTCCTCCAGCCTTCCCTGGCACCTGCTCCTTCCTCCTTGCAGCCGTGGCTCACAGCACCGGCCTTATGGAAGCCAGGATTAGCCCTGGCACAGGCATCTTCCTAATGCTCACTTAGAAAATACGTGTTTATTTAGCTATGCCGAAGCAGGCCTGGCCTCAGCCCATGCAATGCTGAAGCAGAGGCGAGCGGGGCATCTCCTGCCTCGTGAATGCCGGGTCTGTGCCCGTGCTGTGGTCTCCATCCTCCCGGCAGGCGCCTTCCTCACCGTGCACCCAGGAGCCTGCGGAGGCAAGGGCATACGGGAAACAAAGCGTTTGCTTTTCCAGGGCTTGCTCAGAGCAGGCAGAGGAGGAGACGATCGTTGCCATGGGACACAGAAGAAACGAGGAGGCCAAAACAGCTGCGGTGTTTTTGGAAATCTCTAGAAGTGAAGTCAGGCGTTTGGGCAAGGAGGTGGAAACCAGGGTCGATGGAGTCGTTTTGGCTCCTGGGATGCTGTTTCATTCAGACACTGACATTAGAAGCGGCTCCTGCCCAGCCCCACCGTTCAGGTTACGCTTTACGTCGGCCAGGCTCAGCGGAGCACCAGGACCCTGGTCTTGAAACAGGCCCAGGCTTCCCAGAGGATCAGAGCTCAAGTTCTGGAAATAAACATCTCCAGTGAAATGTGGTGTGCGGAAGCGAGGCATTTGGAGCTCAAGAGTGTCTATGTAGACGTAGTCAAAACGCCAAGGAGCACTGTCTGCACTGGCTGCAGAGCTGGGAGCCTCTTACTGTACTTCAGATTATATAAATAACTCACTGAATAAAACCACATGTGACCACATTCTGTTCTTCATCCCTCAGTGCTCTGCCGACAGCACACAGACTTTTGCAACACTTGTTTACTAGGGCGACTGTATATAAAGTGAAAATAATTTGCTAGGTCTTATGTTTCCACTTTAATTCTTAGTGTATAAAAAAAACCTGTGAATTTGCTAATGGGCTTTGAAAATATATTTTTAAAGCTAGGGCAGCATGAGTTGGTGAGTTGTTACAAAGGATTACAGAAGGAACAAGGTTTGCTAGAAAAATTATTCCCTTGAGAAAATCTGTAGCAGCTGAAATGCCTGTTTCTTTCCAAGAAAATAAACACATTTTTGCATCTAAAATCAAGCCTCATTTCAGGTATGAAGCAAGCTTGTTTGTTCGTTAGCGTTTATGTGCTTCCCATAGGCTTTGGTGTTTAGTTTAGCATGTCTGAAGGCCAAGCATACACTCACGAACACTCTCTGCAGAGGAAGATTCCTATTGCATCTTTAAAGCACACTTTTGGACAGAGATAAATGGCTATGAGCTTTGGGAACGTTAGTGCCAGATGGCAAATTGAGATTTCTTTGTACATTTCTGTATTTCGCTCCAGAGTTGATCTTGCATAAAAAAATATTTTTTTACCATTTGCTATGAATTGCAGACCTGGGGAAACCTTCTGCAGCAGAAGGATTTGCAATTGTTCTATTTTGAGGGGACACAAACCTTCTGTTCACTTTCTCCTGATTATTTAAGTCTATGTGCTTTGGATTTTTTCCTGTTCAGGGGTAATTCAGAGCCTTTGACTGGCTGGGTTTTTTTTGTTAAACAATGTCTATGTCTAACTGAGCAGCCTATGTTGTGCACGGAAAATAGGCAAATTCAGTGTGAGTGTTGCACTTTCTCAGGTAGTTAATTACTATTTCATATTCATGGGCTACGGCTTTTGTAAGTCAGTGAACGTGTTCTGAAGTTCTCTGCAAACATTTGCTAATTCTTCCTCCAACAGCCAGGAATATGGGGTGGGAAGGCAATAACTGATGATCAAAATTGTATTTTTACAAGTTAATTTTATGAGGTCTGCTGGGGAAATACTATTTTCACATTCTACCACACGTAGATAGTTTGGATCATTACTAAGGGATTCCCACCAGCCGTTTCCATTTCCTGTCAGTTCTGCATTTTTTGCTATTAGATATCATTCATAAGAAGCTGGATCCTTCTCCCAGCATCACCATCCATGAGAAGGTAACACAGCATTGAAGCTAAGCCCTGGGTCAGACCTTCACCTGCGATGGGCTAGCGTGCCTCCTGGCTTTGGGGGTTGCACCAGTTCCTCTCTTTTAGTGGCCACTTCTGTGTGTCTTGTGACTAGCGGGGGGAATGTGCTTGATTTTCTGCATTGCTGCAATAGAAACAGGCATGACTTAGCTTATCTGCTCACCGCAGTCTTGTGAGCTCATAGGACGGAAGGAGTTAACTGATCCTCTGGGATGAGAATGATAATTGGCACTAAGAGTGTCTAAGATGAGTGAGTTTTTTAAGTACTGCCAACTTCTGAATGGAGGCAATGAAGACCAACAACCCGCTCTGGCTTTTAATAACCAGCGACCAATGCAGCAGAACATATGGAAGCAGTGCGGTTCAGCTTGAAATAAAACCTGGAGGTTACAGGGCAGAGGGAAAAGGACTCTGCTGGCAGCATGAAGGTGGAAAAGATGAAATTTTGCATGCTGAGGAAACAAGCAAAGCTGCCAGCCTGGACGTGCGTGTAAGCCTTGCTTCTCTGTTCCAACCTAAGGACCCTAAAACACTTATTCTGGTCGACTAACAGATGCTGGCCGGTTTTGAAAAGGCCATCCCATGTTGCTGCAAAACAGCTGCTGGCTGCGTGGCTCCCACGAGGGACGCCTCTCCGGCAGGGATTCGGCCCCCTTTGAGCCCAGCTGGAGGAGCCAGGGTGAGGGACGCGATGGAGCCAGACAGCCAGGCGCAGCCTTTGACTCGTCTGGGACTATGGAAAGCCAGCATCCCTAGGAGACCCTGAGCGTCACTGCAGAGACACCCCAGAGCCACCCCAGGCAACAACTAGGCATCACCGAGGGCTGGTCTTGCAAGTCCCCAAGCAGCTGCAGGAGGAGGACACCGCCCCTACGAATACAGTTTATAAAACATCTCCCGCAAGGCAATGTGGTTTCCAGGCTGGACACTGTGCTGTTACCATGGCTGTGCCTTGTCCGCCTCCTTCTGCACAGACAGGACTTGGATCCAGAGGGAGATGGTGCTGGCCCTTTCCACCGCACGTCCCCAGCATCTCTAGCTGCCTTTACTCCACGGGGGCCTGTGGCACAGAGGAATAGAGGAGATTCACTGCTGCATCTGCCCTGACTCAGGGCAGCTTTTAGATACCCAAGCAGCAGCAGACACATTTAYACCATTCGAAATAGTCTTGCAAATAGTTCCCTCTGAGCATGGGCAGTGGTGTTCTTATGGAGGAGCAACAGCTAAGTATAAACATCTGGTTCTGTGAATTCCTATAATGTAATAAAATAAGTCTTCCCACAGATTTCACGTCATCTTTGTCTGGGCATCACTGAACTGTGAAGGGAGAAACTTTTTTGTGGTTTTCAAAGGAACAAAGAGACAATATGCATCTGGTGAGGTGTCCTGGCAACCTCCTGCACTGAGCCTGCATCCCTCGCTGGCAGCATGGCCTGGTGTCGTGGGATGGTAACTGGCTGACCTGCAGCGCCTGCAAGGGAGACTGTGGTCTCTAAAGCCGGGGAGGTGGTGAGGTGACTTTACTGCAGGGATCCAGAGCAGCAGCCATCCAGCAGAAAGCGACACTAAGGAAACGCCTGCAATCTGGATCCCACCTTTTTGGCCCTTGCTCAAATGAAAGGGCAGCAAAGAACATACAACTGGTTAAAAGCTCACAGCCTTAATCAAGTCCAGAAAGGGCCATTCCCTTGTGCTCATCTGGCCTCCTGCATATTGCAGCCTCCAGCCCCTCCCCATGTGGGACTGTGTGCCTTGCAGCCCCAGGAGCAAGGCCAGGAATTCAGGGCAAGTCTCATCCCAGGGGACTACATGGGGCTCTGCTGGAGACACACCTCATCTGCAGGTATTCCTGCCTTAGCAGCATTAGATTTCTCATCCGGACTGTCTCCGGGAACGGAGAGCTTTCCTCTTGGTCCTAGAGGAGCCAGGAGCATCTGCTGATTTTAGCCAAGGGAAGGATGGACCGATTCAGGGCATTTTTTGGTAAAACAAGGCTATTTGCAGTGGACTTTGTTGCTGCGTGGAGCTGTTACAGATATGGCGAAGGGTCTATTTTATGGGCTTTTCATGGGAAGGGCAGAGTTTACACAGAGGCATGGGAAGCCACCAGAATGGCCTGGGCAAACTGCAATGAGCCAACATGAAACTGCAAACTTGCTGCTTGCTCAGAGTCCTTCCTATGGAAATGAAGGGCACAAAAAGCTTAATCTCTGTTCCTAGGAGGTCTCTGTTTTCAGAGAAGTAAAACTGCAGAACTGGGCTTCAGCTTTCATGTACCCCAGACCCAGGCTTGCTGTCTGTCTCGAAAAGCATCCTCTGTACTCTGGTGGGACTGCACATGCCATAGACACAGGGCACTCACCAGGCCCAGGGACTGACGCCATCCTAATCCCAGCAACGAAGTTTACAGGATTCTTATACACAGACTGAATTAAGCACAAAGCAGTAGGCAGAAGCTTAGGCAAATTCCCTGAGACTCTACACCTCTTCAAAACTTCTCTACCCTGAAAAGAAGAAAATGCATATTTGTATTTTATAATACTGAACCATCATTTAAACAAAGTCATGTGCTAAAGTAAACTCACATGCAGGAGGAACACTGCTGGGTCTCCCCAAAGCTGCCAGATAAGTTGCCCACAAGCTTTGGCCAGGTGCTTAGTCTTTTTGAAGAGGTTTCCCTGCAAAATATGAATCTGATGGAACAGGTGGTTTAGCAGAGGGAGTGGGCACAGAAACCTGCTGGGAAAGCAACAGTAAAAAGCTCAAACAAGCTGGATTCCATCGTGTTTTATATTAAGAACATGACTGTCTCTATTCCATGGGAGCAGACCTGTAGCTATGCATTCCCAGCCTCAGGCACCAGCACATGCATCCTCTGTACACCAATTGCTGCAACGTGACTGTTCGATGGTATTCAACTGATTATTGCCTCCGAAAGGCATGACGTGAGTGTGCTTCCTGATGTCTTCCAGCCTGTCCAGCATCCTTTGAAGACAGGTGACTCCCCAGCATCTACAAAAATATAAATACAGTCCTCTTCTCCTCCACAGCCGGATGATTCTCAGTAATGCAGCCTGTAACACATCATGCCCACTGTGTTTATTCAGAGGCAGGCATGTTTAAGAGACCCTGGGCTTATCTTAAGTCTGCCACTTATGTAGAGAAGAAAGGCCCACAAGTCTGTTGAAAGTCAGAAGGGACATTTGGCTGCTGCCATCCCTTGYGGATGATTAATGCCCGATGGGGGAATGTAACTGGAAACGTGATGAACTTGTCTGCAAATGCATGTGGATGAAGCAGATTCAGATGAAACTTGAGCATTTCGCGTAGGGGAATGTGACCCACGCAGCCGAGCCGAGCTCTCCCCAGACTCTGTGCCCCTATTGCCTGGGAAATGTTCGCATGCATCACTGCTGATGAGAACAGAGAGGCTGCGCTCGTAAATCTTTAGAAGCCATTTTTCAGTGGGAATAGACTCCATTTAGTCCACAGGCTTACCAGTCTGTTTGAGAAAAGGGATTTCATTCCTTTGCTTCTTTTTGTCAGGATGGATTTACTGATCCCAAACATGTTCCTCACACTTTATTTAGGGCTTAATATGCATCATTTACATTGCTGAGCTGTCACCAGCCTGTCTGAGCTATCTAGACAGACAGGCAATGCATTTCCCTTGCCCCATTGCTCTCCCTGCCAGATGTGGATAAAGCAGCTAGGAAATCCCTTGGAAGATAAAATTAGCCTTTTTGCGAGCTGTTGCTTATTCCCTGCTGTGCAGGGCACAGGCAYGCTCGGCACAGCTGGATGTTTTCCATCCTCCCTGCTCCGCAGCAGGTTCTCCTGCAGCYGGTGGTGGCAGCCCTCAGCCAGGGCTGCCCTGGGAAACCTGGGACAGAACCTGCTCCCTGAACGCTCCCTCCTCCGCTTCATGGGAAACTGCACTGCAAAACATGTCCTGTAAGAGGGCAGTGACCACAGAGCGAGAAGGCAGCACCCTGGAGCGGTCCCAGGGCCATCGCCCTGCTCCAGCAGCCAAGCAGCTCAGGGAGGCTTTCTCCTCTGCTCCAGCGGGAAGAACTTTAAGCTCTGGCTTTCACAGAAATTCACCTTTGGAGCTGAAATCAAGTCTGGAAAGTTACAGCACAACAAACATTAGGGAAGCACGCAGGCAGGCCGAGCTGGGCTGTTCCCCAGCTGCATTCCCAAGAACAAGTCACCTGTAACATCCAGTTACTGCAGGCAGTTCTGCAGGAGAGAATTCAATATTCTCATTAACTGATGCCAAGTGATGGCTGTTGAACCTAGGGAAAGCTTGCCTCTTTCTGTGTCTTTACAGAAGATCCCCAGATGCTGATAAGTGTTCACTAGATAATTCACATCTGCATGCAATTTAAGTATTCTTTCCTGAATTACTGGAGTTACAGAAATTCCAAGTAATTAGAGAGGGTGCTTACAAAAATAAGATTGGCATCTAACATATAATGAAAAAGAGTGGGGGTGGGAGGACATGGGGCTCATGAAATCATCTTACTATTGCTAAAAAGTGAGTAAATCCAGTGGCATTTCTGACTTCACTGGTATGTCCCCTTCTGCCTTTGCTCCCTGATGGAGGACCTGCTCTCCTGTCTTCTCCAGCACTGGCTAACAGAGCCATGGAAGCAATTCCATGACTGTGTGACTGAATGAACACTTCCAGACACGGATGTYTGGCACCTGCTTTTCTCTCTGAAAAAAATGTAATTTTTCTACGTTCATCATAATTAGATGTCTAATTTTAGACATCCAACTTTAAAATGAGGGTCCTTGTGTTTTAGCTGTTTGTAGTCTGTCTGTGGAGTACTGAGGCAGAGTCCTTAGCTGAATGATTGAGCTTGGAGATAGAAATACATAAACTCCCTGAAACTACATGTGAATCCCAACAAAGTCTAACCAAGACTCTTTCTGCTCTGGGCAGAGAAATGGAAGTCGGGTCAGGAGGGACACTCTGATGCCTCCCTAAAGGCAGGGCTGATAGGCATTTTGCACAAGAGTAAATACATACCTCCCAACCTCAAGCCATGCTTATTCAGCAGAGCTCATTTCCCTAGCACGTATTTACCCACGCAGCACTCAGCATGATGAATAGTGACAGAGATCCCAGAACCTCTCCTGCTCCAGAGCTGCTTTTCACCCTTAAGGAATCCGCATTTTCTTCCAGGTCTTCAAGAACTGAACTGCTGACCTTTTGAAAGCAAAAGGAACAAGCAGTGTTAGCATGATAGATCTCTGATGATAGCACAGAAGGGAAAACATAGGCAGGATTTAMATTCTGTCCCTTACGAATGGTTTGGCTGATATATTAAAAGCCGGATGGAGCATAAAAATGGAATTTATTCAAATTAAATGGTTGCAAATGTCATATTACATTGAGCAAGAAAGTTTTCCTACATGCAACAAACTGAATTTATGCTTCTAGAAAGCATGCAATTTTACCTGCTACTTCCTATGAATGATATTATCATCTTAGATTTTTGATTTTAAATATAAAGAACAAAAAGCATGGTCTTGTTGGGGTGCTAGGGTCTATCCAGAAAGATTTCAGAAAGGCAACATATACTTTTAAAATTAATTGAATGAACACTATTTCTTTCCAGGTGAATAGCAAAATTACCTACAGATGTGACTTTAACAGCAGTTGTTAACATTTAACATTTGCCCTGCAGCTCAAAATCACTAACTCATGAAATGAAAGGAAAAATTATGCAGTTTTAGAAGAGGGTAGTGACTAGTAGGTGCTGATATTGGTGTGCCTCAAAGAGAACAGATTAAAATGTTAAAGATTTGCCCTCAGAAATGTAGGCTCTTTTTAAGGCTTTTTGAACTAAGTCCTCAAAATCAGAGACACCCCCCCCCCCCAAATCTCTGGGGACTTTGGCACAGGTAGTGCATTGAACAGTGCTTTCAGGCGCAACCTTGCAGCAGCACAGCACAAGGAAGGACAGCACCCGATCGGTCGCAGAGAAGCTGGCAGTGCCAGTCCTGCCATGTCCCCACTGCGGAGAGTCCCTCCCAAGCCCCAGCTGGTAGATACTCAGCTCATTTTTGTTTCATTTGATGACAGGAGGGAATAAAGTCAAATTGCTTCACAATGCATTAAAATTTTGAACTATTTCTTCATTTTTTTTTAATTTGCTCATAGGGCAGGAACAAAGTGGGAATGCTTAACAAATCATAAAAAAGCAAAGATSAAAGAAGCAAAACCTGAGGATATAGTTGTTCATGGATCCTAAATAGGCTGAGGTACCAGTGCTGGAAGGAAGAGGGAAGTTTTATGTAGAAGTGTGCAAGTGAGTGCAGTTGGGCTTACCAGACACATTCCAGTCTGGTGCTCCTCCCTGGTGTCCCTCCTCTGGACACCCAGGACCCAGGCACAGATCAGTTCTGGCCATCCGAATGGCCAAGACAGGAATCAGTGCAGCCTTTGGTGTCCTCTCACCCTGTTTTCCCTTAGACAACATCATCTTCAAAACTGGCAGGTGTCCTGCAGTAGCCAGCTGTTATTTCCAGTGATTCTCAGCACAGAGAGTGGAGCTCAGCACCTCAGTCCTGATCAGTCCTTGGAGCCTCTGCTACAGCTGTGGCCCCTATCCAAAATGTACCTATTTTAAGCATATGACTGGTCTGACCTAAGATAACTGGATTATCTTTCTGCCTGCAGTTAAATATATTTTAAAGTTAAGCATTTTTGGCCTGGGTCATGGCACTCAGCACCTTGTGGGTTTGCATTCTTTGCGGGTGGCAGGCAGGCTGGGGCTCTCTGTGGACATTTGGGCACCTGGCAGCTATCATCACAAAACTCCTTTACATGCTGGAACCTGTTTAAATAAATGGCTTGTAAATGCAAAGCTCCATCTCTAGTTACTATTCCTTGGAATCAGCCAGTCCCCTGCTCTACATGAGATATGTTTCAAATGATAGCATTTGTCTTTAATAAATGGTTACTCAATAAACCGCCTCCTATGGGCAACCCGGGGTTTATAAGTCAAACCTGATGTTTCCATTTCATTATAGTGCATTCACTCTAAGATGAATACCAACTCATCCTCTGTTTAATATCAGAGGTGTGCAGTGGTTTTGTATTACTATTTTTGAAATTCATATAGTTGGGCTTAATCTGTTTCAGACCCCACAGCTGTATCTATATCAGTAGCAGCCTGACCTGAAATAGGGATGTTCTTCTTTTGCCAGAATCAATGGCATCACTAACTTTCAGAAGAGATAAGGAACAATGCTCCTTGCATTGCCACAGAAAGCTGCACTGTAAAGTCTGACTGTAGATTTTAAATTCATTATCCAAATGTTTGCCTCAGAATACCTTCTGGGATACTTTGTTTTTAAGGCCAAATCTGTCTGTTCTTGTCCATACTCTAAAAAGGAATCTGAGATGCATAAACAATTTTCATATGACTTATACAAGTAACTGTGCATGCCACACTCATGCATGCTCTGTAAAATTAACAAAGAAACTACCACACTGCAGCAGCAATACTCTGGGTGCAGCAGCAATACTCTGGGTGTCCATGTTTGCCTGTACATCACTCATATCTCTAAGCCTTAAACATACAGTTCTGCACACATGCAGCTTATGTCTTGATATATTTTAATAGAAAAATGCTTCATAGGTAAATAAGACAATTTCTCAACTATTCAGTAGACATTTATAGCATCACTTTAAAATATTGCTCATCAGATGCAAAACTCATGGAGTGGATAATAAAGTGGCACTGGAGGTTAGTGTATTTGCATCCTTCTTTGGCTTAAAGAAATGCAAAACGTGCATCAAACTACCCCTAGAATCCAAGCTTTGTGTTTCACTGCCATCATTCATCCTGCATCACTCAGATATTTGTAACAAAAGCAATAAGATAATCTCTGTCCCGTGAGAGCTACCTTGCTGGTATCTCCTATGGCTTGAACAGGAAAGCTGAACTCTACTTACTCTCCTTGCTAATTTTTGCAGAAATACCTTTTCTGACTCAGTCTCACTGTGGACAGAAGATCCCTCAAATAACCTCAAAAGTTTTAGAAAGTAAGTTAAGGGAGGCATCACCGATTCATGTCACTGCTGGAGGAAGAAGAAAAGGTGTTATATGAAGTTGTATAAAGTCATAAAAATATGAGAAGAAATACATATTTTAGCCGGATTGCTTTGCTCCCCCTTTTTCCAGGACTATATAAAGAAATATCACCAAACAGAGTAAATGAATGAAACCACTTGTTAGCTGAACTTTCCAGCCTTGAAAATGTCCAGTTCGGGTTTAGGCCAGCTTTAATAAGACCTCAGATTCACTAATGGGTTAGACTGAGCAGACAGATCTGTATCTGACTTGGGTCACGTTGTTGTACTGAACTACCGAATTAGCTACTTTCTGCCCCAGTGTGAGTGCAGACCAAATGGCTCATAGCTCTGCTTCTCTAGTTCTGGCATCTAACCCACTGCCTTGTACAGGCTTCTGGGATCTCCTGGAAATGAGACTCCCAGAAAAGACAAGTTCTACCAAACAATAGCTTCTGAGTATTGGGCAGATCTGATGTTGTCTGGGAACACAGACGTGTGAAGATGGCTGCTTATCGTTTCTTCAGCAGGGGAAAGTTGTTTGCAGGGACTGCTTTAACATGTTTACTCATAGGGCTGGCTCATTTCACAAATCCATGATCTGAGCCTATAGCGTAGACGTTCGCAGAAAATGCCCTTTGGGGATGGGGGGAAAAAAAAGACTGACCCATTTGAGTTCCATCTGTTGGAGTTTATAACTGTTCTCCTTATAATTGCCAACAGACAATGTGAATTGCAATTAGCTAATTGCTTGCTAACTTTCCGTTCTAATAATAGTCTTGTTCCAGAGTTATACAAGCTTGGAGGCTGCTGCTGTTCCCTTGCAACTGGCAATAATAAATAATACCGTATTTTCTCAGCATTGCCCTTTCTTCCAAGTTTCATCCCCATACAAATTGCTCCAGCATGTACTAATCCCTGACGGGATGGCAGAGGCATCAACAACATTATTTGTAGTTCATTGCACTGGGAGTGTTCAGCACTTGCATGATGATGTGGCACCAGGAAGCTCAGCTCTGTGCTCTCTTTGTCCCTTCTATGGGGAAAACACTACAGGTCTGGGAGGTGCCTCTCCACCCTGCCAGCAGGGCTCAGCGGCAGGACTAAGTGCTTCACGTCCCTGAAAATCCAGCCCTCYCATCAATACGTGTTCGGTTTGAGTATTTTTCCTTTCCCTTTACAGGATCAGATGTAGCCCTGGCCCTTGTAGTGACATGTTTTATTACCAGTAGCTTCAATAATGTCAGCACGGACCTAAACTGCAGCTTTAGAGAACACACGCTCCCCAGCAACAGAACAAGCTGTACAATGTACTGTCATTGCTCCATGCTGCGGCAATAAGGAGGGGCTTGGATCCCAGCAGGATTGCTGGCTGGGACAGAAGTCAGGTTGAGTGCAGAGCCCACGTGTTCCCAAGGCACCCATCCTCCAGCCCGCTCCAGGGCGGGGGGACACAGGGAACTCCCTTCCAAGAGGGTGAACTTTCTTGCACCCCTCTCCAGGCTTTCTAATCTTCAGTTTGTTACTGTTGTGCAGATGCAGCTAACTGAGAAGCAAAGCAACAGTCTGATTCAGTGAAATCAAGGCAAGCCAATGAAATGAGCAATAGCATTCCCTGGCGCTCGAGAAACTACTGAACACAAACCTGCCAGCAAACTGACGTCTCCAAAGCATTACAGACTAATCTTATTAAACTCGACCAAAAAGCCTTTTAGAGTTGGGGGAGTCGTGTCCAGCAAAAGCTGGTCTGGATTATTCCCCTAGCGCATCTGTTTTTTTTTCCAAATCATTGACTCCTTATTGCTCCAGGCAACATTGCCTCCTATCCCACACCTTCAGGGCAGGGAGATCCAGGATCTCCCAGTGGCAGCACGTTACGCAGTGTGCTGGAAATGAAAACTGTCTGACCAAATGCAAGCACTGGCAAGGGGACCCAGCCCACCTAAAGGCATGCCTACAACGGACATGACTAATACAAATGGCAGCAGTGGATCGTTTTCAGGTTCCTTGTTTACAGAACTATTTTGTCTCTGTTGTAGATGTCCCCCTAGTCTCTCTGCTTCAGACACATCAGCCACAAGCTCCTCTGGGCTTCTGAATTACTTCAGATTCTTTTTCCTTTGTGCACAAATGTCTGGACTTTTCCATTCCTTACTTCTCTCCCCCATTTCTGACATCTGACTCACAGATATATTTATTAAGCTTAAAAGCACTCCTTGGGCAAGCAACAAGAACGTATTTCCCACTCTACAGCATCATCTGCCTCTTTTCCACTTGCACAACCTGCTCTAACCCTCTTTCCCAGGGTTTTGGTAAAGAAGTATCAAAAGCATAACGTGAAAGGGTATTTCTTTACTTTAGGCAATTTCTTTACTTTAYGTCCTGTGTCCACTGAGAAATGCCCAGGAAAGTGTCTCTTGTTTCAAGGTTTCTTGAGTTTCAAGGTCTCTTGAGTGTGAAACACATCATAGAAAAGCCAACTACAACCCCTAGCACAGAATACTTACAGATGGCAAATTAAGCCTGGTCTTTGAACGATGAAGTTAATCTACTACTGCAACAGACAGGAGGGAAAGTCAGACCAACTGATCTAATGATCATTTTTAGCTTTAGACTGTGTAAATCAATGAATCCCTTACAATTCTGGATAGGTCAGTCCCTGATTTTCTATTCTTCTTTCACCATCAGCCCTGTTCAAATTTCTTAGTCATTTCAGAAATGAATGACCGTATTTGATTTCTCAGACATCCAAAGCAATAAAAATTGTAGGAGTTATTCCAGAATCAGGATTTCTGTTCTACCAAAATGAAATCATTCTTTCATTTCCAAAATAGGGGGTAGTGTTCTCTGCCAGTGAAAATAAGAAGCAAAACCGATTATTGCTTTCCTCTCTCCCACAGCCTCAGGTGCATAAAGCAGAATCAGTTTCTTTTCAGTCAAACTAAGTAGCAGGGCACAACAAACTGGAGGAATTCAGCCAACTGAACAGCTTTGCTTACTTCTGCTTTGGCTTCTTTTCTAAATGTTTTTTTCTTAGCACTGGTTGATGGATTTCAGACTGAGGGAACAGAAAGAAATGAAATGGATAATGCTGTGACAAATTTCACGCAGTGCCAAGGAATGGAAGTGACGCACAGCAGCTGGCGGGGAAGTGCCTTGCGCAGCAGGCAGCCCACCTTGGTATGCACAGTCCCTCCGTGCCTCGTTAGCACCGCTGTCGTGGAGCGCCCCCTCCACGCGACACACCAGCGCTGTCCTCACCACAGTCTGTGTAAAGCAAACCCACAACTGCTTTCGGTCAGCGTGTTTCAGCACCCGCTGCAGTTTCGCTGTGCACATCAGAAGCTGGAGACGACACAGTGCTCGTCACCTGTCATTTCATACCCTGCCACAAAGGTTGTACTGGCCAGCTATCCTGGTGTTCCGTCAAGAGGACAGGTGGCAGGCTCCAGGACATCTTCAGAAACCTCACCTTTCAAGGCCAAGAAAGGATTGCACAGGAAAATCATTAGGCCCTAGCTGCTGCGCAACACAGTTTGTTCTTGGAGCTGATGGCACTTTCCAGAGAACAGGATTATTCTTGAAGCATAGTGACAGAGCAGGTCACACAGCAGAGTCAGGAAAGAATGAGGTTGTTATCAGACCACCCTGAGGTCTCAAAGATAGCATCCTTTACACGGTGGCATGTATGTCACATGAATTACTCCCAGGGCAGTCTTTAAAATGGGGCCATAATGTCTGACCAGCTTGAATTCATCTTCTAATCTCAGGAGAAAAGAGGAAAGGTCCTATTATGCTTAGCGCAAAGTTGAAACCAGTCTCTGGCTGACAAGTGGCCATGGACTACATACAAATATGCTCTAAAGCTGACTGCACCAAATGTTTCTTCTCCACTTAACACAGTTGTTTGGGATTCAGTTAGGAAGAAAACTGCATCTTGTAGTTTTTAATAAAGCTCTTGGTGAACAGTTCAAACACCGGGGGTTGGGGGGGCAGGAGAAGGAGCAGTACTTATGGGAGCGGGAGGAGATCATTTGCTTTCTTATGACTGGAAAAGATTAATAGTCTGCAAAGACTCTTGGATTCATTCCTCACATAGCACAACAGTTAGGAGACTTACCGACTTGATATTCTTCATTCTCCCTTCCCCAGGTGGCCTAGAGACTGTCTGGACTGCATAAAAAAGGAACAGAGAGTCATCCTGTATCAGCTCACACCGAGGAGGAAGGCTGTGGCACTGCATGAGGAAGGAAGAATACTACATCTTACAAAGATTTCTTTGCTGTGAATTTAAAGGTATCTATTTAATGTTTGTGTAAATCCTGCTTGTGTGAAAAGGCATTGGAGAGATGTGGGGCTGAGAGGAGGTGCAGCACTCCAAAGCAGATTCGTCCTAAAGGCATTTACCCATTTCAGAACCCCAGACTGCTGATGACACAAAACTGTTTCATTACAAGGAYTTGAATTTACAGAAACTCCCTCTTTCTTACCACCAGCATTTTGAAATAAACACATAACATGCCAAGGTGAATCCCAAAGCAAGAGCAAATGGAAGAAAAAAGACAGGAATTTCGCAAGCCCCACTGAACAACTGAAAACTTTCCAGTATCCAAAAAAACAATGCAAACCTTGCTACACACACATTACAATGGAAAAGAGATGAAAAATCATTGGATGCACATGTGGAACCGCAGGGCATGACTTCAAGACAAGCTAGAGGCTGGGCTGAAGAGAGTCTCCAGGATTATAAACCGACTCAGTCTTTACTTCCAGGCTTACAGATCTCATCATCCACACGGACCCTGAGGTGAAAGACAGACCTTTTCCCTGACAGACCCATGCCAAATGCAGCCTTTATGTACAAATCACAAAGTCGTATCCAGCTTGACATATTCGGCAACAAACACAGGACACACAGGCCATCCAGATCTTGTGAACAAAAGCCACTGATCTTATCCACCTGTCTGAAGTAAAAGTCACCTCACCAAAACCAAAGTTATTTTGGAAAGGAGATGAGAAGTTAGGCAGGGAAACTTGCTTTCCCTTGCTGGCTCACTGTTGTCTGAGTAACATCCAACAGACGAACCCACCTAATTTCTCTATGCGTCTGTATCCAGGAAATTACAACCCAACGCCCCTGTCACTTGGCTGGGTGCAACTGCAATCCTGAGGGCTTTCAAAACTTCATAGAAAGCTATTGAGCATAGTAAGCTATGGAAGGGAAAAGTTTTATGCTATTTATGATGTCTGTTGTGCTCAAGCTCATCCCCAATTTGGGTGCTGAAGGCTGTAGTAGAGCTAAAACATTGTGTTTTGAAGTGGCAATGTTTTTTCAGAAGGCCATGATCAGCCTTATTATTCAAAATAACATTAGGAAATACAATTTTTGCTCTGACTGAGAATGAATGAGGAACTTGAGCAGAACTGCTAATCATAAAAGTTCCTGGACATCTGGAAAGGATTAGTCAGGAAGGTGCTTGGGACAAGGAGTTCAGGCAAGTTCAAGAGACACCTACCGTAGATTTGTTTCCACAGAAGGAGGGAGGAGGAGTGAAAGGGTTGAGGGGAAAAGCAGGAAGAGAGGATTGAAATAAAATCTACACAGGACTGGCRGATAAGGCAAGTGAGATGAGAACAGGCTGCATTCTGCTGAGGTGGTGAGCTGCAGAATAATCAGCCCTAGAGGATCTGCTGGAATAGAAAGGGCTGGATGTAGCAATATGGGATAAACCACAGTGGCAAAAAGCTGGCCAAAGAACTTTTTGTGCCCTTCTTTGCAAGGCCAGGCAATGGACCCTGTGCTGAGCACTTCCGCACTGCAGAAGAGCAAATCCCTGGTTCTCACCCAGATGTGTTCCCATTCAGCTCACATCTATAGGATTAGCAGATTTTGCTCCCCTTGGAGCTCACCAACAACTCAACAAGGCAAATACTGTGATAAAGTCAAGAGTGCTAGAAAAACATGAAAGCACAGGCAGCCAAAAGCTAGGAATGAGAGCTACACATTCAATTAATGTAGATGGGAGAATGTTTGTTTTATTTCTGAGTGGATAAGCACTCAAGCAGCCTCTGGGGCCCTGCAAAATCACAAAGGAGTTCTGCTTCAGGCCAAGATGAAAGTCTCAGAGAATAAGCATGAAAACCACGGGGGCTTGTGAAACCCATGCTTGGTTTATTAAATGACTCATGCAGCTTTTTATCATGTATTTCTGCCTCCAACTAAACTTTAAACTTAAATTCAGGTGCCAATTTCTTTAGCCTTTTACTAAACAAGGACTCTTGTAGTAAATTCAGCTCTGAAATCTGTTTGAAACCTAGGAGCTTATGCTGGAGCAAAGCTTTTGAGTTTCTTTCAAAGTCTGGAGTTCTGAATCTGGCATTACAAGTCCATGTATTTTGGTTCCAGCATGTCATTGGGCAAAGATCTTGGGAACCTGGTATATACAAAGACATTTAGATAATAAATGTTACTACTGGCTAGAGAGCCTGGAAGTTATAATACATGAGAGTTTTTCACTATCAATAATGGTGGCAAGCTGGCCAGACTCAGGAGAAGACAGCCAGACAACACAACCATACCCAATTGTAGAATGGAAGAATAGGGTGATGTAAATGTGTCAAAAATAAAATTACCCATTGCAGCTCCTTATTTCCAAAAGAGAACTGTGCAGAGATATCAMTCCATTAGAAGCTGACTTTCACCCTACATGAAGAAACAAACTAGCCAGATAGAAGTCAGATGCTTTCTATAAATGTTTGTGGGTATTTAAATTTAGTAACTRATTTTAGTTTGTACTTTCCCTATAAGTGAAGAATAACTATTTTCAAATTAAGTTAACAGGAGGTAAAGCTGAAAATCAAAGCATGGGCTTTGTGTTTCCTGAAAATTTTACTTTAACAAGGTAGCTCCAGCTGCTAACTTTGTTTTATTGCATTCCTAAAAGACAGCTCTCCATGCAAGAATACTTTAAAAGCTTTGCTCCAAAAGTAAAGGCACACAGAATTATTTTTTGCAGTTAGGTAAATTTTATCAGTTAGCCTCAGAGCTAGTGCTTCCCTTGATTCTGCTGTTCCCCCCTCACCTCATACAGGTATCRTACAGGCTGGAATCAACAACCTCTAGTCCTCACACACAGTTTTCTCCAAGCAGCTAGAGAGGATCCCATTGCTTGACAGATGAATGCTTATTTTTTCACTCATCTCCCTCCTCTGTCCCAATACTAAGACAGACACTGAAATCCTTTACTGATGACAGCAGACAGGCATGGCTTGCTAGTGGTGGACCATGTCATAGCTCAATTTTGAAATGCTCAGACACAGAAACAAATAAAAAGCAAGATAAATGGCTCCTCTGAAAGAGTGAAGAAATATGCCTGTGAGCTATCTGCATGCCCTGAAAGAGGATTTGTCAGCATGATAACATACCTCTGCTCTATGTGAGTGCAAGCACAGATCATAGATACTACAGGCATGGACTAGACGCAAGTGCTGCATGGGCCCAGCATTGGTTCTGTGCTCCCGAAGCTGCTCCAGAGTGAGCCAGTGGCCTTCAGGATGAGACAGACAGCTCTGTATGAGAGAAGGCCAGCACCCATCTCAGTCTGCCCTGGCTTCTCAGAGACATAAGCTAGGACAGTGCCACAGAATGATACCTGCACTGTCTAACTGCAGGTATCTAATTTAGCAGTGCAGACTCTCAAATATTCAAAGAGGAGACATGGCCTTCTCACTTGAGTGCTCTGAAGTTAAATGCTTAAAGAATGAATACCCACCCTGGTGTAATGAAGTGATGTCTTCTTGGTGGGAACCTTTGAACCTGCAGATATTCTCCAGAGACTGCTGGCTGAAGAGAATCTCACACATACAAGAAACGACATTCTTGTTAACAACTGGGGATCTTGGCAGCCTTCCTGAGCTGTAACATACAGATCTTGAAATTGAACAAAACCCACAGTTGTATCCAATTAAAGCACTCTGACGGGAGGTTCATTCATGCCCTTCCAGAACACTGCAAACAAATGCAATCGATGACATGTCCTATCAGCCATAAACAGTACAAAGTAATTAATTGCACCAAAAATTCAATGAGCACCCCTTTCACCCCATTTTAGTAAGAGTTCAGAGTCAGGTCATGGCTACTTATAATCCAGAAAGCTCTCTCAGCACTTTTAAAATATCTGTTGTTAACCTAAAAGGCAGAAATCAGAGAGCCAGTAGAAGCAGAAAGGCCACCACTGAACTGTTCTGAAGAGCTTCCAAAATTCCAACCTGTCATTAGAAATCTCAGAAAGACCAGAAATTTACTTTTAGAAAACTGTAATCTTTTGTACATACTTACACATAGGGATAAGGTAAGTGGCAAACAAGAAGCAGGAGTATGTATTTAAAATATATCATTTTAGAGGATCATTTGGGACATCCACACTCTTATTTTCGTCATAGAAAACAACGACCTCAGGCAGACATGAAAATGTCACTCAGAGTTGATCTAGAGCAATTTATTATTCTGAGCTGTAAGACAGTTTCCGACGACAGAAGACAATTACTAGCACACCGCTCACAGGCTCCTGGTACTCAGCTGTCTCAGAAGCATCTGATGGCAGCTTAGTGCTGACTGGCCTCTGACTCCATTTGTTCTTTATGCAGCTGTACTAAAGACATGCCACTAGAGGAGCRGGATGCTGAAGGGCTCTATAGTGTGTGCATCACTAAATATGATTCTCCATCTATGAACATCATGATTTATTGTTTTCTGATGATAGGATGATACCTCAAGGCCTGACCAAGGGTGATACCCCAAGCTTTACCCTACAACCATCTGTCTTTATCCACTTTATGCCATGTATAATGAGTACAAGACAGTGCAGCTGTTCTTTATTAGTTTGGCTGCCCTCCCTCATCCCCCATCCCTCAAAAACCAGAATGGTGTYGGCCACTTGTTGCCAAGTGACATTTTAAGAAACCAGCAATAAGCACTACTGAGGGGGGCAGGGGAAACGTGTATGTTTGCCATTAGCTGCCCTGCTTTCTCTGTGCAGATTTCTGGCTCCTGAGTGCCTGCCTTTCTTGTTGTGCTAGACCTTAGCTGGTACTGCAGTTGATCTGCAGGATGTGGATATCAAGACCTAYCAGAACAGGGCAGGCCAAAATCATTCCTTCCTATGCTTCGGAGAGAGGCTGTATGCTGGGGAAATATTAGCTCCAAGGTAAGCGATTGGACCACAGGAAAAAGGCTGGCTTTAAACTCTGTCGTTATACAGCAGAGATAGTTTTTGTATTCCCTACCTTCATTTAAGTGTAGCAACACAGGATTTAGCCAACAGCCCAAACATGGCAAAGGGACTAAATTCAGAATATGTCATTGCTCTTCAGGAATGACAGTAACAAATGCAGACTACAGTATGCATGTCTCTAATTGAATTTCAGACCTGTTCCTCAAACCATTTTACAGATTCCAGTAACCTTCCTCTTAACAGTGTCTAGTTTGTTGTCTGGCAATTTGGCAGAGGCTTGTAGCAAGAAGAGATGACTCTGGCCTGTTCAGTTATTAAAAAACTCCAGGTGTTTACGGGTAGCAGTCATAAGCCTAGAGAACCTTTGGACAGCAAACCAAAGACAGACCTTAAGTGTTTAAGCATAGTGAYGATTATAGTAACGGTATGCATTAGCCACATGCACTGCCTCCAGCTGTGKGTGGCATTAGGCAACAAGTAGAACCCCTGCTCCTGTCTGGCTGGTGCAGATGTGCAAAACAGAGGCAAGCAGAAAAATGCGGCAGCACATACTGAAAGAATGTCAACAGACATATAAAAACTGAAGAAAAGTTTCCTCCCCCCCACCAAAATGCTTCTCATAAAGCAGCAAATCACATAGCTTGGCAGCACATTCTTGACACAGGCAATAGATCTACATGTCTGCCCCAGGTTCAAAACTATCAAAATAAGGGACAGGCAGGCAGGTGAAAGATACTGGCATTATCCTTGTTCTCTACTGTATCACAGTATTTAACTTCTATTTGTCAGGTGGATTTCAGACTGACATGCTCTGCAGACAGCTGCAACCAGCTGTCACAGTGATAGTTAAGAGGTAATTTACATAATCTCCTGCAATCTGTGTCATCCCATAGCATACACTTCTCCTTCCCTTAAAATCAGAAGTCAGCAACATCCCTGGGAGGATGCACGGGTTGAACACTAATAGCAGGCAATGGCTAATAAGTTTTACCCAGTGTACTTCACTGACTGGAAGCTCAATAGAGCCAAAATGATTTTGAATGTAAATAATCTAGCAAAGGTAGAAGCCGAATTCCTAAAACTGAAAGAGGAGTGCRTGCCTTGGAGCAAAGCTCTGGAAAAGGAAACTAGATGAAATTGCTCACACTGCTGTGGACAGAAAAATAAATGCCTTATACTGAGCTGAAACTGTGATGCAACACACTGCATCAGAAGCACACTAACAAAATGAGTCAGTGACATCAGGTCACAGGTGAGAAAGAGCCACACTAGAGGGATAGGAAACGCTCTGCATGCAGAAGTATCTGCATTGAGACTGCTGTACAAACATTTTCTAAAGAAACGGCATTCTTGGTTGATCKGCCAAACCAGTATCTTTACTACATCATCTGTTTTATCTTAAACTGAAGCAGCAGGAAGAGGACTTCATTTCTCACCTCCCTTGAAAGGAGACAACCAAGTGAAAAGCTCCAGAATATTTGTGCTCTGACTCACAGCACACAGTTACATCGCACACTTGCACAAGCTCTGTAGGGGATGCACAGGAGCCACTTGTCTAGCTATGAGAGTCCATCTCTCACAGCAGGCTGGAGGACAGGATCAGCACCAGCAAGCACTCCAGGGTACTCAAGTGATGTGCAAGGCACAGGCACAAATGGGAACTACTTACAGCAGTGGAGGAGTGCCACCAACCAGCTGAAAACCTCCACCAGCCTCTGTGCCCAGCAACTGCCTAGAACACCTGTCCTCTATATGTACAGAGCAGAATCTGCCTCACTTCCCTTCTGTTATTAAAGCCTTTCCTCTGACAAATGCTGGTTCCATCCGCTGTGACACCCTGAAGCCATACCAAAGCCAAGAGGATGACATTATTTTACGTTGTAATTTAAACTGCATATGAAGTACCATTCCACAAAGACCTGTCAGCTGATGGGGAGCATTAGCAACACCAGCCCTRTACAGCCAGCAGTGCTCAAGGGCTCCCCTGAACGTGGCTCTCTGCAGGTTGAGCAGTGCCCTCAGGCGGTCAGATTCATTCCCTGTGTTTAAGACTTTTGTATCATACTTGTGGTATCAGAGAGATGCTATCAGAAAGCTGCAAAAAAATGCTTACTATGAACCTCACCACACTGTCTCAGTGCTCGAAGACAGGACATTTACAGGACACTTGTTTATAAGATGCCTGTGTGACATCAAAAGGGAATCTGAAACATTGACATTTCCTATAGCAATCTCCASTGTATAGGGAGAGATACTAGAGAAAACTGTAAACAGAGGTGCAGTAAATGTTTCTCTCATTTCCCGACTGCATGACCCACTTTCCTTGGCAATAGGTTAAAAAATTATATGACATCTGGAAACAATGACTTAAAAGAAATGCTGTACCGCCCCCCTGAGGAAGGTGAAAACCTTATGGTCATCTCTTTACACAAGGATGTTTGATAAATTGTTAATTACTTTGACAGGGGTAGGGAACCTAACTTCTGTTCAAACAGTTTATGTCCTTCCATCTTTATATGAAAAAACTGATCTTTAAGTTCATCTAGGATTGCCATCGAAACATCATACTACAGCTCCAAAGGCTGCATAGTAACAAAACTTCCCTTAACAATGCTATAAAGTACACTCTCACACTTGAAAACTGCACTTGCACATAGCTTTCCTCTTCACTGCACAGATGAGTGAGGGAAGTTATGGGGCTGTATGGAAGACGGGATGAAAGAAAACACATTGCTCAGAGGCACAAGGCACAAAAAGTTTCTAAGCCCTGATTTGGCATCTCTTATTTATTTGTAAGGACAGTACTTAAAAATCTCTTTTACATAATGTCAAAGCGCAGGACACCATGTTACATTTATTTATTTATTTGCAGGACCCTTCTAAACACAACTAGTACCATTTGTTTTCAACTTAATGAATCTCAACATTTCTTTCAGTATACAAAATATCCAGGGTACACAAGACAAAGGCCAGCTTCTGTAGCTGAAGATGACGACTCATTTCCTGCTGTCTTCTTTGGACACTAAGTTAAGTCCATTTCCATTTGAAAATGGAACAGCCCAAGCATTTCCTAGGCCAAGTATCCAGTCTACTCAGCTTCCAAAAGGCACGAGGAAGGCTTACTCAGTTCATCCTCCTCTTCATAGGTATGTCAGAAAAGTCACGTATCAGACACTAATAGGAGCTGATCAACATCAGCGTATCCTGTTCTCCCTCAGGAGCCTGGTTAGCAACACAGCGCTCACTGATTGTCAAGAAAAAGAGAGATCTTAAGAAGCGTATCTGAAAAAAACAGAATTAGTTTAGTGCATTTTATTTACACTTCATATCCACAAAAATTTAACTTATTTCTAAAAGCCATAAAAAAAGTCCTAGGTGACGTTATCTTGGCAGACCAAGTAAAAGGGAGCACCAAGCTCCCTGCTTTAGTACAAGTAATGATGCCACTTCGTGCATCGCATAAATCACACGCAAAACCTCAGGGCACGTCGCAAAGAGGAAGCGCACGYGCAGCGAGCTCGCCTGCTGCAGCGGGAGGTGCAGCGAGGGGCTCGTGGGGCTGCACAACTGGCACGCAGCTGGGCAGGGACGCGGGCGGGCAGCTACCTTGAACGACGTCCGGCTTGTGGCGCTCCAGGATCCTCTCCCAGCACTGCGGCAGGGCCTCCATGTCCGCCAGGCTGTCGCAGCTGACCCGCAGCAGCAGCAGCTTGCTCTCCAGGTACCTTCGGGCCCGGTAAGGACCGACACCGAGGGGGGGGGGGACCGATACCGGGGGGGACCCGCCCGGGGACCCGCCCGCCCCGGCCCCGCCGCGGAAGGATACAGGTGCCGGTAGTACCGCTCCACGTCCTGGAGCCCCTCCAGCGCCTCGGCCAGCGAGGGGCAGCGCGGCCCGCGCCGCAGCGCCGCCGCCAGGCCCAGCTCCGCCGCCCGCTCCTCGTAGAGCCGCAGCACGGCGGCCACGGCGGCCGCCAC
>NW_020450960.1:617320-681061 GCF_003343035.1 Apteryx rowi | reverse complement strand
CCCGCAGTGAGGAGCCGGATCGAGCAGCTGCGCACGAACGGGGAGCGCCTCGTCAAGGAGGCGGAGGACCTGTACAACATCGAGATTCTCCGGCTGCCGCTGGCGCTCCGCGAGATGAACTGGCTCGACTACCTCGGTACGGGGCGGGGGGCGCTGGGGCGGCGGGTGCTGGGTCCTCCTTAAACGGGAGGGAGGGAGGGAGGGAAGAACACACTGCAAAGGAAAGCTGAATCCTACGTGTCTTGAGTCTCACGAGCGAAAAGCCCGTGGGTACTCCTAGAAGCGCTTCTTTTTGTCACAGACTGCTCATTTGCTTCTAAGGAAACTTGTTTGTGCTGTTTTTTGCACCGTTCTGGTGAAGTATCAAAGTGCTGCATAAGCTGCCCTGGATATATATTAATTTTTAAAATACTTTCTTTATAGCTAAAGGAGGAAGCAAAAAGGTCTTAGAAGAGGCAGCAACGGTAGGTGTCTAGCATAATTACTAAACTTTCCTGAGGGTATTTTATGTCCCTGTAGGAGAGGAAGGGTTTCTTGAGTCCATAGGAAAGCTGCAATAACACCGATTACATAAACACTTTCACAATTACTGTGTTAAGACCTAAAGGTAATAAATGCCTATTATATTTATTATAGGCTTTGCCTAATCATGCTACTCTTTGCCGAGGGTGGACAGCTAGCATTCCTGACCTGCTTAACTTCACTCTTAGATCCCTGGGAGAATGTGCACTTTTCTGTGAATTAAAGCATCTCTAAACTGAGCAGCAGGGAAGCAACAAAAGCATACTTGTAGTTGCCAAATAAGGCTTGTTAGTACTGAATGGTGTACAGGTCTGTTAAGCTGCTGTCACTTCCAGAATAACATGAAAGCTCCCAGTTTGAGTGCGACAGATGAATATGGATGTATTTCTGTTGTAAAATAATTAGGGATTTACTCTACAACTTTGGTTCATCACAGCTATGCTCGACTGATGATCCTAATGGTATCATGACTGTTTTGAATTGTAGGCAGACTTGGAAATAACAGAAATAAACAAGTTAACAGCAGAAGTTATCCAGACTCCTTTAAAAATCATCAAGAAAGGTCAGTTTGCTTTTAAGCATTGTGATGAATTCASTAAGATGAAAACTTGCAATGGTTTACTACTGTGAATGATAATTCAACTCTTATTTGAAGCCTTCAATATGTTTAAATATAAGAAAATGATTCTTCCTTTATTCCTGTTACCAGAAGTAATTTTACTTTTTTTTTTTTTTTTTTTTTAAACTTAGTGTTCTATCAAACACTCCTATTGGAGTTTGGATTTCAGGAGCAAATTGTTGCCAAAAATACTTGCAGTTATTTACTTTTTTACACCAACTGCTAGCTAACAATTTATTGTTTTCATCTTGAATAACATTTTCTCCTTTTAGCTGAAAAATCTAAACAGGATATTGAAGCTATCGAAGAAGAAGCAGAATCTCCTTTACTTCCTCAAGCAAAGAAAACAAAACATGATAACCAATCTCTTGCAGAACTAGAAGCTGAAAATATTAATCCAAGAACTGGAAAGGTAAATCTCTACTCCTTGTGATGACTCTATTCTCAAGATGTAAACTACTTCACTGAGATGATGGCTGTGATAATACAGCTGTCCAAGGCACTTTGAAGGGGACTTAAAAAATAGCTAGTATCTCCTGCAATGCCTAGTGATAGGTTATCTTGTTTTTTTTGTTTGCTCTTAGGGAGTGCAGTCGCTTAGCTTGGTACAAATGCTTTATCCCTGCCTTGTTTGATCCCTGCTTCTATTGCTTTTGTACATCTGTAGGGTCTTGCTTCCCATCCTTTTCCTCTGAGCTAATGCATTCATTGTTGTATAGAGTGATATTCCCTATAGTAGAGACATTTTAAACTGTGTTGAAAATTCTTTATTAATGCTAATTTCTGCTTCTTTTGCTCTGGGCAATAATGAATATATGAACAGTACTGGTTCAGGTTAAAAGTTCATGTAGTCTAGTGTCCTAATATTCTACAGCAGAGCTGAGAGGGGGAAAATATAAGAATGATATTAAAATGGGAAAGTTTACGGAAGTCTGTATGTCATTTGGTTCAGGCTTTTTGTGCATTAAAAAGGAAGCTGTTGAGTCAAATGTTTTGCATGGAAGCATTTGTTCATTCTGGGCTCAGCTGTCATATGATAATAAAATAACTGATTTGTTGAGTCATGTATTTCAGGTGAAGGCATCCACTAAAAAAGTGCCAGTGTCCAAGAACAGAAGAGCTCCTTCAGCAAGAGTGAAACGCATGAGTAAAAGGTATTAGAAAATATCTCTTTTCATTGGCCTTCAGAAAAGGAGAGCAAGTGTATTGCTAATAAAACTCAAGTGGAACAGAGTAAGTTTTAGTAGGCTGGTTGATACACAGGCATGCCATGTTGTAGAAACATTCAGTGATTTGACAGTGAATGAAAGATGGGCACCTTCCTCTCCTCTGAGAACCAGCTATCCCTAGCTTTGGAGTTTACCCTTAAACAGTAAGAACCTCTTATTTTCTGTAGTGGTCCCCTCATTCAAGTCTCTGATAAGACAGAGCTTGTACATCTGTTAACATGATTCTTCAAAGCAGGATTTTTTTTTTAGCAGATCGAGCAGAAACAACTTTATCACTCCCGCTACTGGCAGAATTGTTGATGTCTGTGCTCGGGGAGGTACTTCCATTGTCACACCCAAGTTTGATTCCAGGTTTGTGTTCTATTTCTCTGTTAATTTCTAATACAGAGGAGGGTCTTACTGTTTGCTTTATGTATCTGTCATCTATTTGCAAAATAGTCCTTGGTGACTCTGAATCTGTGAAATGAAAGACTTCCAATCTAAGTGCTTTATCGGTGTTGCCTGACTAGAGGTTTTTTTGAAACTTTTTTTTATAGAGTGTGCATAGTATTATCTGAAATTCCCATGTTAGGATCATGGAAGCAGAGATAAGATTTTTGACTGGCACCCATAAGGAGTCTTTTGTGGAGTTAGGATTAGACATTGAGATTTCATGACTCCATAATCTTTTTATGGAGTCTGTGAATTACTTTTTCTTGCAAATTTTGTGTGTGTAAAATTGTGTTTAAATTGTAACTCCTCTCCTTGTTCAGTGAACCTTCTCTGAATCTGTTCAGGCCTCACAGGCAGGCAGACTTTTCTACTGTTATCATTTTAGCTCTAGTATAGATACATAATCTATTAGAAGGAGAGAGAGCTTTATATTTCTGTATTTGGGAATATCAGAAAGTTGCAAGGTAGAGACTCTTTTCCTGTTGTCCTTGTTTCACATAGAAAATTATTTTAAACTCTTTCCATCAGAGAATCTTATTGAACTTATTTATGATCACTTTAATCAACTGCAGTAAAATTACTTCTCTATAACTTTGGAATGTTTCAGAATTTTCAAGACACCAGGTTTGCGCACGCCTGCACTAAATGAACGTGTTTACACCATCTCTGCCAATGGCAGCCCCCTTGCTGACAGCAATGATATCTTCATTACAGTTCCTGTTGGAGGAGGGGAGGTAAATCAGAAATGTGAATCTGCAAAATCTATGCTTGTAACTTCTTGGGGGGCAGCATATAAGTTTCAAGCCATTCTCAGTCATCTGTTCTTGACTCTTAGTTGTGCCATCACAGTTGATCAGGGATTGATTCAGCTTAAAAATAACCTTTAAAAAGTTATTAGTCAGAAGTGGGAGCTGCTTGAGATGGTCTGAGCAAAATGTAAATTGATGTTTTGCTGTATGTTTAAATGACAGATCTGTTTTCTTCGCAGAGCATTCGTTTAACAGCAAGTGATTTGACCAAGAAGAATCTTCTTCATCTGAATCCAGAGGCCCAAGGAATTATGAAGAAGCTGTCAGTAAGTATTTATTTTTAGTCATGAGCTGCAGTTGTGATGCTGTGTTGTCACTCTGTATTTAGTCACTGGACTGGTGAACTCCCAGTGTCTTGTGTCTTAGCTCATGTTGCCAGTCAAGAAAAAGCATGAACTGAGAAGGGAAGGAGGAGAATAGCTTTACCTCACATCTGGCTTGATCCAGACTATGGATAAATGATGCACTTGTTGGAAGAGAACTATTGTCTGTGTTTTGAGAAAATGAATCAAAACTGAATGTTTCTTCCATTTCTGGCAGAAGTGGTAAATAGTTGTGGGTACTGATTAATTTCTGTTTCCTTCTAGGTTCGTCTCGCACAAGCATGCAGCGCTGCAAAGACACATAGATGAAACTTAGTGAGTGTTGACATCCCTCTGTAAATATGCAACATTGCATTTAGGACTGCTAACTTTAGTTCTTGCTCTAATTTGTTTCTTCCTTCCATTAATTTACAGAATGGAAGTTAGGAACTGATTTTTCTACCTATAATATGTAATGGTATTAGAATAGATTGCCCTTTTTTTAATTCAGGAGAAAAATACTTTATTTCCTCTTTCCTCTAAGGCTGAGACCAAGGTACAGTTATCTTGGGCTTGCAGACTAGCAAGCTGGGTAGAGAGGTTATTCTGGCATCTTGCAAAAGATGTAAGTGGTGGATACAAGTGAATGAAGTTTGTATCTGTCTGGGAAAAGAAAGCAACAGATTGGATTTGTTGCGCTTCTTTCCAGGCCTGTCCTTTCTCTGCTGATGCGTTTAAAAGGTGATGACTATCTCAGTATGGTAGCTGAGATACCTAAAGGCGAGTTACTGGTGACTGGGACTAGATATAAAGCTTCTTGTAGTTCATGATGCTGCCATGAATAGTAAGGGCAGGGGGGGTGCAGTAAATTCTGTTGTTCTTAGTGAAGCTGTTCTCTGTAAAACCTCAAAGCAGATTAGAAATAGAACTTGTGCATTTTATTGTTTTTAAAGAAATAAAAGATCACAGGTAGTTTAACTTTACATTCCTGTCAGCTAGACTTCTGATTAACTAGATTCCTGTGAGTCACCTTTGAGCTACTGGAATGTCTCTAATGTAAGGGAACTTTGCTTTTCCAACACCACTTTCAAAATCATTAGGGGAAGCAGTACTCATGGAATTGAGTATGGGCAGGAAAGATGAAAGCCAGGCATAGTAGAACAATGTTTAGCTCTGTCTGCTGATCTAAATTGAATTGGATTCAATACATTTTCTTGACAAACAAAGAACCATATCCAATACATACTGTTTAAACAGAATAAAATCACTTCCTCAGGCATTAATGTTCTTTCCATTGTTTACAGAAAATACAGAGAAATCGTGCTCTACATGATCAAAGATTATTTAAATTCAGGAAAACTCAACTTCATATGTAGCCTCTTAGGAAAGGGTTAATGTGTTTAAAAACTATACATGGAAGCATTCATTTGGTTTAAACCTTGCAAAATGAAGCAGGGGGAGAAATCTTGTATTTGCTTTCCTAAAATCAGTCTTATTTTTCAAGAGCTTGGAAAAGCAGAGCTCTCTGTAAAGCTCAAGGTGTCTGTGAGAAGATGGTTTTAAGTCTTATAATGTAAAAGATTACTCTTAAAACCAAGGGTTTCATTTTACTGTTAATCTTTGTGGCTCGTAAAGTTATGAGAGAACCCTTCTCTTCACTGTTAAACTATGGTATGGAATCCCTTAAAGTATGGTTAGCTTCGATTCCTGAAGCATTGTTCTGTATGAATCATACAAAGTCAGATATGCAAAATCTCATCTGTAAGAGACAACCTGACATGCTTCCCCAATTTCAACAGGGGAAGTTAACACAAGGACATTTTAAATGGCATGTTAAGAGTATATTCAGAGTAAAGAATTTTGCTTYTCTAACTTTTTCCAAGATTTTTTTTTTCTAAAAATAAGCCTGTTTCTTTATTAGCTGCTGCTCTGTCCCTTACTGTGACTGCAAGGCAGGAAAGGGAAGATCAGATTCTGGTGTAGAGACGCTCAAGGCATGTGAGGGGTTAAAGTAGATTTAATGAAGACTTACTCCAAACYGCACAGGGAGCTCCAGGAACCATGTGGAAGGGCTGCTGATGGGAGGCTGCTGGATGCATGGGTTGGATGCCCAGGCAGGACTCTCTTTATGTATCCTAAGGGTCCCTTATATTTGCTAGAGCTATTTCCTTATCTTGACTATGCTAAGCTTGAGTAGTTACTGACTGCGAAGCAGCTGGACGTTATTGACAAAATGGAATGTGCATGTCGGATCCTGGCTGGTTTTGGTCGGTGTGTAGAGAGCACACTGGGGCTGCTATCACCCACTCTGCCAGTCGCCTGGCTCCTCACCAGATCTCCCACGGGGGTTCTTACTACACTTGCAAAGATACCTTTCCTCCTTGATTTAAGCCACTTTGGAGGGGCTGTATAGCTAAACAAGGATGTTGTGACTTTCGGGATTAATCTAGGTTCAGGAAGTCCTGCCTTTTCCAAAAGCCAAGGCTGCAGTGTGATTAAGCAAGGAGATTGGGAAAAGATGCTATCAGAAGGAACTTATGTTTTGGTGCAAGTCTGTAATGCAGCCCATGAGGTGAGAAAAAGTTTGTAGAATATCTTTCATATGTTTATTTAATTTAAAAAACAAGCATGTCACTAATGCAAACCTCAACTCTATACATGTATTTGAAGATCRCTGTTAAACAGGTTTTGGCGGCTTCTGGGTGAAAGTGGCAACTTCTAAGCTGCAGGTGGCAATATTGTAAACTAAGTACCGGAATAAGTTTACCTTACTGTCTTTGAATTCTGTTAACGTATAAATTAAAAAGACAGTAATTAGTTAAGCTGTAAATAAAAATGTGAAATTTTTGCTTGGATACACATTCCTAAGTGTAAACTCTGCCTTAAACATGCCTTTACCAGGGATAAAAATGAACTAAAACACTTGTCTAGCCTAGAGAATATATTCCTCTGTTAGTACCGTTGGCTGTATGGTACTGTAGAATTTGTGGGTATGTATTTTATGAATGCTTTTTCAGATTCCAAATTCCATTTGTACCTGTTTGCGTTGTCTGTGTGTGCTGAATTTGCTCTGCAAAGCGTGGAGCAACATAGCTCAGGGCTCCCTTTTTGCAGGTGTGGTACCTCTGAAGCATGACATTATTAGTACAACATAACAAACAATGCTGTTAATATTCAAACTACCTTTTCCAATTGTCAGGGTGAGTTAATTGTATCTGACATGAATTAAAGCTACCTGGCAGCTAATAGCTAAACGTATTTATCACCCAAGTCCATTTCCCATGCTGCCTGCACCATGTGGTCCTCTGGAACGTGAGTATGCAGGAGTTCATTTTTCTGCTGTTTTATTGCTCATGTAAATCACTAGCATCACTTCTGGCCCTTTTGCACATTACATGGCASATACATTTTGTTTAACAAAATTACAACCTCCCTCTTTATTTAGGGCAAGGACTACTGAGATGCTATAAGGAAGCTGGTTGATTTTTTTTTTTCTTTTTTTGGTGGATTGTTTTTTGAGTTTTGTTGCGTTTTGTTTGTGCATTATTTGCATGCTAGTCTGGCTGTAGCCTGAACTGCTCTTTGAACTAAGTGACAGAAAATAAAAAGTACTGCAGCAAAACAACCATTCTGTCAGGTTGAGAGGCTGCATCTATGACAGGCAGGAGCTGTTCAGGTTCAGCCTGCAGAAAGAGACACATCAGCTATGTCATGTCAGCTGCTGCTAGGTCTGAGACACCATGGGCACAGTTTCGGGGACTGTCCTTTCTGAGTAGAGCGAGTCTTGAGGGGAAAGCTAGAGGACGCTGAGGTGCCTTCCCAGAATATCACTTTTGCAGATGTTCTTCCCAAGAACCAAACTGCATGACTTCCAAGAACGTGTTTTGTGTTTCTAGGGGAGGCTCTGCAGAAGGAATTGAGGCCTCCGTATTGTGCAGCTGGTTCCATATAAAAATTTTTTTTTTTCTGGTTGTAATTTCTGTTATGAAGAATACTGCCCATAGCTGAGAGCTGTGGCTTTCTTGTAGCAAGGGTGATTTGGGTGATAACTGCCACTGTTTGCTAGAAGATTGCTGAACACTGTTTTTAAGATCAGAGCCCCCCTGACCTGAACTAGTGCTCTTTCAAAATAAGTTTCCCTTGTGACAGAATCAGCTAAACTAGGAGAACCTGTGGTACTTACAGAAACATGGACCCAGCAGGGAGCAGTAAGTAGTGGGGAGTGACCATGTTTGCCAGGGTTTATATAGTGCTGGAAAGCAACAGCTTCCTAGGAGGAACCATTTCATGCCTTCCCCTGCTTGTAGGGCTGAGCCTGCACGGCTCTGCAGAGCTCCACCAGCCCTCAGGACAGAAGTTCCCACTTGCACCAAGCGGGTGCAGCAGTAAGCTGTGCTCTGGAAGGCTTCCTCTGAGTCACAGTGCTTGCCCTAAAGCCTTGTTCTGAGTATCATAACTCCAAAGTTCAGTCCAAATTTATAATGAAAATGTGAAATACTATTAATCTAGAGAAACAACAGCAGAATAGACACCCAGTGAGGTACCTTCCCCAGGATGTGCTGACATTGAACTCCCACAAAGGGGCTGTGGTAGATAATGATCCTAATAGGTGTCTCTTCCAGGCAATTTGATAGATGTGCACTATCAAGCATTGTCAGAAATAGCTTCGTATACAAAGCAAGCGTTTATCATCATGGACACCTTGCAGGTGGTCACTGATTTGGTGGCATTATAAGAAATAAATAGATAACAATTCCCTGCTTGCTGATAGAAGGGGTGATGGTTTAGAACAAATTAGAGCTGTCTCTAGGCAATCTTTTCATGCAGGAGTTCTTGATTTGAAGGTGTGGGACAGCATATATGCAGCTCTTTCAGCTGACCTGTATAATTCCACCTCAAAGGCATATTTCTTGGATCAGCTAAAGGCATAAGAAAGGGAAGTATTCCCTTTTATCACTAAAAGAGGTACGAAGAAGCAGTAGACATGACTTGTTTCTCTTCTCTAACTAGGTGATTTTAAGAATTGCAAATTCAAAAGTGGAACGCACAGCTGGAAACTCCTGGCATTTGGTGAGTTTAGGTGCATAAACTGCGTCTCCAAATTTTATATTCAATTGCAGTGTCTGCAGTTAGCAATTAAGATGTTCTGCAGACCAAAAATTAATCCATTTATGATATTTGTGAGTCATCTTGAAAAATTAGCACACAGATAATAACCACAGGGATTAGTTGTCAGGAAGAATAGCAAGAAAAAAGTATTTTCAAAAAAGACTTTGCTCAGTTCTAATCAACAGGACAAATTGTCCTAGTTAGAGGTCATAAAGCCACATGCTTAATATGAGTTCCCATATCTCAGTGAATCAGAAAGGGCTGTCTAGGGAACAGTGAAAAGGTTTTTTACCTCATTTATGCTAAACCTGATAGTCTTCCTTTCTAGGAATGAAGTTCAGGATGCCCCTGAAAGGACTGTAGCAGATCATCTCATGGTTTGCAGATGTAGGGTGGTCTTAGAACAAAGCTGTGTTGTCTGGACTCTTGCCGGACCCTGCAGCTTGTGCTGCGGCAGGAGGGAACAGCCTGGATGGCCTGCCTTGTCCTAACTTCAGAAATATGAAACTCCTCCAGCTCAGCTGTTATAACCCTGCTGTCAAAGGCTCAAGCTGGCATCACCTGTGTGTTCAGCCTCTGCCTACTTCCAGACCAGGTCATCTTCAGCTAAGGCGCAGTCCTGCTGGAAGTGCTCAGCCTGTGCCCGGGGTCAGCTTCCAGCACCTCACAGGAGGTGCTGAAATACTTAAAAATTAAATTCAACTGATGTCTTGTGTTCAACTGGGTTAGTGTTCAGTGCAAAGGTGGTGGTAGTCTAAGCACAAAGCATTAACCCAGATGTTTTGACTTACTAAGGAGCTTGAATGCTGATTCTTGAGTATGGCATTTAATCTTTGAGGGGGGGTGTTGGAGGGTGGGAGGTGAAAACAATTATTCTAATTAACAGGCTTGTAAGTGTTTTGCAATTTAAGCTTCTGTAACTTTCCATTTTTTGCTAACTGAGAAAGATTTAACATTTAATTAACCTGACTGACATCATTTAGCAATTGGGCACTCAATTAAGTAAAATGTATTAATTAGAAGATGTAACTGGTGGTGGCTTTTCCAGGCTGGTGTCTTGCTGCATTGATGCTGCATTATGCAGTGATTAACGATATCCAGACTGCTGTGGACAGGCTGGGCTGGGCAGCCAGGCTCTGCCAATTACCACTTGCCATAACCTGATGTTCCCTATGGGGCCTTACAGCCTTTAAGCTGATCCCATATCATGTGTCACAGGTGACAGGGCTTCCAGAAAACAAATCAAACAGTGTTTGCAATGGATTTAGTTGCAGCTTGTTTTCCTCTAATTGATTGTACTGCAGGACTCTGAATGCATAATGGACATGTTCAGTGGGAGAAGAGCCTTGTTGCAGCACATGCTTGTCTTCCTGTGTGTGTGTGTGTATGCTCAAGAGCATGATGGGTGGTGTGTTATGGCATGTGCAGATGGCTGAGCAGGGAGGTGGAAAATCATCCAGGAGAGCTGCGTTCTTCCACCTTCCTTGTAGAACAAGCATGAGTTCCTGCAGTGGGTGACCCTGGGGGCTCTGCTTACCCCCACTGGGAGCTTTTAGCCACCTGGCACTAAGGAAGCCAAAAATCATACGAGAGGAGCAGTTCTGCACCGTGGCTCTGTTTGGGATGACAGCCAAGATCCACTTTTGAGGGACTTGTGTGAGAAGCTAGAGGGGCTGTAGTTTAGTGTCTAGGTAGGAAGGACTGATACAGATGAGCTCCTCAAAGGCTGTGTGGCTCTTTGAGGTCCTAGGAGAAGTGGTTGTTGTGTGTGCGGTACTTGCTGTCTTCCACCCCCTTGATATTACTCCAGCACTGGCCATGAGCACACCTGGGTAAGGAAGCTGGCATTTGGTAACAGCCCAGCTACAGCCTGTCTTTATGGGCCCATCCTGGCAGCAGCTGTGGCACGATACAGCAAGGGTTTTGCCCTCCCTGCAGCAGTGCCAGCCCTTGCAGTCCTGAATGAACCGTGTGGCTTGGAGGGCTTGACACTTCAAAGGACAAAGGGAAAACCTGATTGCCCAAATGGTCAAGTTCTCCAAAAAGGGAATTATTTAATCCAGCTTCTCCTTTGCCCCCAGGACTGTCTTTTTGGGCTGGGCAGAAAGGGTGCCTTGCACAAAGTGATGAGCCAGGTGTGCTGAGAGTCCAGTCTTCCTTCTGTGCCTTCCAGCCATGCACATGCATGCAAGTGCTGTATTGCAGGCCCTTTCTTGTCATGTAAATCAAGTATTTTCTCGGAGAGGTGATCACAGGACAGGCTGAGTCTTTCCTTTTGCAGCCTCACACAAAGTTTGAGCCTGTTGGGAGTCCAAAATAAGTATATCCAATTTATTCATAGATGGTAGGTTTCTTAAAGGCAGGATTCCTTTCACAGCTGTGCTGCAAATCAGATCCATATTGTCCAGTGAATCTCGTTTACAGCAAGATAATATGAAAACTGATGTGGCTGGACCTTGCTGTGGAATTGCAGGGTGCCACTGCTCAGCTATCACATCTGAGCTGGGAGAAAACATAAATGTCCTCTTAAAATACAGCAATGGGAAACAGAGCTTACAGCGTATGGACTTCAGAGCAATTTCATCCCTGGCTCTGATGAGAGCAGGGAAGAAATTCTCTATTTATCTCAGAAAATTAGTGCCCATAAGCTGTAGGGCTTTACACTGCCCTAGCCCAGCAGCATTATCACACTGAAAAATGGGATTAGACAGAATTGCTAATTTTAATATAACACAGAGAACAAATCCCAGGCACCATCCTTGTCTCTCCAGGGAAAGATTTATTGCCTGCTACAATGTAATTAATCTAATTTCCCTTAACAAGGGAGAGACAGCTAATAGGAAAGTCATGTCCTCCGATCTGGTTGCCACCTCGCAGCCTGGCTGTGCTGAGGAGCGTGGCCAGGGAGAGCTGCTCCGCACTGGTGCAGCACAGGGGACCTGGCTGCTGTGCCCTGGGGGCCCCCAAGCCAGGCCGGCACCCTGCCCTCGGGGGTGCTCCCTGTGCCAGAGGAGCACGTGTTGCGCAGCTGGGGCAAAGGCTGCCTGCTCCATCAGCTTAGCTTTACCTTGGAAGGAACAGGAAAATGCATGTAAAATTCTAACGCGGGAGCTGGCGGGGTTCACTGTGCAGGTACTTCTGCCCAACACGAAGCCACGTTAGCAGGGTCTTTCATTTTGCACACAAACAAGTAACAGCTACAAAAATGCACCCTTAGCTTCCTTCTCTAAAGTCAAACTGCTGAGCCAGAAGTCACTTTGGGAGAGGATGAGTGGAAGGAAGCGATTTCCCTGCTGCCCCTTTCACTGCACCACAACTTCTCCTGCGGGGGGTGGCTGTGCCCCCTCCTCTGCCCAGGCAATGCCTGGTGACAGAGCCCAGGCTGCCAGCGTGTTCACCAACGCCTGCGCTAGCGGAGTCAATACGGACATAATTGTGCACACACACCTTTGTGAAGGAGGTTAATTAGGGAGAATAGGAAGGCGAGATGTTAACAAATGCAAGCAGGCAAGCTCTGCTCTCAGCCTCTGCAGAGCAGCGAGCGCTGCTGCCGGAGTGCTCCTGAGACGGCACCTCCAACCGTAGCTCGTGTTAATGTCCGCAGAGAGAAAATACACTCRTGCGAGCCGATGTGCTAGTAGTGTCTGTTGTCGTCTTTTGTATTGCTGCGTCGTGTAACCCTGCAGCAACTGGCTGAGAGCAGCTTTCAAGGGAAAAATCAATATTTACTAGTTATGGGTCAATCTTCCTTATAAAGAACAAACCCTGCTGATTTTGCACAGCTCAGTGCTACACTGAGCAGGGAAGCYGACACATCTCATATGCAATTTGAAATTAATTCATTTGCTGTGAGGTAGTAACTGGAAGTGTTAATAAGATCTCAGCTGCTGTTGTGACCCCTCTTTGCCTGTGAGCGTAGCTGGGGCCCTGCTGCAGCCCACACCATGGAGTGGAAGAACAGCATCTCCCAAATCTAGGAGATATGGGGTAGGAGGAGGTGACTTAGATCCTTAAATGAGTCTACATCTTACTGTCAAAGCACAAAGCAGGTAGGAAAGAATAGGGCAATTTATCCTTGTCCTGCATTACTCATAAAAATAGCATCAAGGGGGTTTAAGCACTAATTGCAGCTTATCACAGCCAACTTTGCAGATTACAGGCAGCATCTGCCAGTGTGGCTGTAGGGCTGAAACGGAGGAAGGATGAGCAGGCAGGCAGCTCCTAGGAGGGCCTCAGGAGCCGGGAGAGTCGTGCTGCCCGGCACGCAGGGATTTAACAGGAGACAGCACATCAATAAGCATTGCTCTTCCTGGGGGAGGATGAGGGTTGGTGGAGCATGTAAGAGAGCAGCCAGAGCAGAGCTCTGCCGCGGGCTTGGCAGGTTTCACCGCCGCACTCTGTCTCTCCGAGCCGTCCCTTCTACGAAGAGCCTCCATTCACCTTCATGAAGAACACTAATTGCAGAGCAATTTGGTATGATGAACATCAGCAAATGATATCCTCCGTGAGCAGTAAGCAGATTTCTTTCCATTGCTGCAACGTGCGTTAGAGGTGGAAGCATGTTGCGTTCAGTTCAGCCATCCTGAATGTGCAAGTGATTAGGGAAAAACGGCTGGACGGAGTGACTTGAGCGATCCTTCGTTTGCCTCTCCCTGCTCTCAGGTGGCTTTGACTCACCCATGCAAACAGTGAAAGCCGGATCCAGATCACTGGCAGGGTTCATATTTCCCAAGTGTATCATGCCGGGACTTTCTGAGCAGACACACAATTTACTGGAAAGGGTTGTAATCAGAAAAGATGCTTTTCTTTGGAGGCAAGAGATGAGCAAAGCTCAGCAGCTGGACTCTGTGGGGACAGACCAGCCCCCGAGCTCCTCTTCGCAGTGCAAGGGAGGCTGCGACTCTCCCACGGGCAGCAGGGCCTGGGGTACCCACCTGTAAGGGAGGGCTTTGTGCATCAGGAAACAGTCAGAAGACTTTAAATCATGGCTAAAACAAGCGATGGCCTGTTTCGTATCCTTAGAGACGGGGACACAAGCTCTGGCTGTCTTCCCCGGTTCAGCTGTGCCCTGTGAGAAGTGCACAGCTAAGCGGCTGAGTCAGCACAAAGCCAGCAGAGCAGAATAGCCTCTTCGTTTAACCACTTGTGATTTTTCCCCTAACAAATAGCTATTGGTAAATGACTGAGCACCATAAACCCCAAAGGAAAGGCTCATGGTCCCTGCTTTGTGCCAGATGAACATCTTCCTTCTCTTAAGTGCGTGCGTGCACCACCTCGGTGCTTTGCACAGGGATGATAGCTGTCCCTGAGCCTGACTGCTGCCGCCTTTGCCCGTGGCTGGTGGAGACACCAGGCATGTCTGTATGTGCCTGGCACTGCCAGGAGGAGGCACGGCACCTCCTCTGCCCTAGCATGTGCTGAAAAGAGGGGGTCCCCCACCTGCAGATGCACCTGTGAGGAGCGGGGACCAAACACACCAAAAACACAGGTAAACTGTGCTTCCTGGCAATGCTGAGCCAACGTTTATGCAGCGTGGTGGTGGCAGGAGCTGGTGGCTCTCTCCTGGCACATCTCAGTTCCAGCAGCAGTGAGCTGGCAGATGTTTCCGTGCATTGCCCACAATTTTCTGAAAAAAAACTCCTGGATTTTCTTCACAATTGTCCATGAAATATCTATGAAATAATCCAGAAGCAGGATGGAGGGGGAAGGTGTGCAATGGCAGCCTGCAAATCTGTCGCCCTCTCCGCCGCTATACATGCGCGGCAGGAAAGGGGCCCAGGGAAGGTGCTGCATCACATGGAAATCTGGTCTCCCCCTGAGGGTGACCTGGTGGCCTGGAGCCGGGGATGCTGAATCCTGATGGCACTTGATTGATGGGATCGGAGGAGTCCTTCTCCCTCAGTGTCAGTCAGCCTGCCTCTGCTGCCTGCAAATGAAGGCACAAGAAATTGGACTGTAATCAATGCCAGATGGAAAGCGCAATTGAAAATGCTTTCTGTCTGGAGCGTGCGGCCCGGGAGGAAAGCCTGGCTAGGGCAGCGCTGAGTACAGGCTCCTGCACACTCACAAACGCTTTTGCTTTCTCTTTCTGTTGTTCAATTATTACACACAAAGATGATGGGAGATGCGTCACCATAGGAACCTACCGAACAAGAAAACTGTGTCAGGTGTTGCCAGCTCTGAGTCCCACCAGCTCCGAGCAGCCCTTCTAGATAAAAAAGGGAGATGTTGTTACCCACCAGACAAAATGGGGCAAAGATCTGAAAAGCAATAATTTCGCACTTTACAGAAGACTGGACAGAGTGCCCTTGCCCTTGGTAGCCACGAGAGCATTGTGCACGCGGGCAGGGAGCGGCGGGGGTCAGAGCTGCTTAGAAACTGCATTTGAACTGCTGAGCATCCAGAGGCCTCCCAAGGGGACCTGRACAGCAGCGACGTGCTCGCTCGGTGCAAGAGCTATCTGCTTTCCTGATGTGATGGCTGTGGGCAGCCACAGTGCATAATGCCTTTCATCAAATGCCAGTTGTAAAGTTCCTGTTTTAAAACCTTTACGATACCCTGGTGTGAGTTTGCATCTGCACTAGGGCTGCGAGGCTGCTTCCATAGAGCACAGCTGCGGGGACAGAGCCGCCTGCCCCGTGCGCAGTCTGCGCCGGCCCCACGTCACTAGAGCCTGAGCTGGTCCGACTGGGGGGCTGCTCCCCTTAATTCCCTCCCGGTCACAACTGCACCTGCCTTTTCCAGCAGACACACAGGCATTTTAAAGAGGAATTTAGCAATTTAACTTGTCTCAGAGAGAAGGAGACTGTGATGCAATATGTGTCAGCAGAAAAATAGTGCCATAAGTGACTGGATTCAAGCCCTGGTTCATTTGAACCACTGTTAAAATTAAAGACCTGCATTAATTTGTTATAGGGACTTGCCCGGGGCACATTCACATGCATTATACCTCCCGGAGCGCTGCTGATGGAAAGGCCATCAGGGAGCATCAGTGCCACCAAGTGCATTAGAGGCACCAGACRGGACGGGAGCAGGTGCTGCCAGGAGCAGGGTTTCTGCAGCCACGCGGGGTCGTTAGCGGCGATGGCGCGCGCTGTACAAGCAAGAGCTCTGSGGAGCCTGAGCAGGACGAAACCCCTGGAGAGCGAGCGCACACCCCGTCCCTGCAGGCCAGTGAAGGAGAGGGCCGGCAGAGCCGCGCTGCGCCTCGGTGCCAGTTTATGGGGTGCAGCGAGATCTCCCCGGATGCACAGAACCTGCTGGCTGCAGCTGGAGGCCCCCAGCTCTTCGTCTCAGGAGCTGGGAGCTCAAATGAGAGCAGTACATTTGCTTTGAAAAATACGACTGTAATTTGGCAGCATGCGGCTTGGCCGGGTCCTGAGGGCAGAGGCGGTTCAGCCCGTGCGGGGCCGCGTGCAGGGAAGCCCCGGTGCCCCGGCGCCGACAGATCCGGGGAAGGTCGTCAGCCGAGGAGCTGCCAGCCGGGGTAGCGCTGAACCCAGCTCCTGGGGAAGGGGCTTCACACCCGAGGCCGCCTGCTGCACAGATAAAAACCATTGCAGGATACAACCAATTTCCCTTTCCCTTTGGGACAGTGACAGCTAATAGTAATCCCATTATTTCTGGCAAATAATGTCCCTGGTAGTTTTTTGCTTATTTGTGGAACCAGGCATCTTGCTGTGACTGAATTATGGGTTCGTTTTCTCATCAGATACCCAGCTCGCCTAGAAACGAGGAGGTCCGATGGCAAGGGGAGGCGGGAGGAAACTTTGGAGGCAAAGTTTGATGCTAATAGTCTGAGTTAATTGCCAACTGCTCGGAGTCGGGCCTGCGGCTCGCTCCACGTAACAGCCTCTCCCTCCTCATACACCTTCTCCATCTGGCACTTGCCATCTGTTCTTCCCACCATTCCCGGCCTTATTTAAGACTGGCTGTAAAGAGCTGCTCCGTGCAGCGCTTGTGGCTGCAGCCCCAGGAAGGCGTTTTCCCACCCCAGCACCAGGGCTGTGCAGGGCGGGCAGCCGCCGTGGCTGCCCCGGCACGCAGCAATCCCAGGATGACCGCGTCCCCAGGGCAATCCTGGCGTGACCGCATCCCTGCGGCAATCCCAGCGATCGGCTCCCAGGTCCCCGGCAGCCTGGGAAAGCAGCACTGGCAAGAGGCTGAGCCAGGCACAAGCTCCCCTGCTATAAGCCGGCTCCGTTTCGCTCGGTTTCTCCCAAAAAGCTGGTTCTCCTTGGGTCGCCTTCTCCTTGCCAGCGATGCCAAGCTCGACGGCGCCCTGCTGGCAGGACACTGCTGCTTTGCCCGGGAAGGACTAAAGACTTCGTTAACTAACTGATCCAGGCAGGGCCTTGCAGACTGCAAGAAAGGTCTCTACGAAGCTTTTTTCCCCCTCTAACTAGAGCTATTAATGAACTGATTTTACACTTTCACTCCTTTTTCTGGCTAAATCTTGAAGCTGCAGTCAGACTTTCTACCATTATTATCTATTACTGTCCTAAAAACAACCATTTGCTTTTGGTTAGAAGTCGAAATACTATTTTCAATACAGAGCCACTGTGTTGCTTTTCCCACCTTCCAAAAATCTCTCACGGACAATATTAGTTTCCCATTCAGAGGCTGAATTGCCTGCTGCAGCCCTGATTTCCTTCCACGCCAGTGATCGCTCCGGTGCTCAGCAGCAACGTGTCCGGGCTGCATGCGCGGCGGCGGCAGGGTCGACCGGGAACAGCGGCGTCGCGRAACAGCTTTGGAAGCCACAGCGCTGCACAGAGCTGTTGAGCTTTGCTTGTTTAGAAGCCGGTCGTTTTACGGTGTGATAAACCTCCCGGCACCTGCGCTGGGAGACGTAAATCCAACTCGTGCTCCTTTATGCACCGGCTAATGACAGGGGCAATGTGCAGCCCAGGCGCCGCTGACACGGGAGCCGGGGCTCACTGCAGCACCGTGTCCTTGCTCTCGCGCAGCCAGCCCGGTAGATTTATTTTTTGCCAAGTAGACAACTCCACGCTCCTGGGACACAGCAGATGTTGCAGGCTGTGCCATGTCTGCAATACTCATTTTAATGCAACTTGCTGAGCGTCTCGGGCATCGGTGATTTTCCACTCCATCACAACTCTCTGATGATGAAGCTTCCTTTTCTTGCTCCAGGCTCTGGCCCAGAAAGGGTATCGTGGCTCCTCATCTGCTTTGATGTATAAACCTCGAGTTACAGAGAGTTTTCTTGCAAAACTGGGATTTGCCAAAGGAGTTGTTGGTGAGGTGATGCCGCTGGAACAGGCTCTGGCAGCTGGTTCAGCTCCACTGGGATCTGGGGCCCCTGAGCTAGGAAGTCATAATGAATTAAATGTTGTTAAAATTAATGCAGGGATACTGTAATGACTGTGCAGGTGTTGTGAGGATTAGGACACGGGTGTGATGAATATTGCCTACCTGCTATGACAAAAGCCCATCATCCCCCACACGTATTTTCAAAAGCCAATTTAATGCTGAGATTATTAGAAATGAGGAGAGGAAATTGCGTGGGATATATGTAGAGTCCCCAGGCAGGTGACATGACTCCCAGAGGTGGGAACGGTGCCGTGGGATGCGAAAGGGGATGTGGCTGGGGCAGCTGGCGACCGGCCGGCAGCGCTGCGGAGGAGCCGGCCGGGGAGCCGGGAGCCGCGCCAGGACCCGCCGAGCCGCGTGCCCATCTGCGCCCCRAGCTCGGCGGCCCCCTGCTTCAGTTCTTACCGCACCTCGTTCCCCACATCTCTGACCCTTCTGCAGCTGCGCAGCCAAGACATGAGCTGCTGTAAGCGCTAGCACAGGCATCCCAGGGCTTCATTTGGGGGGGGGGGGGAGCTTCTGCAAAGCAAGGTCTAAGCACACTTTTTCTGTCATTATTAAAGACAGCAACTGTGTATTTATCTGTGTATTATCAAGGACAGCGACACCAAGCTCTACTGAGAGTCGATGATGGTCTCTGATTCCGTCACTTCATACTTTGGGGCACAAACACGTGAGATACCTATAACTCATTCAAGCATTAGTTTAAAAAAAAAAAGTATATTTGGCGAATTGCAGTATGTAACAAGTTACAGCACGTTGCAACTTCCAGGAAGTTGCTGGACAGGTCGGCTGGTCCCGGCCTGTCCCTGACTGTGACGATAAATCACTGGGATGGGGGCTGATGCTGCCCAGGTCTCCGTCCGGAGCAGCGCGAAAGCCGGGCTGGGGCAGCGGGAAGGGCACCGCCGCTACCCACCCGGGCTGAACGAGGCCACGGTTTAATTAGCTCCCGAAATAGCCGGTGCCGGGGAGGGGCCGATCGAAGCCATTTGAAGACATGGCAACTTCCTCAGGACAGTCAGTGTCTGATCTAATGAAGCCAGAATGCATTAGCTAAAAGAGCTGCACAAAAGCGCAGAAAATGCAATTAAAGCGTTCCTGAGGACAGATGTCGACCTACGTAGGGGACACTGATATGAAGACGTCGGCAGAAGTCTAATGAAAATAAATGATCTGTTTGGAGCATTCCTCAGACCGGTAGCGGAGCCTTCCTGGGGCTGCGGCCGTGGCCGCGCTCTCCTCTGCGCTGTGCCCCAGGAGGGCTGCGACGGGCAAAATATCCCCCGAGCGTCACCTCCTTGCTTCATCTCAGGGTTAAAGCTCCACATGTGCTAGTGACGCTGCTCTTAACCGCCAGCGTCGCCCGGCTCTGCCCTGCCGAGGCAGAGGAGGGAGAGGTTTCTGTCTGGTGACAGCACAGAAGCATTTCTCTCCTTTCAGGATTTCATAGTTTTTTCTCTCCCATTATTACCTGCATTCCACTTAAAATACCTTATGCTGCTGTATTTTAATCAGCTCTCCTCTTTTTTTTTTTTTTTTTTTTCCTTAAAGACTAAATCAGAAAGAAACATATAGAGCAATCTTTCAGGGCAATTAGTTAGATATCAATGCATAGCAACCAAATTCCAGAGATTTCATCATCAATAACAGCGACTTCTTGCTGCGTCCCGTATTTTAGGTTCCCARCCTTTCTCTGATGGTTTTCCTTTTATTCCCACCTCCTCACTGACAAGAGAAGTCTGACAAAAATCAAGATCTGAACCCATACATCTTGCTGTCGTTTTTCATCTCTTGGCACTGCTTTTAAAAGCCATCATGTAGCCACTGCAGACAAACAAACAGGACGCTATATTCTCTCCCGCCCTGGTAAATGCCAGGCAGACACCCCAGATCTGTTGCTTGTCCCGACTCCCTCCCCACGCCGGGGCGACAACGCCGCCGAGCTGCTCGTGTTCATCCAGCGCAAGACCTCGTAAACGAGTGCAGTAATCAAGGCAAATTCRTCTTCCCATTACGATGTGACTAATATAAACAGCTGAATAATTCATAACTCTAGCCCAGTATACTGTTTAGGAAATAAAACCCTCGCTCCGCGTAGCCACATGGGTTGGGATTGCTCTGCCACGCCAGCAGCTTTGGCTGGGGCGGCAGCGGCCGGGCCATGGGGCAGCGATGCTCTTTGGCCACGGCTGCAGTCTTGGCCCACATCTGCCTGGCACCTGCTTCCCCTCGGCACCTCTCCGTTCTGGCTGCGGTGGCAGGCGGCTGCTCCGCACCATCCGCCCCTTCCTGGCCCTGGCGCCCTCCCGCAGGAGTGCTGGGAAAAGCCACCTGCTCTGGCGTCTCGATCCGGCCGCCCGCTCCTGGCCAGCTCCCCACAGCCCCCCGCCACCGCTGAGCCACCCAGGACCGCAGCCCGCACCGGATTCACCACTGGCGCCAAGGAGGATTGGAGGCCGCGTTGCCGGGCTCCGTGCTGGCACCGCCGAGGGCTGCTGTCCCGGCGGAGGACAGCTCTATCCCATAGCATGGGTGATGCAGATGTGTGCAGATGTGCCCAGTCTGCCGTCCCTGGGCAGCTCCGCAGCAGCTCCCTGCCCAGGGAATTGCCCCCAGCTGCCTGCAGGGACTGGCATTAATTGCCCCATTTTAAAGGCTAGAATAACAGAGAGGTGTGCTAAAGGCTAGAATAACGGAGAGGTGTGCTAAAGGCTAATTTACTTCCCTATACATGTTTAAAATACCTTGAACACCTTACTTTTACTCTCTGCATAAGTGTTGCTATATAAAATGCAGGAATTTTAACAGCAGCTATAATGCAATATTCAAGTGCCAAGAGCAAAGAACTATTTTTCAAAGCCTTTCCTCTGGTCTACCACCTTCTTCTTGCATTTCTATATTTTTCCTCCCTTCTAAAATGAAATGTATAAAGACTAAAGCCGCAGGGAATGGAGGGCTTGAGTCAGTTAATGCAGACATAAAAGCAGCAGGGACTTCCCTGCTCCAAAATAAAGGGCCCCAGGCCCCCAAAACCAGAATTAACCTCCCCATCTTCACAATTTGGGTGCACAGGGCAGATTTTCCACCCGTGGCAGGTCCCAGCAGCTCCTGGTGTCCTGCCACCTGCCAAAGAGCAAAATTAACTGTTTCCACAAAACCTGGTGTTTGCAGGTGCGTGGTGTTAATGGATCCTGTTACTCCACAGCACATTTCCAGTCACAGAGGGGCCAACATGACCCAGCGTGATGGTGTGAGGCCACAGCTCAGCGTGGCACACAGGTGGGATTTGGGGTTTGCTGTGCTGTAACTAGCACATGCTTGCACAGGGATGCCTTGCTCACACCCGCATTATAAATAGCAATTAAAAATATCCACTTTTGTAAGTTGTTGGTAAAAGAAGTAACCTGCATCAAATGGCCATTTTTGGCACAGTTTAAATTGACAGTGAGGAGTCTATTTCAGGAAGAACTCTTTATTTTTGGAGGTTTGATTCATTATGCCACATCGCGTTTGGATGCGATGTGCTGTGATACCTGACACATTGCATTTCCCTGCAAGACAAACCAAAGGGTTATTTATTGCTTCGCCTGGCGCCGTGAGACACGGCGTCAGCCTCTGTGCTCCACCCTGATCTTCTGAGGCAGGACAAAAAGTGTTTTAACATTGATTTCAGTGGACTCAGGGAAACTACAAAACAGGAGAGCAAGACATGTCCCAGCTGCAGGTAACCTGGACCACGAGCTCTGGCTCACCTCGAGCGCCGTCTCCTGCCCCGGCCCTGGAGCCGTGTCACCGGCCGCGCAGACGGCGCTGCTCTTTCCCATGCCAGCCAGGGCGAAGCCCCAGGAGCGCTGGGCAGCCTGGCCGGGGGTAACGTCACTGCGGCGGGGGCCGGGGCTGCTAAGAGAAGGGCAAAGATCCGCTCCGTGAAGCAGAGCAGATGGGTTAAAAAACAGCTAACCACGGCACTGCAAAGCCCCGCACGTTCTCCCCAGCAYCGGGGAAGGATGCCCTTGCTCCTTTGCTCCTTGTTGCACACACGCGCGCGCGCGCGCACGCACGCACACACACACACACACACTCTCGAAGCTGTTTATCAGTGGAGAAGAATTAGATGGGGAGAGGTTTGCTCTGGTCTATCGTGCAGGACATATTCGGGCCGCTCAGCAAGGGTGGGGGGGACGCAGGCGCAGCAGCCGCTTGTGCGGTCATCGCCGCACCGGGCAGGCACGCAGCCGTGAGCAGCACGTTACAAAGCTAAAGCTCCCACCACCAGCAGAGCAGGAAGACACTGACACTGCTCAATAAAACAGCTTGACCCAATAAGCCAGAAAATCTGCCTCTCTTTTAGGCAACGCAGGGAATTGCTCAAATGCCGGCCTGAGCTAGGACGCTGTTGCCCGGATGGCAGAGGGGAAGGAGCCCGTTTGGTGCCATTAACTAATGCCAGCTGAGACCCGGGCCAGGTCCGCAGCGCCTGGGCTGTGCTGCCGCAGCCACGGCCGGGGCCAGGGCCAGAGCTGGAGCCGGAGCCAGAGCCAAGAYTAGAGCCGCAGCCAGGACGGAGCTGGGACTGGAGCCAGGGCCAGCGCTTGCCTGGCTCCCGCTGCCTTTCACACTGACCTTTACCGCTGCACGGGGAGGCGGTTGCTAACACTTTCCCAGTTATCTGCAAGCTGTGGCACRCCGCCTAGGCAGATTTGTCTCCGTAGGACACGATTTCAATTATTAATGGCCCGCTTCACGAAGGTGCGCTGCAGCGCTGGCCTGGCACGCTGTGCACCGAGGGAGCCGGCGCAGCCYCTGCCCCAAGCCGGCAGCAGCTCCGGCAGCGGCTCCGGCAGCAGGGCACACGGGACGCCCCCAGCCCAGGCAAAAACCCCCCAGGAACTTGGGAGGCATCGCTGCAGATAAATCTGGGCAAAATATATATCTGCTTGGCTGTGGCTTGCAACCCTGCTTTAGAGCGCTAATTATTTCTTTATAGTGCCAATATCGCCCTGGCCAGGCTCCTCGTGCAGACTGCTTGGATTAATTGATCGACAGAAGGCAAATAGGCTTCGCCCATTTTAAGCACCCGTTCAGTTCCTTTTTCTCAGCAGCTGTCACTGTTGTCAGCGTACCGAAATGAGGCTTTTGTACGTGTTCTTTGGCCTTAAACTACCTAAGAAAAAGATAAGAAAGGGGAACTGGTGAAAGAGTCACATTGAATTATTTCTAAATATTTTTGCTTGTGCAGCATTTGCATTTAACATGCTGGCCATACTCTGCTTTCATTTACTCAATTAAACAATTAATTACACGCCTTGAGCAGAGCAACTCTGCAGTGTTTTCCCTCTGCTCAGCAGCATCCCCACACGTACACACAACGCCTAGATTAGACTGACAGCTCGCACACGTATAGACAGTTCCACGCTGTGAGCACTTCCAAGGTTACCTGTTCCTCAGGGTGCTGGGAAGGGATTCCTGCCCGTCTAAACAACATCTGGCCTAGCAAGCCAACGGATGGACCTCTCCCTCCAAAAAACACACAAGCTGTAATAGTTAAGTAATGTTTTTTTTCCTAATGAAATGTCAATAGCAAGACGCAACCGTAGCTTATTCGCACTGTTGCTGCCACCTCTGCGGAAGGAGCAAAGGTTCTCATTTTAGCTCACACACTATTTAATAAAACATTAATGCATTATTTCACACCTTGCCCATGCTTAAACTATTCATTATCTGATAACTGTTACCCTTGCTAAAAGTGGCACTTTTCATCAGAACACCTGAAATAAACCCACACAGACAAACCACGACAGAATTAATGTTTGTTTTTACTTAGGTATTTCTTTATTGCAATCTTCAAACATGGTTCAATAAATACAAAATTAACAAAAATGTCAATAGATCTTTATTATCATTTATTATTATTATTATTATTATTACTCCAAATCATGATGATTCCCTGGAGATGTCTGACTATAGTTCAAACATGAAATGCACATAGTGTCCTTTGTGATCTTTTATATTACATTTGTTTCAAGCTTATAAAAATATATATTGATTTTTCAAGTATGTATTTACAGTATATAACATGTGGTTAATGAATATCAAAAAGCATCTAGAGATGAACCAACTTGATGCCAGTTTTGGTTTTATGTGAAAGGGGGAATGTGATCGAGTGTGTCAGCTATCATGAAGCCACGTGCTCTCTTTGCGTGGAGCACCTTTGCAGTCCAGCTCCTTGCAATGTCACTCCAGCCTGCGTCCACAGTTTTCCTAGATTCTGGCTCCAATAAATATGGTCTTTGCTCCTACTCTAACGTTTCCTCAGGTCTTTGGCCATTCCTGAGGCTGGGAGACGCTTTCCTGAGCCAGGCATTGCCAGACACCACAGTGCTACAGCAGTGTGCAAGCAAGTGGGGATAAGCTAATTCCCGGCTCAGGGAAGCATCTCCCAGCCCCGGGAATGGCTTGTGCCGTGATACTGCACAGACCGTGCTGTGAGGACCTGTCCTTCCAACCTCCAGGAGAACAGGACACCACACAGGCGGGAGGATTCAGACACAGTACATTAGAAAGCTAATGGGAAAGGACACTTTCTTGCAAGAGTCTCCCCTAACAGAACCAAGCAGTAATCAGAATTATTCTGTAGCATAGACAAAGCCAGACACCTGAGGAGAAGTTGTGCTGTGCCTTTTTTTGCTGGCAGAGTTGAACATCTAATGGCAACATGCACATTAGGAATATGAAGAAAAGCTCAGAAACTTGAAGTTTTCTGCTAGTGCATCAGGGTGGCAGCTAGAGAACAAAATGCACTGGGTCAAATGCATGAGCAGCACAGCCTGAGGAGAGCAAAACCCCCAAAGACCTTGCTGCATGAGGCTGATGCTCCCTGCGATCCTGGAGAAGGGCACTTGGCACCTGACATCAGAGCACGAGCTCTAGGAACCTCTTGCAAGAACAGAGCAGAAACCTAAAGATGCAACCTAAATACACCAAAACCCAGTGTCCAGAATAACAGCCGAGTAACAAGCAGCTGGTTCGATTCTGCACACATTCATGCTCAGCTCTCTGCTGAGACCTAACCAAGAAAGTTTATCCTTTCTTACAGTGGAAGAATTAAGCCCAGCCCCCCCGACAGCATCGCAGTGCCTCAGCAGCACGATGATAACGGCTTTGCCTTTCAAGTGCTTGTTGCACTGGTACTTTTGTTAAGATCCTAATCATCCAAAAAAATTCATCTGTCAGTTGCTAGCAGATCGAGCTAGAGGAAACCGATGGGGCTTTGTGTGAATGTAAATAGGGAGCCTGGATGCTGGGCAGGCAGGAACACCCTCAAAGAGAAGAGTCTTTGCCAGATGCCCTCGGAGGGGTGCGTGGGACAGAGCGAGCAATGGCTGATAAGCCTCTCGAGAAGGGCCGTAGTGGCTGCTCGCGGCCAGCTCTCTGCATTACACACACACAGCCTGCAAGGCCAGACAGTCTCTTCTCGTTGCTCTGGAAATTAAGGCTGCTAGAGCGAGAGCAGCTGTGGGGGCAGCGCTCCTCCTGGAAGTGCCTATTCTGGAGGCACGGCGGTGAGGCTCGTTCAGCCGGGGCCACGCGCCCGCTCGGGGCGTGCTGCCAGCCACGCAGGCGGCTATTCCAGCACCGCTCCTCTCCTGGGGCGTTGAACGCCCTCCCCAGCGCTGGCGGCTCGTCGGCAGGGCCTGGGAGGCTGCTGCAGGCACCTGGCAGCACCTTCGCGCTGAGAGAGGCCGGACGCCCGGTTCGTGTCGCTGCCAGAGGCCTTACAGAGGAAAAGCACCCATCTTTCGGCTGGTGACATACAGGGCCGCTGCACTGTGTTTTCGAAGGACATAAGATGGAAAGAGCATCCTGCTTCACAGCTGCAAGGCACAGTGGCCACAGGTTGAGCTAAGGGCTCTCTGGTTCCTCACGGCGGGCTTCTCCTCCGTGCAGGTACGCCCAACAGGCCTGTCTGCACAGGAGCTCAAATACRTTCACATGCTCTGTTCCTTGAATTCACAACTTGCCTAAATTCTGTGTGAACATCTAAAATCTAATCCCCTTGTAACTGTGTTTATTAGCTCTAGCAAACCCTGCAGATTACAAAAAAAACTCCTTCTTTATTCTTCTCTAAACACGAACTAATGCTCCTGTAGAGAAGGCTGGTGTGCTCTGGCAAGGGTACTGAGCCCTTAATAGCACCAGTGTGATTAGGGCTTTCCCATAGCTAATGGAAGAGGAAGGAATTTGCACTGTGTCAAAGGCTGGATGGGCAAAGAGAATGAAATTGTTTTGAGACGTTTCCCTTGGTTGAGCAGCTGCAAAACAGTGTTGCTAATTAATTTAATTATAAGGCATTGAATACTTCCCCAAAGAGGAGGTGCCGATGGGATGCAAGTTAATTTTAAAAACATAATGACAATCTATAAGTTAATCTGTTCATCTTGTTTATTATCTTCAGTGTTGATGAGGAGCCCAATTAAAGGTCTTTATTGTTCCAACAAGCTAGGCTAGAGAGCATGGGTCCATTATGTACTTTTTTTCCAGGAGAAAAAGGTGCAGCTCTAGTGGAGACTAGGAAAGCAAATACACCTAATTTCTGCTAAGGCAGAACACAATCCTATCCACAAAATTATACCGTCTAAAGGAAACAGCTTCCTGAAATGCTACATCTGAGTCCATGGCCACAGCAAGTCAGAAAAGTAATTAAGCACCAAGGTTTTTTTGAGGAACAGCTAGAGAGACTCAGATGAAGAAACGGTGCACTCAATTCTGATTATATTAGAGAATATAGTGCAGGAGCCTAATTCAGTGGGGGAAACACTTAGGAAATTATTGAAAAATGGTCTCATTTTTAATTGGAGTACTCTAGCATAGAGCGAACACTTTATAAGGAAAAGAACCAAACAGAATAGAAGGCAATAGGGCTTTATTAATTTTATATTAATTCTGTTTAGAGGTTAACTATTATGAAAGGACAATGACAAATGAAGACTCTGTACTTGTACGGCCATGCCAACTCCCAAATGTACTTACTGCTCCCTGCAAAGCCACCAGTCACCGGAGCCCTACGAGAAATTGCCATGAATATAGATGAACTGTGTTGAGGTTTTCCCTCCTTCCAGCTAGGCAATGTTCAGACAGATTAAGGAACAAATCCTTGACTAATTTAAACTGCCACAGCTCTGCCGAAGTCAATGGAGCAGCAGCACTCTGCACAAGCCACAGCCGGCCTCTTCTCACATCGGTAACTTTGGAGACAGGATCTATTCTGAGCAGTTCAAGAGAAACGTCACCGAGCCCATCTCTCCTGAAGCTACACGTGGGTCGGGGTCACTGTATCCCCCAAGGCTGGGATATTAGGGAAGACTTCCCACCCTCTAGCCATCACCTACCTCCTACTGCTCTTGTTCACCATCCTCGTGATCCCTGCATTTGCGACTGTGCCTCTTCCTCCCTCCTCCGCGTTCACGTAACATGTTTCATCAGCAAAGTGGCTCACAAGGAACTAGTCCTTGCCCACAAACCTCCATCACAGTCACTCCTACACAAAGGTTTAGACATTTCATAATTAAATTAGATTTCTCCTTCATCACCCTAACTTCACCTCCTTCTCCACAAACACTGCCCTGTTGCCTCTGCAGGGGCTGGAGAGAAAATGCATCAGAGCTTACCAAGTCTGCCACTTCTGTCAATGTTGCCTTCAGCTGTAAGGCTCTCAAATGACCTAAAAAACTAGGAACATATTCCTAGGAATAACCTTTAATCTGTTGCAAAGGGAAATTCACATTCTAGCCTAATTTTTACTGAAAATTCATTAATCTTGAGCACTTCTTTGAAGCAGTATATGCTCTCTCCTCATCTGATCTCCTTTACCAGGCACCTAATTAACCTGCACAGCCTTTATCACTGCACAAATACAAACAGTGCCCAGCCCAAGAGAGTCCTGCTACTAAACATTTATTTTCCAGCTGGTTGTAAGAGCTCCCCTTGGAAAGGGCCACAAACATTGAGGCCTGATGCACTGCCGTGATGATGTGCACTGATCCTCTGCACAGCTAAGTCCAGAGACTTCACCCAGCAATTCCTCAAACTACCTCAACAGGTTATACTCTCATTCAGCCAGAATGATATCCAGCTGTTATTTAAAGAGTCCAAGTGATTGGAGCATTTGACACCTCCCCTGTGATCTATTCAGTGGTTGATTACCGTCACTATTTCTGCAATTTAGTTCCTCTTTGCTGACTTCAATTCCCCCCAACAGGATCTTGAAATGCTAAGAGAGTCCTCAGCCATCTTCTTACACATTACAGATCCCCTGCTAACATCTTCTACACTGAACAGGCTGAGTTATCATTATGAAACTCATTACCAGGTGTGTTTTCCAGACCCTGAATCACACTGTTGCCTTGTCATTGAACCCTGGATTTTCCAGCACATCACGTGCACCAAACCAGACACAGTCCTTGCAGCAGTGATCTCCTCAGGATGGTTCCTAGCACCCAGAACAGAGGAGGCTCCTGGAAACAATCACAGCAAATGGGACAAAAGCAGGGAAATGTGGAAGAGGTGGTCAGGAATCAAGTTGGTTCAACTCCCTACCTAGAGAACTATAATATACTTTCTCTATAGATAAAATGTAAACATAAAGAGCATACAAATTGCACTTGATCCTTGGGATCTGGCATTTCTACCAAATAAAGGTTTCGGTTCACAATTATTACTTTTCTGGGTATGAAACAGCAGGATGCAGACTGACTAACTGGACTGGACAAAGGTGAAATTTGAAGACAAATAATTTCCTTTCAAAAACCAACCAAGTGACATGGGGGAACGCTGTCTAAACTGAACAAGTGGCAGGAAGGAGAGAGTTTGTTTACCTCAGAGAGAAGCAAACTCCCCAGAGTGCACCCAGAACTCGCTTGTGAAAGGTATGCTCATCTCGGCTTGCTCTGTCTGGTTTTGTAGCAAAAGCAGCAGGTCCAGTTCTCCACAGGGGCAAGATTTCTTATCACTAGCTTTGCACACAGTTGTGCTGTGCTTATTCACATTGCTCTTTGCGTTTTTTACTGAGAGTTCTGAAACTGGGCTCAGAAACCTGCAAAGAAAGAAGGCAGCTTTCTCAAAGTCAGCCTGCACCGCCTGAACAGCAGGGATTTGAGATCAACTGAAGAGAGTTTATGGTATTTCACCATGACATTGCCTGAAAATGTCAACACAAGGCAGAAAATGTATAAACAAACATTAGCTGGGACCTTCTTGATACCACTTACTGGTGAAGTTGACAAAAAGTTCTGATCTCTGATGCAATCGAGTTAACATATCTGAATAACGTRAAATCATGTCAGTCTTTGACACTTCTGAATCTAAACTGGTCACAGCAGCCAAGCCAGAAGAGTTGAAGGCTCAGTTTTGCTCAGGTGCATATCAGCTTAAAAAAAGAAATCACCACAAATGAGGCTTTACTAAATAAAAGTTGGATCCCTAAAATATCTTGTTCAGCAAGAACCACCAGGCCAGACACAGACTTTAACACATACGATGGGCCTCTTTGCTTAATTGCTCTACTAGAACAGAAGGAAAACGCCTGGGCAGTAGGTAGGTGCCATGCCAGCCCTGCAAGCAGACTGAGGAGCTAGGGCCCTTCATTTAATTGTGATTTAGATCTTTATCCCCATGGTGCAGTCTAATAGGAATATCTGGCTCAAAATGCAAAAAAATTTCTAACTGCACTGCAAATAGCTTCTACAGCTTTCATTCCCTTTGTAAATCTTTGTCTTTCATCATCAATAATTCATTTGTAATACTTATAGATGATAGTAAAAGGTCTACAAAACTCTGTACAAGGCTGCAAAGACCCATTTAATTAACTTTAGACATGGATCAGGCCTGAACCAATGGGAAAAACAGTGTGCAAGGGATGCAGTATTAAGTTACTATCTGCAAACAAAATAAAGTGCTGTTGTGCCCTGATTTGCCCAGATGCCACGACAGGATTTCAGGGATCCCACGGAGGCAAGTCAGTTCTGCCCAAATCCCAGCATTTGGCCGGTATGTACTGTCCCAGCATCACAGGCCCTGAAGCAACCTCAAATAACCAGACAACTTGAAGTGCTCTCTGTTGCAAAAATTATGTATGCTGTGGGATGTGCTGGCACTACTGCTTCTCACATACAGCCCTTCACAGGGCTGTTAATCAGTGGTGCAAAACTGACATATTCTGCAACGGCTGAGGAGGATGCTCCRAAAAGCCTTTTCCTTCCCCTTTTTGGACAGGGCGCTGGGCAGTCTGGCCATGGGAGGAGAAAGCAAAGGTTACTCACCTGCAGCTGAAGTGGTTCTTCGCGTGGCTATGGGCACAGTGCTGCAGCRAACACCAAACAGCCATGCTTTCTGTCTCTCTAACCCCAAACCAGTTCCAAGGTTTTCATCCTGTTTCTAGCTGAATTGGGAGGTTCTTTTTTGCCACTGTGGCTTGAATTAGTTCCATTTATAAAACCTTTTTCCCCTGTAAAAACTTCCAAACCTATAGAGGGAAGAACATTTGTTCATTTACTGCTCTGAAGTAGGGCGAACACTTCTATGCAGGATGCTCTAACTTAGCTAACACCAGGGAGCTTCCCCAGGCTCTGGCTTCCACCTGTCCTGCTTGGCCTATGGCCATGAGAGCACACTGATGCTCTGCCCGCTTCGCTTGGCCTCGAATCCACCTAGTTCTGTCGGACAGGGCCCGGGCATCACTCGTTGTCTTTACCCAAAACTACCCTCTTACTCAGCATTTACCTGGCCATGGTCTATTTGTATAGTGCTGTCCTGATCCACAGGATCTGTGGCTCTTTTCTATAAGGTTGAGCATTGCATTAAGATTGCAAAGTGAGCACTATTGCTGGGGAACTTTACAGTGGCCTGTGTCAGTGCAAAGGGTGATCAGATCCCTCCACTTTTCCAGGCTCCTCAAGACATAAAATGATGGTGCCAGGACCAGCACAGAAAGTAGTGAAGGCTAAGAACATCACCATGATGGCAGTCCAAGGGGCCCATCTACTTCCCCTCTCCTGACTACAGCTCTCTTAGTCAAAGCTTTTAATTTCTTCCCCTGAAATTGTCTTGTCAAAAGACCATTCATCACTATTTGCTCTGCATTTTGGTGGAGAACGTTTGTTTTTGTTCACCAACAGTGGTGTCAAGACTCAGTGAGGTAACTCTTGGAGTGGAAGGGACATGACTGGAAAAGAGTTCCTTTTCAGCATACCAGATGGGCAAAGTCACCTTCCAGAAGTTGGGCGCTGGGTGTAAGGTGTGCTCCAGTCTTTAAAAATAAAAGCAATAAAAACTCCTTGTGGGATCAGTAGAACATGTCAGCTTATATGAAAAATACCCATGGATTACACCAGTAGGATGCTAGATACCAAAATGCTGTCAGCTCTGGATTAAAACAGTGCACGAATGTCCATCCACCCTGTTAACCTAAGTACCATATGAAAAGGCATCATTACAGTTTGACTCATCTTACAAAACACTGTTAGGGAAAACCACATCCACCCAGACACACTGCATTACTGCACATGTCCCAGGAATACTTGGCTTCCCTGGCACAGAGGAAGGGCAGCCCTGCTCTCTCACCACATGGAATGACTTGTTTGGCAGCAGCCCAGTGTTTCCTACATCCCACCTGCTCAACTGCTCTCAGCAAGATTTCAGAGATTTGGTCCAGTTTGGGCCAGTATGCAGCTGGCTGTCTCCTCCCCAGGGAGCGTTAGGTGAGTGCTCTGCACAGTCTGTTTGGGGTTGCTTCACACTTGCACACCTCGGCCATGCATTTGTATCACCTGGGCCCGGAGAGTCTGGATGCCACTCAGGATGGTCTTCTGATGCTCCACCAGCGTGATCCCCAGGCTCAGGACATCTCTGGAAAACAAGCCCCACATCAGCAGTGAAAAAAGTGCTAACTGTGCAGTGCCCCTAACTCCAATTGCTTTCCAGGAAGGGGCAGTGCAGATTTCAGACTATCAGGCTATTGCAGACCTGTAGGACAAATCCCCAGCTTACCGTCCCAGCCAAAAACAGTGTGAAATTTGAGAGGGAATCCAGGATTAGTGCATGCCTTCAGCATGCCATTCRCATGACAATTCCCTACCATGCTGCAAGACTAGGAGGGTCCTGTACTGCCAGGAAAAAAAGATTATCAGTAAATTGCACCTTTTTTTGACATTGTTTTCTGTAAGGGACAGGTAACTCACTATTCCTGTCAGAAACTACAGGTTTAAATCTCAGCTTCAAAAGCAGCCACTGAGATGACAACACATGCTGCCCAATCCACCCCAGTGAGCTCTAACAGACATGTKTTGGAAGACCTGTGCTCTTACTTTGTGACAACTGACTGTAATTTAAAAGCAGAGCTTGTTCACACTGTATCCATCCACATGGGTTTATAGTCAGGAAACCTTTTCACTTACTGGACTGTCATCCTGGCCACAGATTCCAGGTAGCAGTAGCCTGCAGCTGTGAAGTTATCTTTGTACCTGCCCATTTCTATTGCTTCCAGCCACTCGCCCACAGAGCTGAAAGATGGGAAGGCTGAGAAAGTACGTTCGGTCAGGGGAATGGATGTGCTGTGGGACCTGCCAACATAAAGGGAGCATGTGAGGAGATGAGCACAGGGGGAGTCACACCCACATCTAGGGAATGGCCTGCAGGTTGCCTCATTGATGATGCACCAGAGGACTTGGGGAAAAGGGGTGATCTGGGCACAACAACTTTGAACTTCATCCCAAATCCCATGTGAGAGAAGACAGTGCTTGGATATGGACATGTGTCCCAAGGGCTGTGTGCTCTCTGGGATGAGTATCTTTGGAAGTTTTCTTCAGTTCTGCAATAGCTTTGCATCACTGGTGTCACCAGAGTCGAAAGTAAAGCAATTTTCTGTGATCTTAGCAGAGTCAACACAGCTAGTGCTGCAGGGAGTATAGCCGTCTCCTGATCCCTCTACCCAAAGGCCCAGAGGACCCAAACCTGATCTCTGTTATACAGTGCACATCTCAGGGCTACTGCAATGATTTAGATGTAACCGCTCTGGACATGCACCAGTTCAGACAGGTTTTGAGCCCTGTGCCATCCAGTAGCTGAAGTGTGAACCTGCAGGCAAAGGCTCAGTCTGTCCCGCAGTGCAGAACGAAAGGCAGCAAAATAGAAAGGCAGTCACCTGGTGCACGTGGAGTTGGGGCACTTTGGAGGCTCTGGGCTCTGCACCATCTTGCTCAGGATATTATGGATGTGTGAGAACTTGGGTCTCTCGTTGCGATCCTTCTGCCAGCAGTCCAGCATGAGCTGGTGAAGAGGAGGCTGGCAGTTCATTGGGGCAGGGAGGCGGAATCCATCTTCTATGGCCTTTATCACCTGCAAGGGCAGAGAAAGGCAGGGCCAGAGAGGGGTGAGGAAAAGTCTCCGAGTTCTGGGGGTCAGAAAGAGACACTGTAATACACATTGTATGCAAAACCAAAACAACAAACCAAAACCAACCGCCATGGCAAACCATCCTCTTCACCACCCTGCACTGGCGAGTAACAGCAGCTCCTTTGTGGACTCCAGAGACTACAACAAGTCCATTCAAGCCACGTGCACACTATTAGTAACAGTAACATCCTAATCTACCACGTGGGCTGCTGCGGGACTCACATCCTGGTTGGACATGTCCCAGTAGGGTCTCTCTCCATAGGACATGACTTCCCACATGACAATGCCAAAGCTCCACACATCACTGGCAGGACTAAAGTGGTGATACTGGATAGCTTCAGGGGCTGACCACAGCACAAGGCTCTTCCCACTCTGTCCAGGCAGAAAAAGGGAAGAAATTATGTTCTCACACACAAAAGAACTAGGCAATAACAGACACAAGCAATTCCCATGGCTGCTGTTCAATGTGCCTTCCACCTGCATCACAGGGCAGACACAGAGAACAGGCCCACATACCACATGCAGTTTTAATACTGAGGGAAAACTTTTGCCTCAGTTTGTTTTAAAATGGACATGCAACAGTATGCTACACGGGAGCGCAAGTCCTGAAATATTAATGGGAGAGAGAAAGTCTCAGGGAAGAGCTGATGGCATTTTATATGTCAATATTTAATGAAAATCATCTCAGAGCTCTGCAAACACAGTCCCTCCGTCCTGGCTTGCTCTCCTATAACTAGCACTCCCCTCCCCAGTGTCTGCAGAATCCTTCTGGACACACTGGGTAAGCAGGTGATAGACACTGCAGCTAATTCTAATTAACAGCAGGGAGACCTGGTCCCCAAAGCCAGGGCCCCACTTCACAGCAGGGGAGAGAAGCCAGGGCTGCTGCCGGTCTTTCCATTCCCCTTAGCTCAGCCAGGCACATGCCGTAYCCAGCTGCACACCAGTGTCAGGGAAACTCTTCTCTAGAGCTTTGCAGGCAGCACTGCCATAGTCCACGCTATGGTTCTGCATGTMATGTCACCCATTCCAGACAGCACGATGGGGTCGTGTTTTGTCAGGGACTCTGCAGAATGGTGGGGCTTTCCCTAAGGAGTGCAGTGAGTGTGCCTCCCTCGAACCAACGATAAAGGCTAAAAGAAATTTTCTGAGACTCTTTTTCACCTCAGCCCAATCAGAGCTGGTAGACAACTGCAGCTCCTGATGGACTGGGAGCCAAACCCTACAGACAGGCTGTTCTCTCTGGGACACCCAAACCCTGCATTAGGACACAGGCACTAGGGGACCTGAAGCCAGTACACATCAGGCGCTGCCTTCTTAGTGCTACCCAAACACACCTGCAAACAATAAGTACTCATTTGATTGGAAAATCAATGGCTTTTTTTAAATACTAATGTCTGGTTAATGGGATACTGTAAAAGGTTCAGCTGATGTAGGAGGGCTATAGGGTATCAAATGAAACATTTTATTGCTTTTCAGCTAAAAATACTGTACCTTGATTTCTTCGCTGACAAGTGAAATGCGCTAAATTGGACTGTGAAAGCATCGGGGAGAGCAACTTCCCATGGACACAGCAAACCCAGAGTGGGGGCTGCACTGTCTCCAGGGTACTGCAGTGTGGCTGCACAGCCATCACGCCTGGGCTGGAAATCTGTGTGACTGGAGGCAGTCGCCCCAGATCCACACTTGCGGATTCTCAGGCAGCTTCTCCAAGTGTGCGTGAGCACTTGAGAGATGTATTGGCTAGCAGAGCTGAAGAGGCGTGAGTATGAATCGAGTAGGACTTAAACTCTTAATTGAAAACCATGAATTTCATTACAAGTGATAAAATAGACATAACGAATCCTGAGGCTGCCAAAGCTGCCTTCAGCCACCTGCCTTCTCTCTGCCAACTCGCACACACATGCACAGAGGATTACAGCAAGAGGAGAAAGAGTGGTGTTACACGGAAAGCTGTAGAGTTCCATAGCTAAATGTATTTGATTTCTAGCTGAGAAAGAAACTGTTAAGATGCAAAGACTGCATCCATACATGAGGAAGAGAAAATGTGAGCCTAGGAAGAATACCATTTCTGGAGTAGGATTGCTGCATATATTATTAACTCCAGCTGTGGAAGTTGGCTGGCTTTAGATTTGATCCCTGTTCAACATTCAGAGCAGGCCTGGAAACCTCTCCAGTGATGCTAGGCCCCAGTCCAAGTGATCCTCGCCACGGCTGTGCATTGTAACCAGGGAGGATCCAGTTCTGCAAAGATTTTGTAGCCATTCTGTCAGCATTTTGCTTTTTGGAAGCATTTAAAGCAGAATTTGGAAATGCAGGATTGTCAAAGCAAAAGGAAGCTTTCTGCCAAGTAATGCCAAGCATAAGTAGAGATGTCCAGGACACCAGTGCTCACCCTGGTTGCTCTCTCTTATTTACACCTCTCTTGGAAGCAATAGGAGAGGGCTGAAGTCTAACAGTTATTCCGTGTCAGGTCCAAATCTCTGAGTGTGCTCCTTTGCCTATGGGCTCAGGCTTGGAAGTAGACTTCAGATTACCATCTGGATCAAATGTTTCTCTCCTCTTCCTCTAAATCTGGTTAGGATGGGGAAAACAGGGTCTGCTACCACTCTGTGTGGGAGATTTCTTCAGCCTTATACCTTAAGCAAAAGATATCCATGATTTTTACACTACCAACGAAAGAATTTGTTTCCAGCTTGAGTAAAACAGAAAGCATTGTGCTTTTCTAAATCTTTATCAACAGATTTAGGGAAAAAAAAAATTTGGAAGTCCCCACTTGCAAGCAAAAGAGATAGTTAACAATCACATTATTTAAACAGCTCACTTTAGTATTCCTTAATAGTTACTTTCACTGTCAATCCTATGCACCTTCAGAACATGCACTTTCTCCTCATACTGCATAAAAAGCTGATGGTTCAGCACCACAGTACATTTAGTGAAAGACTTCAATCTTCCATACCTCTGTTCTAGTGCAACACCTTGATGGCTACCAGACACCTACAGCTTACCATAGTGGTGAAGATGGTCTCCATTTTGTCTTCTTGTGGCTGTCTGAAACCAGTTATTTTGCAAGCCAGGTTGCTGTTTACAAGGACTTTGTGGGCAGCAAGGCTTTTATGTACGTAACCCATCTCTGTCAGGTACTTCATGCCAGAGGCAATCCCCTGCAACATGCCAATGAGCTGGGTGGCCGTGAACTGTCCCTCATGTTTCTGTAAAAAAAGAGGGGGAAAAGCCACAAATCAATGATGCCCAATTCAAGGAGCTGGAGAAATGGGGGCACCACCATCTGTGCCTGAGTGGGTGACAAGTCCCAGCAGTTAACACCAGCTCCCGCAGCACTCACCCTGAGAAAAGAATCTAGCACTCCATTCCCCATGTACTCCATCACAATCATCATGGTGTTCCCTGGACAGAGAAACAGAAAAGGAGCATTTCATGATTTCTGCTTATTGCTGCAGGTAGCTCAGTGCTGATATAAACACAAATGCACAGCAAACCTTCCAGCCCTCCAGATGTTAAGTCCTCCAATCTTCCCTCTTCTAAAGATGACATTTTTGCCACATTTTCAATATGARAATTTTCATTTATCATAACCTACTGTTCCAGGGAACTATGAAAAGAAGATGAACTAGGCACATTCCAAGAAAGTGCAATCTGAGTCAACAAAAGAAAGGATTCCTCCTCACTTTTAAGAGGAAGATATTTTCCTCTTAAGATTTCTTCTATTAATTGCACCTGGAGGAATATTAGGAGTGAAGCTGAAGGTCTGGATCATGTGGACTCCTTTGCCGCTCCGCAGTAGGCTATCCTGTCCATACAGGACCTTTAACTATCTCACATGGGGGTGCATTAATCCCCTCAACTATGGATTAGCTTGAGCAGCCAAGAGGATACTGAGCTAACGGTGCAAACAGAGAACAAGGAGATGAACGTGGTACAGATGTAATCTTGGCACATCACAAACCGCACTGATGGGGCAACATGCATGACAAGAAGAGATGCTTATCTGCTAGTGATAGAGAATGGATAATGAGAGAGAGGAATTGGAAATCCTATTGATGAAAACGAATTTGACATACTTGGCACTGCTGAAGCCTAGTGCAATGACTCTTGTGGTTGGAATGCCAAAATCATTGTTATAGCCTGCTTGAGGGAGCTAACGGTGGTGGGTGGAAGGCACTTCACCTTAAAGACACCATTATCTCTTTCAGAATTATTGATAACTCAGAACCATGGGATCCTGAGCACTATGTCAGGATCAATATGCTAATAAAGCCCAGGGAGGAGAAGGGGTCTGGCAGAAGACCAGAGAACAGGCTGAGAGTATTTTATGAGTTTAGACTTGGTTGAAAAGGTAACTACTTATCCTTCTGCCACATGTTAGACTTTCTGTACACAAGATACTCTGATTAAAGAGCAAGCACTACCAGCCTTAAGTAAGTGTGATAAATAGAAGAAGATCTGGCTAACAGGAACTGAAAAGTAGCGATAAATAGGAAATCCTCATTACATGGAGTGTTTCTAGAGCTGTTCTGGAAAGACTGATACTCAGTCTGCCATTTTCCTCAAAGATCATGACATAGATACAAACTCACTGATAATCTAGTTTGCAGATGATACATGGACTTATCAAATATCTAGACAAGACACTTCTTAGAAGTTTGAGTCTCTTGCTAAGCAGAGCTCATTTAGACAAATTATGTTATTAGTTTGCTGGATAAAAATCTTTATACCTAGGAACAAAAAAGACCAACTTTGGAAAGAGCAGCTCCAAAGGAATCACCTTTGGGGTCACCACAAATGAATAACACAGCTTGAGGTTCCTGCTGCAATGCTGGTGGCAGAAAGAACTTTTGTGATTTGTGGATGTGTCAGTAGGGCAGCTGTGAGTAGTGCTCAAGTGATTATTTTACTGCTGGGACACCAGTCTGATTGCAGTATTTCAACAGGTACCAAAAAATCTGGACACTAACTTACAGTGTGGTCAGCCTGCATTACCTGACTGCTAGACTGGCTATTAAGGGAGAAAGGGTTTCATCTCAGAAAGTTTGTAATGGCCCATGGGTCCAAGGCTTTCCTGTGGTTCTGCTAGGATCCCAATATCCGATGTTCCTTTTATCAGGACATTGAACCACACAGCAAAGGAGGAAGGCATTACTCAGTGAAAGCAAAATTGACCAGCTCAGCCCAAGACTCAGAACAGAAATACTTCTTTACTTAATAAAAGGGMTGGTTAAAACCACCACACGTGCTCACATTTCTTTGGATTTATGTGAATATATATTCAACTATGGCATTCACAGGCTAGTTCACAACACGCACTCCCCTGAGAGCCGAGAGCATTCACAGTCATCTGTTTTACTGACAGAACCTCACTTCGATTCGCTTTTAATCGAGAGTGCACTGTTTTGCTGCTAAGCCAGTCCTACTGCCTGGCTTTAGTAATCTAGCTGTAAGCATTTTATTAACCATCAGGATACTAAATGGCCAATACATGAGAAAACATTTGATTTTCAGAGAACAAGAGTACCATAGCTCCAGCTCTAGGTCATCACCTTCCAAAGCAAGAACTTAAGTGCATCCTGTTGCTAAGGCAAGGTTTCTACGTCTGGGGCCAAAATCCACGGTGGATAACTAGAAGAACAATCAGTATTCTTCCAGCTTTCACCCAGGACAATTACTTACACTCACCTTTAAATCATCAAGTAAAGTAGGCAGCGTTGTTGTCACAGAATCAGGCAGGAAACATATCACTTCACTTTGCTGGGCGCTAATAATCACATAATAATTCTGAAATCACTTTGTATCCCCTGAACAGTACAAGTGCCATGCGATCACACAACGACTGTCTCATCACCACTCCCTCACCCTGCCCGCCCATCATCACCATCAGCACTCTACACATCCCAACTTTCACTTGCTTGGAATTGCTGGTAACCTGGAGCAAACAGGTCATTACTGCTGTGCACAGTTTTGATGATGATTTCTGTGTTTCTGCAGCGGTGCTATGTATTTCTTGAACATAAAGTACCACTGCCTAACTCCAACATCTCCACATCCATGAAGCTCCAGAGCTCACTGTGCTGTGCAGGGCTGTCTTTGGTGATAAAAGTGCCAGCTGCATGGCTGCCACCAGTGATAATCAGTTCTGCCAAATGGGAAAATCGTTGGGGGGAAGGGAAAAAAAAAAAAAAAAAAAAGGAAAGATGGCTGTAGAAACTGCCCATGTCGGAAAACTGTGGTCCTGTTTACACGTCAGGTCATTCTCAGAGCTGACACATCCTGCCTTTTATGAGGATGCTTTAAATACCTTGGATGAAGGCAACTGCAGGCATGCAGAGCATTCAGGCTTATTGCACTCCCTCCAACACTTGTATGCTGTTAGACCAGCCAGAGCAGTAAGTGAAATGAGGGCAGGTCTTTCAATGCTCTCTGCAACCGCACAACCTTGCCCTCAGAAATGCGGAGTAAGAAAACTAGAATTTTCAGGCTGAAATTTATGAGGTAAACACACCAGGGCCATAAACCTAACACCTTAGGCTGGACATATCATTAAAAATACCAAAAATAAACAAAACATCCTACACAGAGAAATCATCCTGTGAGAATACACTGTAACAGCCAGGACTTACCAGCAGATAATAACAGTATATAACACTGCAATGCACAGGTGGATTTTACCTCACTCTCCATGAAACCTGTGCAAAGGCTCTTCTGCACCGTGCGTCACTCAGACTAACACCTTTCATACAACACAACAGACCACCTTTACCTCTGGTGATGACTCCCTCCAGGCGGATGATATTGGAGTGGTCAAATTGGCCCATAGTGCAGGCCTCCGCCAGGAAGATGTGCTTCTGCTTCTCCGAGCACCCAGCCCGAAGGGTCTGGATTGCAACCGGGAGCTCTCTTTTGCTGGGCAACTTCAGACATCCCCGGCAGATTTCTCCAAACTCTCCTGTGCAGCAGAGAGATGAGTTAAAAAGCATCTGTGGCTGCGGCAATACATCCCTCATATCTTGTTATTAAACACCTTGCATTCTGAGAGAACCCCACATGCAATTGTTTTCTTATCATCCTTTTACATGCTGTAATAGACCACTCTCTGTCATTTTCAGACCATGAAAAAATGAGCTACTTTGCTAGCTGACTTTATTTATGGCTTCCTCAAAGTTCTCAGTATCATTGTGTAAGGACAATGTTTTACAGAGTTGTTGCAATGCACTATAAAGACCGGTTATAACATCTACTACAAAGCAAAGGGCAGCAGTCCTCTTCGGGAAAGTCAGACAGTTTCTCTTTAGGGGATATTTCTTTTGTTTTGGAAACAAAGTGCGTTTCTGTAGCACAAGTAATGTTTTGCTGTGTACACAAACAAGACTTTCCAACCGTTAATCAGAGGTTTTGCCAATCCACAAACTCAGAAGAGCACGGAGCACTGCGTGGCTGCAGCTACCCATAAATGTCTCTGTAAAGTCTGTTTACCATCTTTCACACCTTTGTTGAACACACACACCTTGACACAAGTTTAGTATCAGCATGTGATACTAAAAAATGTGTGTGATAATGTAATGCAATTTCTTCTTCCTCTTCCTAGCTCTGTAAGCCACACCCTCCATGCTTTGGTCAAGTGCATACTGGACTTTTTTCCATTAAAAGTAAATTGTCCCCCAGTCACAAAGTTTGTGCTCCCTGGATCTGACCAATTCTGCCTCCAAGCTTATCACAAATACAAGATCTGCTTTTCATGGCAACAAAGCATAGTTAAGGCCACGAGTGTTTCTGCAGTGTTTGAGGCAGAGGATCCCACTCTTTACAGCCACACACTTGACCACAGAAGTTGCCAAATTCATAAAAGGCCAGCATTGCCTTTACAGGAAAAAAAAAATGTAGATTTGAAAAGCTTTATTGACTTGAAAGCCAGGTATCTATTAGATCAGCAGTGAGACAAATGCACTCCTAAATTCTCTACATTTAAATGTCTTCCTGACTAATTTATTTCTTGATTTTTTCAAACACCAATTTGCTTCTGAAATATATCTGGGATTACTGTCTCAGTTGCTCTACTCAGCAGCTAAAAAGATAGCCTCTTCCACTCAACATCGTCCTTTAAACYGGTAGGCAAACTCTTCCTTCTTCCCTGCCTCCACCTCTTCTTTTTCCCCAGCTGAATTTATCTTTAGGGAAAAAAAATGACAAAGAATAATCATGTTTCCCATGTTCTGGCGCACATTAGTGATTAAAGCTCCAGGGCCCAGTGAGGGGATTTTAATTTGCTTTTAAGTTTTAGGCAGTGAAGTTGATGAAAATCAATAAATCATTAAGTTCACATTTTTATAAATAGTTTTCGTGCTGCTGTCAAACTGCCCAGATGCAGATAATTGCTGATGCTTTCTGGTACACTCCTCACTCTGTTGGCTGTACTTAGTGCCTCAGAAAAACAATCAGGAATGCTACATCAAGCTTCTGTACAAAATATTAACGAACCCTACTCCCATCTCCCTGCTATATGCATATAAAACCTTCTAAGATAAGAGCAAGAGCAAAGATCCATAGTGCTGATGGTAGCAGAGAATACAGAGATGCCTTTAAAGACCTCAGCAAGGTGACCAGAATCCTGTAAGGAGCAACAGTAGGACAGGAATGCTCTCACGCTACTTCTGCTCAGGCAAGGCTATAACAGCAATTCCAAGGCATCGAAAGGATAACGTCTGACACCTCTTTCTTTCACGGAGTCTAATTAGAGACTTTTGAATTAAGCACAGTATAGATATTGTATGGCAATCTAACTAACCATTACCTAGATGATCAGCACCTGAAATGTTTGCAAAGCAAAGGCCTTACTAATTATCAAAGAATAGCAAAGAATGCATAGAAAGTGATATGGACTCTCCCTATCCAGTTGTTCATGCACATCCAAAATTGGGCACCTTCAAGTATATGCAAACAGAAATGGCAGTAATACTCTGCTGCCTCCTTTCTCAGCTAGGAGAAAGGGCAGCTCTGGGAGTCCAGAGCCTCCCGAGCCTCCAACTTCTTTGAATTTTTGCAAGCATTTCGTGTTCTGTCCCGCTTTCCCACCTCTATCTGGAAAAAGCATCAGACAACTGTCTCAGTGGGATCTCTTTTGCCAATGTGACTCTCAGTTTAGAGCTTCTACCCGGGGACTGGGCTCAGACTAGGCATCAGCTTCACACGCACAATGGACACACCGGAGGCTGGGCTGGCTCTGCCCCATCAAGCGTCACTGCTGTTGCATATCCCCTTTCTCTCCGGCCACTGGCCTCTGCATCCTCCCTGTGGCCCCAGGAATACTACAAGGAATTGAGCAGCATGCTGGGGGGTGAGCTGGGGAATGCCCCAGTTAAGAATACAGCCTGCAGCCACTGGCGGTGGCCACTGCCATTATGGCACAGCCAAAGGTGTAACAGCAACACCCTTCAGGAGAGGGGCCTGGAGCCCTCCCTGGAGGGCTAGTGATGTGGAACTTGCCTGTCCCGATGATCCTCTCAATTTTAATATTAGAGTTATCCAGTTCTTTGGCAAAGAGGTGCACAGCCTGCATGGGGTCTTCACAAGTGTCAGGGTTGATGTACGTCCTCCTGGTTGGTATTTTAACTGCAGGAAAGTGGGGAATTATACAAAGAATGCATGAGAAATGTGTGCCAGGACAGTTTCCTAAGGCTCTGCCCAGACAGGACACCCCTGAGATGGGATAAGCTTCCAACACTTTGACATCTCACTGCACTTCACCTCTGGCCTGCGTGTCCTGCACACCYGCTGCTCCCCAATTCCCATGGGCTTTCACAGAGGCCCTTGGGGGCAGAGTGCATCCTGCAGTCTCTCAGCGTGAGCCCAAGGCTTGTCTTTGGGATGAGATGTCCCCTCCTAAGGGGATTTCACTCTGGCTCAGCAGCTAGAAGCCATTCACCATCACAGATTTCAGCGGAGCACACTGCACCCCAGGTAGATACTGGCTGTTTCACTGTACCCAGATTTGCTGAGGTGGCTGGAGCACAGCTACATTCACTGCTAGAGCAAGACTTCTTTGAAAAAAATACTAATTTAATATTTAAGATCCCTAAAGAGGGCAAAAGCAGCCTGAAACAAGCCAGTCGTTTCCCATACTCCCACCTGTGACTCAGGAGGTCCCTTCTCTCTTGCTCTCCCTGGCAAAGGGACAATGAAACGAAGCTGGTTTAGGTTGCTCCATGCTGCTGCCTGTGCTGGTGAGATACTTACAGGAAATTGCTCTTAATCTTGCAGCACTAAGTTACACATGGCAAACAGCACCCTGCCCCTCTCACCAGTGCTAATGACAAAATGTGGCAGGCTGGTATTCTTCATGCATGTGAATGCACTGAGTACAGGAGGCCAAACATACCTCTCCACATAGGCCAACATACCTGTCCATACCTGGACACATTACGCTATTAGGTCACCAGCTACCACACATTATGGGCACCCCTCTGAATAACAATTCAGGTAGCACCACAGCTCTGACAGCGCTCCTCCTCTCCTCTTGCTTTCAGTCCTGGCCTCTCTCTGAGGCTAGGCACACTGGCAACACAGACAGGCTTGTTAAGAGATCCCATTTGGCTGCCTCTGGAAATGCTCTCGGTAGGCTATCTCCAGGTCTCCTGGAAGAACTAACTTGCCACTTTTTTGTGAGCAATTCAAAAGACTTAGTTTTGAAGTTACTAAGAAATTCCTTGTGAGATTAAATGAACATAATCACTCTCCTCCATTACTGTGACCCCTAGGTTAAAGGACTGCAGCTCCTTCCCTCTAGTGCAGTTTCCTCTCAGTCCTCTCGGACTGAGCATATCTGCCGCCCATGCTAATTCTTGAGTATCCAATTTATCTCTGTTCCCAAGACCTCTAGGAGGGATAAACATAATCACGAACAAAGGCCATGTTCTAGGTCCCCTTGATTAGCACCATGTACAGCAAAATATCTCCCAGGGGCTGCTACCATCTGCTAAATGGTGAGTGACACTGCCTGGGAGCATGTCCAGGAGAACTACGCATAATGAGACTGACCCATTTACAGAAGCTATTGCAGAGCTCTGGAGGGGAAAAGTCTGCCTGCTTGCTGGGGTTTCCTCAAAACTTTAACTTACATTTCCTGAAAATAAACAAACAAAATAAAGGCCAAAGCACATCAGCTTTGCCATTTGCAAGGCCTCTGATAAAATGATGTGGTATCTCCTCATCTCCTTGTGCAAGACAAAGATGATGACTGATGGGAGAGCTGAATGTTTTGCATGGGCTGCTTCATCTGCCCAGGACCAGCATAAAGGCAAACCACAGAGCGCTCTGGTGTTGAGACTGCCAAATCACTCCTGCAAGGGGGTCACACCACACAAGGTTTCTCTTCCACCTTATGCGTCATTTGCAGGTGGCCTGAGAAACAGCTGCTGTACTTCCCCTCACTCCACTTTGTGCAAAAAACCTTCCGCAAACTTCCGAGGGCAGATCAACAACACTCAAGGCCCTTCAAAAGCAGGTGAAACAACAAAGCCTCATCTGAAAAGCACACAGGCTTTGCTGCTTCTAAAATGCTTCAAGGAGCAGAAGAGCATGTGTGTGCCTAATGGGCATATGCCAGGAATCAAATAAACTCATCAGTTCTGACATTTGAATTTCCTTTGACAACTGTTGTCTGCAAAATCATCGCTACTCAATAATCAAGAGTAACCCCAGAAAACAAAGCTATATTCTCATATACCCGTTTGCAAAAAGGTGACAGAATAATTCATACACCCTGTGGAAGGCTGAAAGCATCTCCATTTCCTTTGGCATGCCAGTGACCTGTGTGCAGGAAGGATGGACACTGGCTTACGAAGCTGTCAAGCCAGCTGTCTCCAGAGAGCCTTGCTGTGCTGAGCTGGCCTTCTCTGCGATAACATGGGATGACAACACTTCAAAAGCAAGGATTCAGGGCTGCTTTGCCAAGAGCTGGGTTATTAATAACTATCAATACAGAGATCCCCACACAATTACACAGACCACGGTGGCCAGACTTCACTTACAGTGGAAGTACAGCTCCTCATCTCCATCCTGGCTGGTTTTGCTGTACCCACACTGTCTGCAATGAGAATTAACATTCATATTACTATCTGGGCAGCTGCTGTTTCTTCTCTCCACCTGAGAGGACTGGAATAGGCTTGTTGTGCATAATCAGTCCCTCTGAAGACAGCCTTGGGACCTTTCATATGGGCTCCAGTTGTGAACTCTACAGCCCTACTTGCATTAAATGCTTTCTGATTCCCTGTAACTGCTCTGGCACGAAACCCAGGGCTCCAGAGAGTCACGGTGGTTGGGTCGAGTCATGACAAACTCTGCCAGCCTCATGCCTAACCCCAGATCTTTCAGAGCAGGGGCTGGAGCTGTAGGTACCAGCCTGCCAGGCCAGTCCTCTYGCTGCTCAGGACCAGGCTGCAGGAGGTCAGCGTCACCCGAGTGCCAGCCCTTTCAGTGAAAGCAAGCAGCTCGCTCCTGCTCTGGACACAACATTACAGAGTTGCTAATACACACTTCCAATTCCTAAGCGTTATCCATCATAAATCATCTTCCTCATTTTGGGCTCAATTTGGTCTTCTGAGTTAAAAATTACAGGTTGTTAAACTGAAACACCTGTCACATAAACACTTTGAACCATTTCACATGTTCTCACTGCCCTGACAAGAGGAACGGAAACAGGATGCGTGGCTCAGGAGAGAGCACAATTATCTGCTTCACAGACTCCCTACACAGGGCAGTGCTCTGGCCGTCTGGGCTCCACGCACCCTTAGCTGGATCCAGCCAGAAACAAACACAGACACTCTCTTTAAAAGAGGAAAAAAACACACATGAAATCCCAACTCTCAGCTTAGGAGAATTGACACAGACGTTTTAAAAAATAAAAATGTAAGTAATGCTTCTGTCATGCAGGAGTCTTTATTCTCGACTCCACACTACAGCAGCAAGTTTGCCGGCGCAGAGGGCTCTGCGTGGGACTCGCCGATCAGCAGGGTGTTGCCCGTGCCAGCTGACGTTGCTCTCCTCAGCCTGTCCCTCCCGGCCCACGCGGGGCAATCACCACGGCACGGCACAGTTTTGCGGCTGCAGGAGGGCTTGAGTCAGTCCATCTCGCACCCACCCCTCTGCCCGCAAGGCAGTCACAAACCTTCTCCGTTCTGTAAACGGGAACAAGAACATGGACTAACGCAGTTATCTAGGGCGTGGGCCACACTGGCCACCGCAGGCGGCAGGGCTGGCGGGACATCTGCCACCATGGACCCTGTGGCAGCATGCATGCTGGGCACGGGGACAGCCATGACGCCTCGGTGTGACCACGGCACAGCCGCTGCTCACCTTCTCCAGATCATCATGCCAATCACCATGGAGACCAGCACCGTCAGCCCAGCGATGGCGACGACAACGATGATCAGGACWGGGTTCTGCTCGCTGGAGGCCACCGTCACTGCCAAGGAGGGAAGAACAGAGGGTCAGCACCACGTGCCCCAGGACAAAGCGGCAGGTCTCTGCCCCCAAAAGCTCAAGCGAACGCACAGTGCAGGGGACACACTTGGAGCTCGCTCCTGCTTGCGCCGAGGAACAGAACCGGGGAGGTGGCTGCTCACAGAGACCTGCTCCAAGCTCACCACACAAATGGAGACCACAGAAATCCTGGTGAGTGCTAAAGGGAGGAGGGAGAGATGGGCACCACYAGCAGATCTCCTCTTGCTCCTGAAGACCCCATTAGCCACTCCTTGCCAGGGGAAACACTGTGTTAGGGCTCAGGATTCAAATGAACCAAAACTGGGCGATGGGCTCTAGAGTCCTCTGCATGAGGACCGGGCCCAGCCTGCAAAGCCAGCTGGTGTTCTCCCCCAAGACTGTGGGACGATTTCCCCACAGGTGCCAAGCTACTTTTTATCATCCTTTTTAACAATTTACATTCTGATTCAGCTCTGAAAGCTCGAGCCGGCGCAATCAGATTAATGTGCAGGACAATGCTGAACGCGTAAATAGAGCAGCCCTCGGATGCCTGCCATGCCAGGCTCCCCATTTTGTTAGTCAGCTCTAAGGAAATGTTCCTGTTTAGGGGGGAGACGCATTAAAATTTATGGCTTACAAATGGTTTTCCTTCATCACGTTAATCCTTTCCTTTCCTGCTTTTGCAAACAGGGGTATTAGAAAGCTACATTCTATATAAAAATTTTATTGGATTCAATTCATTCTGAAAATGTCTTCTGTGTGGTAAATGGATGCAATTTAAAGCCCTGTTAAACACAATCTGTGAGAGTCGCACTGAGCCAGCCATCTCAGGGCTTTCATTTCCAGCCAGGGTGGGTTATTAAACGAAACCCTATGATCTCTCCTAGCCCTCTTTTAGTCAGTGAAATAAGATGCTTCTGGACTATAGTTATGAATGGAAACTGTGAAAAGTAAAAGCCCCAGCAAGCGATACTGATGTTGGCTGACCTTATTGAGCCAAGTATCTAACAAACTAAATGCCTTATGAACCAGGATGGATAGGGGGGTTCAAGTAGTCATCGCATATCTGGGACATCCATTCAAGGCCAGCCAAATTTCCAAGCTGATCTTTGTCTTCTCTGCTGCAGACTATGCAGCCAGCTAACCCTTTCTCTGTAGCATTGTTTGAAGGCTGCACAGCTTAGCAGACCAAAGAGCAAGGAACATGCCTTTTGCAGTTATGTTGGCAGTGACTGACAGTCATTCCCTTCCAACGTCTGTCTGATGGCCTCATGACACCCATGTGGCGAGATCTGTTCCAGCATCAACATCACGCCAATGTAAAACAAAACCACAGTCACTTTGGCTCTACTAAGCAGTCTCTTAGGCAATCTCCATAGAAAACCCAGAGACCATGTCCTCTCTCCATACCAGAGCACAAGCAAAGCTGATGAGCCAGCAACCCATACTGCCCTCACTGATGCTGTACTGAGAAGAATAAGGGCAGAAATCTCCCAGACAGGCAGGCCAGCACTAGCAATATTGTTAAAATGGAAGAGGAAAATGCAATTAAAAATAAGTCCCTGGGAAGTACCTGCTCTTAGATCCCAAACAGCAAAACCAGTCGCGCTTAAAGGGGAAGGACAGTATGCAGAACAGATGCTGCTCCATGAAACCAACAGAGTCTCGGGCATGAACAGTGAGCAAGGAGTGTTCCCACAACTCAGCTGAAAGTATCTAATATCTACTTGTGCATGTGTAAGAGAGATATAATAAGCCTTGTTAACACTTACACTCTCCTAAGGTTTCCACTTCAATACTAGGGCTGTAATTTCCGTAGTCCTGTGAAGATGAGGTCCGGATTTGGAAAATATAGAGGGTGCCAGGCTTCAGGTTATTGACCGTCACGGCTGTTGACGTGGTTTTCACAGTCGAGTAACTCTGATCTCTTTGATCCTGTGAAATAATGAAACACCAGAGATCAAACTGGACTGACAGCTGCGCCACAGAGCAGGCAGAGCACAGCTGTATCTTCACTTTGCCTCTGGGTCCCATCAGGACAGTCTACCTAAACATAAAACCTTCAATAGAAAGAATACACTTACTAGATGTCTCATTAATAGAAATTACACTGAAAGGTCACATGAAACGGCAGATGGACCAGATGATGCATTATGAACATAGGCTGAGGAAAGGGTGATGGGGAGCAGCTGTACCACCCAGCAGGGCTCCTCTCCTTGCCTTGCATCTCCCTCGTGCTGCCCCATGCACTGACACTCACCTGCTGGCAGTCGGGCTGCCTCCACTGCACCGCTAGAGCACACCGCACAGCACACGATCCCCACAGGCACAACCCACAAAGGCTGCTCCACCGGCAGCGCGGCACACGAGCCAACCGGCACGCTCCGTCCCACAGAGGACGAGGGTGTGCACGGACACAGGCACACTTGCACACGCACACTGACAGCAATCCCCTCGCTGGCACACTGGCAGAGACTCATACCCCCGTTTCCTGGAAAGAACGCTGTACCACAGTGTTAGCGCTATCCCTGCATGATGGGACATTGTCTATCTATCAAGCATATAAAGATATTAGCAATTTCTTACTTCAGCTAGCCTGGAGCTTCACATAATTCCTGCTACCCCCAACATGCCAAGAACAGTCAGATGCTCTCAGCAGGTGAAGAGCTGCATGCATGCAGCAGGGAAAGCAACTTCACCAGTTAATTGTGCCTGTCATGGCTCAGGAGAAGGTGCCACACTGAATGTTTGCAAACACTCTGGCTTAGGTTGTTTAATAAAGGAGGGAAGCTATGGGGAGATTTTATTAAACTCACTACACTTCACTGGCACATCTGAAAAGAGCAGCCCTGCTGGAGAGCGTACAAAACAGCCGTGAAACACAGGGCCACACGCCTCCAGGAGCAGAAGCTGCTCTGAGCATCAGCAGGGACTCTCTCTTGAGACTAAATAAATGTATATTAGCACACACTGAGTAATCAAAGTTGGCAGGTGCATTTGCTATCAGTTGTATTCTCCGGAATTTTATTCGCTTGTCCAGCTACCTACAGAATTCTCTGTTTTTGACTAAGGGAGAGAGAGACAGCCAGACCCTTTCATGCAGCAACTGCTAAACATCATAAAGAAAGGCTGTGCTCTGCCTCTACCAGGCTGTATTGATGAAAACTCTGTACTGCAGAAAAAAACTTGTATTCTGGTTTTCATGTACCAGAACAGCAGTTCTGAGGGCCTCTGCTTCATTCACTTCATTTAAAAAGCAAAGCAAACCATAACCTTTCTGTGAGCTCCAGCAAAACTTCCAGTGCTTCTGCACATCTACCATTTGAGATAATTTTCTCAGCYGTGCCTCAAAAAGGCCAGTCATTCACACTCATTCCCAAGCTGCTGGGTTTGCCTGTCCAGCAGCAGTTCCAGAAGATCCCACCTTTCTTGCTCTAGTCAGGTTTGCAGCATCACTAGGGAACATGTCCCTCAGGGTGAGCAAAATGCATGCCCATGACCATGTGCTCAGAGCTCCTTCCCCTCCTTTGAGACAAGCTCTGCAAAGCCTCAGCACAGGGACCTCTGGGGCACTTCCCACTTCGAGTGCTGCTAAGTCAGGGAAGCAGTAACAGGCCTTGGAGGGAGGATGGGAGGATGCTCATTTACAGCAGTGAAGGACAATTTCCTGGCCTGCAGGGTGGGTGAGCATACACGAGTGAGAAATGAGGAAACTCATTAATCTGGACTATCCAAAAGACTATTACTACAAGAGGTAAAAAATGATCCTGGGAAACAAATTCCTTGGCAAGAAGATTGGGCTGGTTTCATACAAGTCCCACAAAGAGGTTATCTGAGGCCAAGTTGCACCAGAGTGGGCAGCTTCCTGGGTCAATACAGCGGGGCCCGTATGTCACTGGTTTAGTATCAGCCTCTCCTGATTTCTCACACACGCACTGTACAATCATTAGGTTCGATGATCAGCCTTGACGAGTTTTGTGAGTCCTGCTTTCTGGCATTAATGCGACAACTCAGGAGTAGTTCATTATGCTTCTCCCAGGGCTGGGGATGTCACTGTGAAATGTATTTTCTATTTGATATGCTTTTCCCCTTGAATTTCCATGGTGAAAGTATGGCTTTAAAAGCAAAGATTAGGAACTAAGTTGATTTTCATGTCACCATCAAGAGCCTCATTTCAGTGAATAATTGCTAAGCCATAGTTTAAGTTCCCTATCCAAGCTTAGGGCAGCAGGATGTTTTGTTATTTCACATACGCTGTGTATCTCGTTGCTGCAGTCCATTTGCAAAGAAATTACTGTATTATGCTTCAGCGTTTGCCCTCGCCCACAGATTCTTCCCTTCAAATCTATCAGATGTTGAAGATCATATTAATATGAATCAGCTTCAAGGTAGCTTGTTTCTAAATACAGAATGTCAACATGTCACCTGCGCAGTTTGCTTGACATGTAATCAGTTTCATAACGAGCCTGAGCACACGCAGATAAGGTAATTTGCGGAACTGTGTCATAAACCGCATTTATTTTGATTTAGAATATCTTCCCTGCTCTCTGCCCACTGGTATTTCTTCTAAAATTCTCAACCCACAGCGTCTGTCAAATAACAGCTATTTTTTAAATTAAGAGACTGTCATAAAAACATTTGCTTGTATCCCCTCCAGTGTGGAAGATCACTCACAAATCACTAGCCTGAAGTTCCAGGTTTGGTGGCATTCAGTCCTAAACCAGTGAAGTCCATAATGTCCAATACTTTCTGAGAGCAGGATAGAAATATAGTGTCACCTCATCACAGATCTAGAAGCACTGCATGGTTTAGTAGATCCTGCCTAGCTGGTTAATGGCAAGCATCCATACCTGAGGTTTCTAATATTCTTGAGAAAAGTCATCCAATGCATTAAATAAATAAAAATTATTAACTTTACTCTTTTTCCCAGGGTGATGTAAACATTAGGACTCCAAGTGTGGATAAAATCTTACTCTACAGAGGGAAGACAGAAAAAATGCTAATTAAAATAAACTCCAAAAATAACCTARATTTCCTAAAACTTATACAAGCAAATTGCATAACTGTTGCTGTTCAAGAGGAAAAGATTTTATTGGCACCCATTTGAAGTGCTCCTGCTACTTACAGGTGCCAATGAAACCTTCACAGTTCCGCAGTCCATGCATGCACACACACACATCCATTTTCCACTACTGAATATATAAAAGCAGGTGGTTCACTGCAAACAGAAGTGGAGACACATACAGCCAACATCGGTAACAACTGTTCTACAAATGACCAGTCTGGCTGGCTAACAGGGGAAGAAGCAGTGAACCTCTCTTCGGGGGTTAGTGTAAAACTGAAAATATAGGAAAAGGATCTACCTTTTCATAGTACTTGATTTCGTATTCAGTGTTATTGCTGGTCGGGAAGCCTGGCTCCTGCCATGACAAGGAAATGCTCTTCTGTTCAATTTTATCAGTGCGGATGCCAGTGACAGGAGTTGGTGCTGAAAAAGCAGAGAGAGGAAAGAAGCAGATCACCATGCACTCCTCCACCGAGCTCCCCCCGCGGCCCACGCCAGGAGACAAACCGCCCCGCGCAGCCCCTCTCCGCCTGCGCCTCCGACGCAGAGCAAAGAGCCGAGGGGGCTGGGGCAGCCCCGAGCCTTGCGACACGATAGGTGCCACTGCACGCTCCCAAACCTACGCTGCATTGAGAGCAGCTTGTAGAAATAGCAGCATGCACATGGCATGTGCTGCAAGTACTTCTGCTTAAAAGAGGGAAGAGAAGACCTGGGGAAAGTTAACTCTTGGCTGTAAGGATCCGCTGCCAAGCCCAGTGGCTCTGGCTAAGCAGCCCCAGTTGTGCGGCATGCTTGCTCTTGGTGTCAGAGGCCAGCCTACGACTAGAGCCAGAAGAGAGGTCAGAGGACCAACACTTCTTTTTTTTTCCTCCCCTAAAAAAGATAATTCCCAGGGTGCTTGAAAATCACATCATAAACCCTAAACCTAAATGCATCTAACCTTAATCACCTTGCATTTATGTCTTTTCTTCAACAGTATAAACAGGCAGGAGAAAAAACATAGAGGTCTGCTATGCACAAAACACACAGGAACACTTAGGATTTAGAAGATAAACCTGAAAATCTCCTCATTCAGATATAATATTCCCTTCAGTTTATGATAGTTTATCATATCCACTGTTTTGCTTGAAAGCTGGGCACTAGTAAGTCCCAAACCCATAATTYGAGATCTGATAAAATAGACAGAAATAAATTGTATGCTTTTAATGTGCTTGGAAGAGAGGAAAAAATTGAGGTCTGCCCATGACATCTTAACATTTTACTTGTTGGCTAAGTTCCCATTCCAGTATCTGAAACCTGAGAGGAGCAGCCTAGCAGAGCGAGAGAAAGGAGATCCTAAAAGTCTCTGGTAGAGCTAGCAGAGACCACTGTTACACGGTGCAGTTACTTTGAACTACATTGCTGGTAAATCAGGAACAACTCTGACATTGGTACCAGCCAGACTGGGACCAGGACCGCTCCAGGTGTGCACAAGCACAGGTAGAACAAGCCATTATTTGGAGAGCACCTCATTTCAGATTCAAACACAGCTGGCCAGATGGAGAGCTTTGAGCACAGAGGGGATTGATCTTCCCAGTTAATAGTTATAGAAGAAAGACACACTCCGAGTCTAGAGGTGGATTCAGTTCCCAGCGCTCAAAGGTTCTGAATAGCCAAAATAGAAAGTGCAACGAGGATATCACAAGTTAGAAGGAATATTATCTCTAGCCGTACATCCATCTTGGCTGTGAGTCCCATTTCAGCATGAACATGTTCTGTTACAGTTACTTCATTTCTACTTTTTGCCTATGCTACCACAGTAAAAGCTTTACTAACTTAGATAGTTGAACTGCATGCATCTTTTGTGGATTCCACTTCACGCTCTCTGAATGAGAACGGAAATTGGGCAAACTCCAGGCTGGTGAGCCTCTAGAAGGAGAAGGTGGTGGTAAAAATACACCCGCTTCGTAACCTGTGGGCATCTGGTAACGCTCTGACCAAAACCAAACAAAAAACTGTGTAGAGTCATTGCACCCTCCACCTGTGGTGCTGTGGAGAGGTCAGAGCATTGGCTGATGTTTCAGTGGTCTGTACCCGCTGCTAACAATTTCTGGAAAATGTGAAATATAATCTTTGAGCAGCAGGGCTTGTATGACACACCAAGCCTTCTCCAACCTCCTACAGTCCCCTGGCACAGGCTCTCCCACACACCATCCTGTTTGCCCTCCCAGACAACTGGGAAGACAGGAGAGCTGACCGTCCTACACATTGCCAAACACACAAGCTGAGGCCCAGAGAAGCTGGCTGTTTATTTCTAGTTAGCACATGCTACACGCTGAATCTTCCTCCCTGGCATTTGTGCTCCCATTTAGTTCATCTCACTATGCAAGATGCACTTGCCAACTATTCTCATTTTAACCAGGTTTGGCTCAAAACAAGCTGACTTCTCTGGTATGAAAGCAGGCAGCTTGCTCTCCTCAGCTGTCCTAAGGCTCTCTGGCTGAAGGTGAAGCCTTTGCTGTTTGTCACAGCAGAGAGCAGAGAAGGGTTTATCTGCTTTGTTCTGCTGCACTAATTCCTACCTTCCCAGAGTCATCCAACTCTTCCACACCTTCTCTTTCTCTGACCACCTTTCCATGCCTTCAAGCATCTCAGCTGCACTCACAGTGCCATGTACAAGTCTTGCAATGGATAGGTAGTGACACAGCCTGTACTGGACACTCCTGCTGTATGCAGCATCCCAGCAGCACTTCCAAAGCTTCTGCCTCCTGTAGGAGCAAAAAGTCAGCTGGACCTGTCAAACTGTCTGCAGTATCTTAGGAGCTAGGCCAAGGAAATTACATCCTCCCGGACTCCCCAGAGCAAGGCAATAAGGGTTCAGACATGAAGATTTGCCCATAGCCAACATGTTCACCACAAGCTCAGCAAGAGCAGGGAAGAAGGGGCTGCTTGGGATGTGCTACAATGCCAGCACCTTTGCTGCAGAGGACACTACTCAAGGAAGACACCAAGCATTTTAGYAGGCAAAATAAAATCTATAGCTGGTACATTAATAAAAGCTGCTATTGGAGACCATTGTTCTGCTATGGATTAATGAGAAAAGCTTATCTCCTAGTGACTGAATATGGCAATTAAGGCCTGCACACCTCTCTGTAGGGGTAACACTACAAACTGTCCCAGTAAGATCAGCAGAAAGTCTCCTCTCTGGATGGGGAGGGAATGGTGAACAACAGAAAAACCTTGCATAACTGGCCAGCGTGGGCATTTTAACTAGTGCCTGTGATTCCTGGCCTCTCAAGTCTGACCTCACCAACCACCAGCCTGTTCATTTCTGGAAGTCCACAATCCTGGCATGAGGAATAACGCTCCCTATATCACCCTGTTAAGCAAGAGAGGCAAGAACACATCAGAGTAAAGAGTCAGTAATGACTGACTTACCCACATACACTAGCTGATTGAAAGAAATCCCCTCTTCTTGTGGCTGTCCATAAGCCAGCTCCTGGCTGGGGTGTGTTCCCTGCAGCAGGAGCCGTAACTCAAATTCCAGGTCCAAAGTCCTTGGTGTCTCCTTCTCCCTGCCCTGCTTTGCTCCTATCCAACTGTATGTCCTGTCAGTGCCGCTGCTCTGCAACTCAGAGTTACAACTAGGCAGGCTCTAGCTGTGACACCAATTTGCTAAGTGGCTCTTTGCAAGTGGTTTCACCTTTAATACTCAGTCTCTTTGTCTAAAAAAAGAGTGGAAATATTCTGTAGTTTGCAGGACCACTGTAAGGCTTGTTCAATTGGCAGTCATGCCTGGCCTCTGGCAAAGGGTAGGGTTTGGCAGGTCAGGGCAAGAGCATCTCCACATCCTTCCGTTACCTAGCCCGAGGGCCGGCAGCACCCGGTTAACAGCCTGTCTGCAGCAGGAACAGGAGAAGTTGCAGGGGAAAATTAGCTGGTTCTAGCTTGTCCTGCTTCTCCATCAAATCAGGACATTTGCTAGACCCTGACTATCCCACAGAGACTCCTGTGGAGAGGAACAAGTTCCTGGAAAGTAAACTTAAGTACCTGTGAAATTTTGTATTTATTACTTAGCTCATTCATCTCTGCTGAAGAAAAAAGTTCTCCTGATGTTTTATTCATGATGATTTGCTCCTTGGTTCTAAGTCCTTTCAGCTTCTACTGAAAGAGCAGGAGAGGACCTGAACAGCAGCCCAAGACACATGAAGAGCAAAAGTAAGGCAGGGAGCACTGTGCGTGTCTGTGCATTTGTATGAACTCACATCCCCTATACATTGCTTCCTCTCTATTTCAATCTTGCTAAATGCTATTTGGCATTTTAAAAAATTATTCTCCGAGTAAATACACTGGCCCCAGAATTGACCTTTAAGAGGATATCCAATTGTCCATAGGTGGAGAGGGTGGAACAAGTTCACTCCAGCAGCATGAAGCGAGATAAAAAGGTTATTACTATTCCAAACAGACCAAGCAGAACAGAACTAATTCCCCAGGTGGCTGCATCATAAAGCTACAGAACAAATGAATGCAGAGGTCTGGATCATTCTCAAAGACCAAAATTAAAAGGCAGAACTACGGGGATTTTCATGGGCATTCATCAGGTAAACCTTTTCATAACACCAGTGACTCCCATAGCACACCTGGCAACCTCAAACATTTTGTACTTTCCAAACCTCTTTGGTTTTTTTGCCAACACTCTTCCTCCTATACGGCAGCCCTTTTGGTTGTTTGAGAGAGTTCTGCTTTGCCCAAAACGTTACAAACTCTTGCTGCTAATGCTACACCCTATGTTTCATTATAAATTCGTAATGCCAGGTACAAGACAAAGTACTACAAGGTGAGGTCTATCATTCCTCTAGCATGGCAATTCTGCAATGCATTTTTTGCTGTTACTTTCTTTACATGAGTCTGTATTACAGAGTGCATGTGAAACTGCTAGTGTCAGCAGCAACCTTGTGTCAGGAAGGCTCCCTTCCCTGTACCGAAGACCTTAAACCCTAACAGCAATGGCAGGAAGCCCTATGCCCTCCTGGGGTAGTTCAAAGACCAATAATTAGTATGAACCAATTTGCACCTGTTCTGCACAGTTTTTCTCCAAACTTTGCAAATCGCACTTTATTCCCACTGCATCAGAGCCACATTTGGGATAGCACAGGCCATAATATGGCATTTGCTGTTGGGGAGGTGTGGGGAGAATGATATTCATATACAAGAAACACTTCATCAAGATGGGAAAAAAGAGGAATATTCTCATCCCTTAGGACAAAAGTGAGTCACTGGGCTGCAAAAGACCCCCAAGTCTTCACTCTGCTAGGCAGCCAGGAAGGTGGCACCTTCCCAGCGGTGCAGGTTAGCCTTTGTCAGGCTTGCAAATGCACACTGACCCATGCACATAAACAGAAACACACACGTGCATGCTTCTAGCTCTGGGAACTGGAACAGCAAGGCTAATCCCCACCACAAGCCTTTGGCATCTCAGTGAGTGCACATAGCTATGTCTTACAAAATGTCAAGTGATACAGCCTGTTAAGCAGCAGGCTGGCTTCAGCTTAAATTTTGCTCCTGTAATCTAAGTTAAGCACTCCTTGCTGTTTTATATGACTCCCAGCAATAAAATATCAGAGATGCCCTCCTGTATCTCGGAATCTAGCAAACATTACTTGGTCCCAGTCCTTCTCCTTTCTAAGAAAGCTGAGAAAATTCAAAAGGACTTTGATCAGCAGTGAGCAGGGTATATTAATAACAGGTATCGTTAAGGACAGACCGATAAAAACTGAACAAGTGGTCCTGACTGTTAACAAAGTCATCAGGAAAAATCACACTCACCTAGTAACTTGCTGCACAGCAGAACTCATACTACATGCCGGAAAAAAAGGCAGCAGCCTCAAACATATTTAAGAGGGATTAAAGAAAATCACACAGACTATAAAGTAGTTCACACTGTGAAAAAAATGTGTCTCCCATCAATATTTTAAACTCCCCTAACAGTGGCTCTGTTATGAAAAAGCAAACATTAAATTATTCACCATTCTGCCTGATTTTATAAACTCCACTCCATTGTATGCAGTTTTGCTCCTCTTAATTAACCAGTGCGCTAGCAGAAAAGGCATAAAACCAGGGGCATGCACTGTGTCCCTCCACTGAACAAACTGCTGTATCTGAAATGGGGATGTCTAGAGGGGACACATGGCAATGCCCTTGCAAACATCAAGTCCATATGGTGTTTGCCCAGCTGTCCCAAGGACAGGATGGGACTTACGTGCACTGCAAGAAGCACCTCCAAACTATTTCCAGAAGGATCAGAGAAGTGGGCCCTGGCAGCACGCTGGGATGACTTTTCCTGGGGAGTCCTATGCTTCCAGGCAGCCACTCTGGGAAGGAAGAAAGGCTCACTAAGGCATGGGGGATCCTGAGGGAGCACAGCCTGCTGGCTGAGCACCGACTCAGAAATGGCTTCAGGAAAGGACTCCAGTCCCTCCTTTCTTGGGAACAGGACTGAGATTAGGGATGCCAATGAAAGCCCTTTTTTCCTATCACGATAATAGAAGGGAACAAACTGTTTCAAGTGCCTGCGATAGGCATTTTGTGCCCATTAATACCACAGAAAATCAGTATCTCTCCCTGCAAACACCAGCAATCAGGCGGTTCTCAGCCCAGTCTTTCCTAAGAGACGAGCACTTCGGAAACACACAGCTTCAGCGCAGATGAAGATTATGCCCCAACGTCAATCAAAGAGCCAGGAAAAAAAGAAGTTGTTAAAGTTAGAGCTCAGGCTGCGGAAAGCTCTTTGCTTGGACAGAACCCAGCAGGCACAGAGACGTGCCAAAGGAAGATGCTGCGAGTCTGCAAGGCCCACAGGGATGGCCGACACCGGGAGCAATTCACTTCTGTCTTGCAAACTGCTTTACAGAACAACTGTTCCACCCCCGTACAGTTACACCAGGGGGCTGATTAGTGTAATCAGCTGCCGTAACAGAGCCAAGACAAAGCCTAAATGACCAAAGGGACACACAGCAGACCACAAACAGTAATTCACACCTGTTAATTTGTATGAACTGGCACCAGATAACTCCAGGCTGTGCCATTAAGTGCACTCTGCGAGCTACATATCCCGTGCCCCTGAAACGCCCAGGAAGTTGTCCCCACGGCCCATGAAGCCCCCAATCAGGAACAGAGAGGCACAGCCACCAGGAGTGACAAACGCTCTGCTCCATAGGGCTGGGGACACCAGGTCCTGGCCCAAGACAGGGCAGCACCTCCAGGGAAGAGGTGCTGGGGAGCCCCGGGAGACTGTCGTCCGGCAGGGAGGGCACGCCGCCATCCCCGTGCTCGGTGCAGGCATGTAGAGGAGCACCGTCTTCCCGAAGTCACCCCGGAAAGGGAAACCCCGACTGGCCGTGGCTCCCCTCCAACACCCATGCAATGCCCTCCCCTCGCACAGCGGTGACAGCGAGGAAAGAYGGGGGAACCGAGACCAAGCGAGCTGCACCGTGCTGGAGGGAGACGAGGAAGTCCTGTTCCAGCCTCCCTGCCCTGYGCCGCTGCGCCTTACAGCATCACCAGAGAAAGAAAGCCGCTCCCAGGGGCAGTCTGCGCTGGATGGGGTTGAACCCAGCAGACTCCCCCTCTCTGGGTGCCCTGGGCTATCTGCCAAGCCTCCCTGCTAAGCACAGCAGCCAGGCAGCCACGCGGAGGGCCCAGCTGATGCTGCAGGCGTTGGGGGGCACCGGCGCCAGCCCAGGCTGCAAGTCTCAGCAGCGCCCGCCGGCAAGCGGTCAACCCCTGCTTCAAACTCTCCGGGGCTGCTGCTCCCTTCCGCTTGTTAACCCTGGGCTGTTCTGAGAGCTAGTCCCCACTCTGGCCACATACCTAATGCTTGTCTCCAGGGCATTTTAATTTGCTTGTTAATAAGCACTGATCTCAGCAGTCACTGGCTGGTGGAGATAGAGTTATGTAATTACAGTTCAAAACCTCATTTTTAAGCTAATCCAGGAGGGAGCCTCTCTCGTTAATACATTCCAGATGCCTCTCCTGCCACCATTGGCATCTACATGCAAACCACAGAAAAGGAGAACATATGGCAAGCCACAGAGCAAGTTCTAGGGAAGTGAGGAAACTCCAAGGGAGCATGTGTTCGGGCTGGCACAAGGCTCAAACTCCAGCACTCCACTGCTGAAGATGGCAGAGAAGTGGCAGAATGTCAAGGAACCCAGTAAAGTAATTTGCACATTGCACAGAACAGTCTGCCTGGGTATGTGGAGCATCCATCCCTCAGCCCATTCCTCCCATCAGCGAAGACATCTCCCTACATCATTCTAGCTCTCCCATCTCCCGTCTTTAACCCACAGTAGCAGGTTCAAGGCTACTAGAGGAATCTTTGAAGACTGAGTCCACAACAGATGTGTGCAGGGTCAAACTGCAGACCAGAAAGCCCATCACCTGGCAATTTTGGGGGCCCTTACAAAAAGATGGACTTGAACCAGGAGTACCTGCAGGCTACACAGCAGATAAAAGGCTCTTTGGTGCCTTGTCAGAGTTCCTGCAGCCAGCTGTCTCCGAGAACGGTCTCTCCGCCCCTTGTCAGACCCAGAGGCAGGAGAGTAGTGATACAGGAACTGAGAGGACAGCGGGCAAGAACCCGTCCACCCATGTTTGATGCTCCCCATATGGCATGACAGTCCCGTATGAAATGAGAGACAACCAGATAGGCAAAAACAACCATCAGCTCCCAAACGCCTCTGCCACCTAGCACCATGGCGCTAATCGCACTGGGGAGAGCCAGCCACCCCCTTCCGTTACTAATTATTAACGCCCGAACACAGAGAATGCCCTTGGCACTGTTCCAGGCAACTCCGCCCCAGGGTCCTTCCTTCCAAACTAGGAAAGAAGCCTCATCGGTTACTGTGCAACTGTTCCAGGTCCTGTTCTTGTTGAGCGGAGAGCGAAGGGCCCACAAGCGTATGTCCTAGTTCCAGGAGGCAGCTTGTTCTGGGGTCCCAACCACCCCTCTTGGGTGAGGCTGCCCTGAGCTCACCAGCAATGGACGGGTGCAGAAAGGCCTATTTCAGAGGCCCTAATGTAGCACAAGCCACATCTCCACCGTCTTAGAAACAAGAGCGCGTTTCAACAGTGGCTGCATTATTAATCTGCAACAGATTTAAAAGCTCTTTAAGACAGGAGCCGATCCCTGCCAGGAATATAAATGACATTGTCCCACAGCGTACATTTACATAGCTAATGCAGCTCCACTCCTGCAGGTAAACGGCTCTGTTCTCTCCTCAAACACTTTTATTTAGTCCCATGCTGGGGCCAGATTAGAAAAAACACAGTATTAATTTTGTCTCCTGCAGACTAAATAGCATCTTTTCTTTTCCCCTGCAAATACAATGAACAACTGCTAATTCCCTCTTGTGAACACTGAAAGGGAAGGGCAGTGCGAAAGCTGTACTCAGAGCTATATTTAGAGGAGCTGGGATCTGACAGCTAAATAAGGTCTTGTTTCTTTGTTTAATTTTTCCTCTGAATCTGCATATCTGCAGCCAGAGCTTTCCTGCTGCTGCAAATGCCATCCCTGAGACCATCATATCACAGCCACGAACAAAGTTACGTCTGCTTCAGTCATCCCTAGTCTCACTTTCCTCTTATCTCCAGCCCCATCCGGTGCTTCTGTGATGGGCTTTAAGGAACAAGGGAATTGGTTTGGCTCCCACGACTCAGGACTCGGCTGGAAGACAGCATGCTTTGAAGAGTCTTTCTAACCTCTGACCGACTGGCTTGTGCCAAGCCGGGGACAATGCCATAAACAGCTCAGGGATCCTTCCAGGATTGCCACGTGCTGGTGCACGGGGGGGAAACGAATGCTCCATTTATTTCCCACTACAAAGAACATTTTTCATCTGAAAATCGGGGACTGGGGAAGCGAGGGCTGCAGCACCCTAAAAGCATCCCCTGGCCCCTCTCCCCAGCAGCCAGTGGCATTAGACACCTAGCTACACGGCCAAAGGCACTAGTCTGGGCAGCATTTTCAGACACCAGTCCAGCAAGCTCTCCGTGCCAGCCTTGCCTCCAGGTCCTGTCTACACAGCTCTCCGCATGGACAGGGCCTTCATCTCTCCTTCATCCAGCTCTTGGAAACAGCTCAGGGATGAAATACAGTGGTGCAGACCATGCCCAAGACAGACTCAGGAACCTGCCAGAAGTTCCCAAGCCCTCGCGGCGGCAATGTCCTGCCCTGCCCAAGCACCCCAGCCACCACTGCCTTCACAGCCACCACTTCCTTATCCCCTGCACGGGCCCTGGCAGCGAGGSGACAGGGAGGCCCTGGAGGCATGCCTCCCGCGCAGGAGGCTGCTGGCTCCCCGGTGAGCCTTGCCAAGCTCTGACAGACCCCACCGTAGGACAGACCTCCCAGTCCGACGGGCAATGCGAATCTGCCCCAACACAGAGGAATCCAGGCTTGCAGAGACCAACAAGCTCTTTAATAGACCCAAGCTCCCAGGTCCTCTGACCGACTCTTGCACTCCATAGTCGAGCTTTGCTTTTGCTCATTCCTGCCCATGGACAGGCTCCCTCGCAGATGGAGGCGAGTCTCTTGCCTTAGATGGGTATTAGAGGCACATCAGACTTTGAGACACCACATACTAAAGAGATGACCTTTCTTCTCTCTTTGCTGACAGACACAAATTAATTAACACTGGCATTTTTTACATATCTTATCAAAGCAAGAGGGATTAGGTCACCTTAGAATCTGCAGAAGGAGCGAAAGAACAAAAGCAGCAATTCCAGCCTGGCAATTCCACTCACTCCCTCCACCTTCATAAGAGATAATTCCAGATGTAAAAAATTTAAGTGTTTCAAGAAACTTCCCGAACTATGCTGGAACCTCAGCTGCTCAGCTAATTCTGTATCACCATCTGCATCCGGAAACTTGTCAGCTTGACAAGAGACATTGATTTTGAGCAGATTACAAGATTAATTATGCCATATTCTTTATGTGTATTTCAATTCCTTTAGGAGTATATGGTGTTGAGTAAGGGGCTGAGATTCCCACATAACCAGAAGAAAAGCTGTATTAAATACACTTACAGTTAAGGTGTGTGTTGATATTATGGACTTGTTGCTCCACTCCCTATAGAACAGACAGAGCATTTGCTGCCCTTACCGTGTCTGAGGCTACAGAAAGGGCACTGAAGCTCCCCAGGCAAGGATGCAGGTCCTGAGCACAAGCCCACCCCTGTCCTCTGCCGGGACACCCCTGTGGGATCCTCTCTGGAGAAACGTCTATTATTAGATACCATTGTATCATCATTGTATCATCATTGCTGATGATACAAAACTGGGAGGAGTGGCTGATACGCCAGAGGGCTGTGCTGCCATTCAAAGAGACTTGGACAGGCTGGAGAGG
>NW_020450960.1:585066-616749 GCF_003343035.1 Apteryx rowi | reverse complement strand
ACAGACACTTCCATCTTAACATGAGGAAAAACTTTTTCACTGTGAGGGTGACAGAGCACTGGCACAGGTTGCCCAGAGAGGTGGTGGAGTCACCTTCTCTGGAGATATTCAAAACGCGCCTGGATGCAATCCTGTGCAATGTGCTCTAGGTGACCCTGCTTGAGCAGGGGGGTTGGACTAGATGATCTCCAGAGGTCCCTTCCAACCTCAGTGATTCTGTGATTCTGTGATTAAGCCCTTCCTAGCTTGTACACTGGCTCTGCAAACAGATCGGTGCTGCTGCACTTGGCAAGTTGTCAGCTGTGGAAGAGTGTCTTACCACTCGGGGGGAGGCAGAACAGCATGGGGAGCATGCCTCCTCTGCAGAGCCCAGAAAGGTTTATTTCTGATGGCAAAGAGAACTTGTTCACCCCATGCACTGCGAGTGGCTAGGACACACAGTCCTTGTTACCTTCGTAGCACCATGTGCATCCACAGCAGTTCCCAGAAGGGAGTAATCTGACTTCTCCCACTTCAGAATTGAGTCATTCACCTGCCTGACTTGGGATAAGGAATAACTCGAGCTCAGGAAATAGAAGATCTTCCCAGAGCCGTATCTATCCATGAACAGCAAAGATCCTAATTAGGAGTGACACCTCCACTGAAGAGCAGTCTGTGGCACAGCATCCACAGAACAGATTCATAAAAATTATTATATGAGGAAAGAGAAAGCAACAACACACACAAAAACATTTGATCAAGTGGTGGGAAAATTATTTATAACAAGATCAAAGTTTAATCTCTTCAGATGAAACTGTTGGCCAATTCCTGCCAAGAGGTATGTGAGGATCATCTGTCTCCATTAACTGTGGCTTGGCAAAGGGTTTTCATGCAAATTAATAACGCAACCGCAGAGGAATAGACAAGGACACAACAAGCCAGAGCTGATTTTCCTTAGGCATAGCTAACAACTGAGTAGAGAACAAACCCCTCTCCAGCCAGCCAAGGACTCTGCCTGTGCACACAGAGTGAATGCCTGCTTCCCCCCATGGTAAGAAAATAGAAACGTGAAGCCTAAAACAGAAATGGACACTTACAGTGTGAAATTGTGCCACAGAATAGCATAGAAAAGAGAGATGAAATCAAAGTTTCCATTTCCAAAGGATAACCAATACCTGAATCATTCTATTTTTAGGAGTTTTTCTTATGAATGGGCTGAAAATGCTGTTTCTTTGAAGATACTTTTTGTGATGCGTATATTCAAACTGTAACCTGATCACATAGCAGACTCATCTTTTCACCAGAGGTTGTGTTTCTTAGAGCATCACTGACACAATACTCCACTGCCATCCAATTGCTGAGTAGCTTTGAGCCAGCACAATGCAATGAGAGTTAACAGGGTCACAAAAGAGGCAGCGAGTGCCACATAGAAAACAAAGCCACGAGCTTTTCTAAACACACCAAGCTCCCATTCTCTCCATACTGCCAATCAAAACCACTTCAAGAATGTTGCAGATATAGATAGATGGGAAGAAATGAAGACCTAAATGACCCTCATCACCGAGCTCCCAAGAATCCAGCATTGGTGCAAAGGGAGACATATTAGTACACTTCCAAGACACTGGGCAGGTAGAGTCTAAAGACTGTGGTCACACATGCTCTAGAAACCACATCCTTTAAGCAACAAAGACACAAAACTCAGCTGAGCAGACTAATATACCAAAAATGTGACAAGAGAGCAGAGGACAAAGTGGGAATCTGTTTTCTTGGTAAAACGGGAGTGAGGCATTGCTCTGATTTCAACAGTCACTTGTATTAAATAGTAGCTGTCTAGAAAGTTGTGCTCAACTCTGTAGCCTGCTACTTGACTGTACACATCCAGGCAGCCCACAGGACATTCGTTGGGACTCATGGAAAAAACAGAAGCTGAAGCTTCCTGCTGTATTTTGGGGAGTGGGGCTGGAACCTGACTTGCATTGACTGCACTTGCAGTTTGTTGGGTCACACAAGCTGCTCACTGCGGTAGTGGTTCCAGGTAATTCAAGGCCATACATTCTCCCTACCAACCCTCATCACCCTTCTGAGTCTTGCATTGTAAGTACAGATCCTGAGAACGCAGGAACAGAAGAGGCAGAGGATAGCTAAGGAAGCGCAGTTGGGGCAGTCCATACCTGCAAGGCCAGTGGAGATATTCACTTCAGCATACTGCTGCTTYGATAACGGGCTGACGTCCGAGACACCATTAACAGCTGCCACTCGGATGGTGTAGTTAGCGTGCGGCAGCAAGTTCATCAGGGTGRCAGTCCGGTCCACAAGTCCTGTCTGCTGTGGCACAAAGCCCACACTGCTGCCGCACTGCTCACACCGTCCCTGCAGCACCTCCGAGCACCGGCTGCACCACAGGCTGTACGTGACATCGCTCCGGCCGCCCRAGTCCGCAGGGGCGCTCCACTCCAGAACCAAAGTCGACTGCTTAAGGCTGTAGACCAGGTTCCTCGGAGCAGACGGTGGACCTGGAAGCAGAAGAGTTAGCATCACTGCGCGGGTGCTGGGAACAGCCAAGCGCTGTGTGGGGAAGGCAGGGCAAACAYGCAGGCCTTCTGCAGCTAGAACAGCAGAACACAGACACAGATGATGGAGCAAGAGAGACTAGTGCTCGGGCAACAACACAGCATACGGGAGCACAAGGAGACACAAACGTGCTCTGAGGCGTGCGGCATGGGCTGGGAATACAGAATGGAGGATCACACTGAAGGAATGTTTTATACATAAAAACAAGAAACTTGCATTAAAGCTTGAGAAGCATCTAGCCTGTCCTGGTAGCTGCTCCATGGAGCCCTCACTCCTGCCAGCCACATGCTCAGCTCCAGCTGAGATTTGGCTACTGCCAAGCCTCCTGCTCAGACACTTCTCAGCCATGTCGCTCTCAGGCAAACCAGGAGGGTTTCCTATTACTGTGCAGGCAGTTCTGTGGTATCCATCASTACAGTAGCTAGGGTCCAATCCAATTAACTAGAGGCCATTTAATTAAAATCTGTGAACTCCTATATTGACTACATGACTGTGCCCTAGTTTTACTGGGGAGCGCCTGCAAGCCTTGTGGCACGTTTATCTCATCAGATTTCAGCCCTATAACCTCAGACTGTGAGCTCTGCAGAATGAGGACTGTCTCTCCATCCTTTCCTCACTGTGCTACCACCCTTGTGCAAGTAGGGCCTCCCAGGGACACGCATGCACAGAAGCAGCTCTCATGGGCTAGCATATTCTGATAGTGGTGGCCCATGTACCTGTGCCTGGGTTCTGACAGCCTCCCAGGCACCCCACTCTGTTCTGCACTGCAGGACGCATGCAGGACAGCAGTACTGTCTGCAGCCCCATTTTCTTGCTCATTTACAAAGAGCTGGCATTTCAGCGAGACATACGTGTGCAGGAGGCAGATGGTGGGTCTGACGGGGACCTGGAGTAGTTCTTCTGGCATGAACAGAATGTGGAGGCTTCTTCATGCGTGAAGCTGTGCTCAGGGCAAGGAGAGCAGAGAGGGAGACGGAGGGAAAGCTTGTAAAATCCAGGAAGGCAAGCTGAAAAGACAGAGAGAGGGAGTTACGGAAAGAACATCACAAGCAGACCGGAGGATATGTTTGATGACTTCACCTCCCTGTTTCCTGGGATATCCTTTGCCTGCCATTGGCTGGCAGGTATCACCTTCCAAGCTACCTTCTCTGAGCATCTCTGTGATCCTGGCACCAAGARAGGTGGCCCTCTGGTCTGACCCAGAAGGGACATTTTGATGCTGCAGCTTTGCATCAAGTTCCAGGCTCTACAACTTCCCAGGGACTGGGGAGGTGCTGGAGAGAACAGTTAGACATCAGCTACCACCTGCAGCAACACAAGAGGTAGCTGGAGGCAATGGAAGGACATGGAGGAGGAGGTGGCTGCAGAAAGATGCAGGAAATGGAAAACACATGGTTCAGTGTTTAGAGTCAGGTTGGCTGAGTAGAAATGACATGGGAGCAACAACAAGACTCAGCAACAACCCAAAAAGGAGAGGAATATTGAAAATGAAGAAATCAGAGACCTCACCAGTCACCAGAGTTTCATATACGGACCCAAGCCACAAGGCTGTGTCACTGGCAGCTGTGGCTTTATCAGTGCAGATGGCAGAGCAGAGGCAGTGAGGCAGCGTACTGAAGTCATCAAACAACAGTAGTATAAATTTGCTTTTATAGGACACACACTGTCTTCCTTTATCCTTTGAAAAGTGTCTTTGATATTCAAACAAACAAGTAATTCACACTCCGGTCAAGGATTTGCTTGATCTTTACCACAAGCAGCACAGAGCCTAACAGCAATCCCACTAGCAGGATACCCAGGAGCTAGTTCTGCAGAAAAGCCACATCATTTTGCAAAAGCAAAAAAGGCTATAAAAATCTAAAAAGCAGTTTGCAATAGCTTCAGTTTGACCCTAAGACTTGAAAAGAAAGCAGCCTGCAAACAAACGTGTGCCTGTCATTGCTACATGCTCCCATAAAAGCTGGGGCGGGCATGCCGCGTGCACCTCCTGCCTTGCCACCACAGCAGTCTCAAACCAGTGCTGCTTCTGGGGCTGGGCAGCTCCTTCGTTTACCCCCAGCAGAGCCAACAGGAGAAGCACTGCATTTGTCTCAGCTGGATTTCAAGCCCTACGGAAGCACTCATGTTTTGCTTGGCTGCTTCATCTTCTTGATGTGGTGCTGCTGACTGCTACCCCTTCATCAGCCCTTCATCAGCTCCCTGAATATTTAAACTTAATCACTTCTAAATTTCCTAGATGAACAGCTCCACTAAAGCAGCCCCCTCCCTTATCATTTTTAAGGAGTCGGCTGCTGAGCCTGTTCCTTTTACAGATTATTCCAGTGCACTCCAGTTCATGAATTTTTAGCATGATATAAAACTGGCAGCTACAGCTGTGACCTTAGGACAAAGTACCAGACATAGAGCCTCAGTGGTGGACAGGATTCTTGCATGGGATGCTGAAAATAGCAAACATTTAGAGACATTATTTTACCTACCACAAGGCCTTTAGAGATTCACAGTTCCCTGTAAGTACACACAGAGAGGGAACACAGCACCGTCCCTGAGGTCTGCACTCTCCGGTGGCCCCTTTATACCCTGGCGGTTGGCACACAGATGGACAGCTGCTTGGCAGAGCTGGGAACAGCCAAGCACATGGGAGATTTCTGCTTTTTTATATTTTAGATACATCCTTTCAACAGCTACCTAAAAGCCTTGTGCCTTGCCACACAGGATTCCTGAGTGCTAGGTACATGTGCAGCGAGGGTGGGGAGGAAAGTGCCCGACAGCCTTAGACAGGTTAGACCAAGGGAACATGCCATGTGACTTTAAAGAGCACCAAATACAGAAAAAGCAAAAGATTTGGCCTCCTTAAGCCTATTTCAGTCATGCACAAGTAGTAAAAAGATTTCCTTGTATTTGGGATAGAAACAATGCATTCTTCCAACAGATGTAGACTCCATGTCACATTTCTATAGTAAAATAGAACAGTTAATTGTTAAAACAGAGAATTAAAAAGACTTTAAAAAATGAGGGAACCAAAATTAGCAGATTATTCCTGGGTTCCTCTTGGCTGTGGTTCCTAGATCAACTGGAGATGACAAAGCATTTCAGCCCGTGAGGGCTGCATTTCAGCAGTCACAACATAGGGAACGGTGACCGAGCTGGGCACCAGGACCCCGCACTGCCGCTGGAGCCGAGCGGCACTTCCAGGGCCCAGGCTGCCTGACCTGTTTGAGATGTTTATGCTGGGCAAGATGAACCCTGGTCCAGAAGCTCCCATCGTTCTCACCAGCTGCAGGTGGAGCCCAGGCACCTTCGGCAGCTGCCAACGCCTACCTACAGCTGGAGCTGGCTGCATGGCCCCTCTCCCAGACAGTGTTGCAGCGGGTATTGCCAGGAAGCTACACATCTTAAGAAAAATCTACGTTTCCTCCTGGATCATGCAAACTCTTAGCAGCAGCTGCTGCCAGTATAGGACTGGAGAGCCTGCAGTTTTATATTAACCTCTCCCATTTTAGAGCCTGCATGCCTCAAGTCCCAGGTGAAGCTGACCTTTAAAAGCACTGGCTTGACGAACGCTACAGAGAAGTAAGATTAAGACAGTGTTCCACTACGTATAGTAAATGTCATCCCCTACTTAGGGTGCTGGATAAAACACAAAAAAGCAGCAAGTGTTTAAATTACTTCCAACACTTCTATCTTTCCCTTTATATTTGAGAAATGAGGAAAAACTAATATTAGATTAATATAACAGGGACGTATTTGGCTTGCTTTTCCTTCAGCTAGGCAGTACTGACCACACCACAGCACAGAAGTATCACTAGTGGCATGCTGAAGATCCCAAAGCACTTGGTGCACAATGCACCGTCACTTCTGGGGAGAACAGCATGGGCACCCCATAGCACATCCCGCAGCAGTGGAAAAGGAAGCCAAATTTCAACACAAACTCAGCACAAGAATTTAGCACCTCAAGGTCTCAACTGAGAGAGTCACACACAGTGAGCTGAATACTTATCATGTCCGTTTTGAAGAGAAAGAGAATCAGCAGGCCTTTAGATGTGCTGGGAGTGACACTTAAACTTTCTCGAATAATTAAGCATTTCCTTCGGACTCTGCAGAGAGATGACCAGAATGCATATGGAGAGCYGTGACACAGCACGTGCCTGACTTTGCTTCTGAGCAAGGACCACAGCTGTAGATGTTGCATCTTGTAGCATGCTCTGCAGCTAGAGACGGGACGCCACAGGCTGGGGCTCGCGTTGCCAGAGAAAACAAGCTTATCTGTGAAGCCAAAGGCAACTGGGAGAATTGCTACCTGCTAAGAAATCCAGCGCATGTCTGGTCTCCTTGGTGCCTCCCTGCAATACAGCCTGAGACGGGCTGAGGTCTCATGAGCCTTGGTACTGCACATTGATTCCAGCCTCCTGTCTGCTGTGGTTTCCGTTAGGTTTCTCCCCGTGGGGATGGACACRCTTTATCTCATTATGGCATCAGAACTCGAACACTGCTGTGAGATTCCTGCTTATACCCTGTGTCAGGCACAACAGAAAAATCAATCTTGTTTACAAACTTGATGGGACCTGAGCAATAAAACCAGAAAATATACTGCCGTCATACCTCAGATTTAAAGGCAAGTCTGACAGTTACATAAATTTGACACCTCATCATAGGAAATTGAACATTTTCAATTAGAAGCATCTTTCAGGCTGTTCCTCCCTGTTTTCTAATAACTAGAAGTAAGTTTACAAAAGTGTCTGTCAGAACATATGTCAGTTAATAACTGTATGAAATGCCTCTATTTGCATTCACCAGAAACACAGGCACCGCGACGCTGCGCAAGTGAGAGGCCTGCAAGGCGTCCCGTGCTCAGTCTAGTCCTTAACTGTGTTTCATAACAACTCCGGGACTCGGAGGAAGGAGCATTTGATAGATCATATGCGTATCTCAGTTTCTTTTCTCAGATAAACTCCCACTCTCTTCCATCTCATCCTACAAGTGTTTTTTTGGTCCCCAGCTGTTTTAGGCATCCCTATTATTCCGCAGTGCCAATTTTTCCAGTAGGAATGACAGCTCTCAAGATCAGTCCATCAATTTATAAAATGAAATTTTCTTTTTCGTACACTATTCTCCATTCTATTCCTTGTCCTCTCGTACTACTACAACTTATTAAATAATAAAATTCAATGATATGTGATCCTAGATCCAAAGAAAAACAGCTGGGCGGGTCAGATCACATTAATTGCCTCTCCAGCTCCATCGTATGTGTTCACACAAGCTACTGCCTATTCACCAGACATTTCTTACTCATTTCACTGACAGGGAGAGTACATGTTCCCTTCTTGTAATAACACTGTATGCACACAGTCAGACCAGTAGCAGAACAAGCAACATTGATTTGTGCCACAGCTTGGCAGATAACCTGGCATGATGCACCCGTGGGAAGTTTTTTCTCTTACATACACATCTGCTGCAGTTCGTTGGACAAGAGAGGTTGATTCTATCAAAAGAAGAAAACAACATCCGCTTTCATGTCCAACCTTTTCCATAGGGAGAGTAGGAGCAATTAAGGAAGCAGAGCTGAAAAATGCTTGGTAGCCTAGTCGGACAGTCATGGGATATCTTTAATTTTCCCTCCCCAACAACATTCAGACATCTTCATCTCACAGCACCATGAAGCCTGCCAGCTAGATTCTTCCACCAGCRTCTCCCAGGCATAACACTTCTGGTCTCTGAGTCACAGCTCCAAGGGATGGGCGAAAGCTGGTCTTTCATCAGGAAAGAACTAAATATTTTCTAAGCTGCAGTTTGCTGAGTGTACAAGTTTTGCCTAAAAAAATGGCAAGTGAGATCCCTGGCTGAAACCCTGATTTATTGGCAAAAAGGCATCAGAGTTTGCAGCTTTATCTTGTTAGTCGATGAACAGTTATTAAAAGCGACTCACTAAGTGCATCAGGCAGGACAACCTGACTGCCGGATACAGGTTCTGTAAGCCTCAGAGTTGATTGTAGTTGCTGCTCAAGTGAAGCATGATTTTGCATGCAGCAGTAAAATAAAGTTATTAATCACCCTTTGCTGTATTTACCAGCTTGTCAGCAGCTTTTTATGTTGCACACATGCAATACCCATCATTGCAACAGCTGACTACTTCAAACAATTAATTTAACCTCCGTTTTCTTTTTGAAGTATGGAAACATTAACCCCACTTAACAAGTAGGGATACTGAGACAGAACAATTATACGATTTGCACGAAGTCATACAAGACAAGTAGGACCAAGAATTGGACTCAGGTCTCTGGAGGTCCAGTCAGCATGTTGACTGTGCAACCAAAGACAGAAGTTGATCCTTAAAGATTTCCAGTTTTCTGCTGCAAATGCCCTACATATTAATTCAAACACATACACACATTAAAAAAAAAAAAAGGCACAGCCAAAATGATATACAATTCAGGGGCATGTAGGGCCTGCAAACCTGAGGCTCTGCAGCGTGGAGTATTGGAGAGCAATGCTCCTTCCCCATCTCTTCACCTCCAGTGGCAGTGATTAGCCCTCACACCAAAGCTCAAAGCCACCTCCCTGCATGAGTGACCTGGGGGACAAAGTCAGCTTTTAATTAAGTAAAAGCAAAGGACTTAATCCTCTTGCAGAAGCCTATCAGGAACAGGCACTGTTGTTACTAGTGTTCTGCCATGGAATGGTTAAGGAACAAAGCAAAGCTACTGTCCAGAGAGCATCCTGCTTTCTTCTTCCCGCAGATCCAAGGCTTCCACTTGCAATCCTATCAAGAGCAGAGCCAAGCAGCACATCTCTGAATGTAATTGCGTTGGCAGTAATTTGCCTCCTAGGGAAAAGACAATCTTCTTCAAAAGAGCAGAAAGCCTGGGTGAGCTAACGAAAGTGGCATCTTGTAACTTAGCAAGTTTGAAGGAAATTCCACCTCTGCCACTTGTAGTGGGGACAGCACACATCTGGGGGAAGCAGGAGGTGCCACACACAGCTGTTTTGCTGTTGCTGTCTCACTGAGGTAACAGCACAGATACTGCAGATGGAATTAACAGCAGGAGGAAGAGTTGGATCCACCATGCGTTCGCTAGGTTAAGAAGTCTGTGCACAGAGACGCACCACAGTAGTAAATTTTATTTCCACAGAGGGAGCCAGATCAGGCATTCTCCAAGTCTGTCCCAGCTACGCAACCCTTGGCCATTCAGCCATCACACCTCTCTGTATGCGACTTTACTGCACCTGTAAATCGTGCTGATGTGTCAAGCCCACTCTCTGCTGAAGCAGTAAAACCTTCCATCCTTTCCCAAGTTTGTGCGAGTGCCTGGCTGGCTCTGCATATTGTAGCAGGATCATCTGCAAAATGCTTTGTAAATTATGCAGTGGGTTTTTATCAGACAAATGTGAGCAGAAGCATGGGAATGATCACTGACACTGCCCTAGACAAATCAATAGAGTCCAGTGAAACCAAAAATCCATTTCCAGCAGCTTATGAGTCTTCTAATTAAAAAGCGTTCATCATTTTGCAGAGGAAGGGGCCGAGACCTAAGTAAATACTGAAGCTTAGCATAAAATATTAAGAGAATGAGCCTAGATGGAAGATTAAATACTAGGTAGAAATTGCTTTATATCATGGGTTTAGGAATAAAGCCACTTAACCCAGACAACTTCATATTAATGTTAATACAAAAAAATCAGACAAAGAGCATCAAATATACTTCCGGCCTATCTCCATAGCTGGAATGCATGGGGAGTGTGCGTAYGCACACACATGCTTATTTGGTCACTGCTTTAGTCATGCTATGTTCTGCCACGCATGGAAAATGACTTGCCCGTAGTCCGCAAGGGAATCAACATTTGCTGTAGGAGGAAGATCCTACCTGGGGGTGCAATTCAGGACAAATGTTTTAAAGATCATATCAGGATGCCAAACGGGGGCTGCATTTCTTACCCCACCTGCACAAAAGTAACAAAAGCCAAAACCGTCTCCTCTCACCTTTGCTAGTAGTTCCTTCCTTCTCTTCTCAAATCTGGAAGATAGACTCTAATTACTCTTGTCCCAAGACTCCAGACCTGCATTACAGAATTGAGATGCCACTTTCTAATGAAAATACTATTAACATTTCCTGTACGTATCAACACACGTTCTGTTACAAGTAACGATAGTAAAGTGGCACAACATCCAACCCTTGCATCTTCATTGCTCATTCATTCCTTGCATGTGCTCTGAGATGTAGTCAGATCAGCAAATTTGCTTTGACAGATTTCTCACGAACACCGTTGTGCTTTGTGACCCACTCCTGGATTCCCGTTAGAGACAGATTTCCATTCTCAGGGAGCTCTTAGGAGATGACTCTGAGCTGTAACATTAAATTCAGAGCCTGACCCGAAAGGTCCCAAAAGCTGCTTTCCAAGTCAGCCTCACTGAGGATGAAACCGTTGCATGGCTGCAGTGAAGTGAAATGAATCCCATTTTGCCAAGGCCAGACCACAAGAAAACTTCTCTTTGAACTAGAAGTTTTTCCACCCAAAGCTAAAAATGCCTATTTCATTTTCTGCACAGCAGAAAAGCTGCTCACTAATATGATTCATTACAGATCCAAGAGTATAGCTTAAACAAAGTGYGATGGAACCTGGGTGTATAATTATATATGTTTTCCTGTTTTTTTCCTACTCTCCCCCACTTAYTTGCTCATTGTAAGTCTCAGATGCATTAAATCTAGAAGGATTCTTTAATATCATTCAGAGAAGAAAACAAATTGCTTTTTTCCTAATCATGTTAGCATAACAGCTTGAGGACACCATCCCGATCCTCAGACCAGTAAAAAACTTAGAGTGGTTTCAGCTGGCTCTTTTCCTTTTAACAGAGCTCCCGTGATAAATCCTTCTCCCTTTGGGTGTTTTCCTGTTTCCGTTCTCAGTGAGCCGGTTATGCCGCTTGGAGCCAAACTGTCTTCCCGCGGTTGGGGACCAGAATTCTTAGTGATAGCAAAAGAGCCATGTGCTTGCTAGCATGAATCAATAACACCTGCAGTTTCACCCCAAAACATCTATACAGTCATTTATAATTAACACATCTCAGTTGTCTTCCAAAATCAATTCCATTTTTTTCATGGAAATTCATTTGACAAAGTTCATCCACTTTTAACGTGTGTTAATTTTCTCTGCTGAAATATGCATTCATAAAAAAGGCCTTTGAGGAAAGACGACGGTTCCAGGAAACAAGCAGTTGAAGCCGACGGGGGCTGTGTCCCACGAGCAGGCTGAAGGACGGCTCCGAGCAGCAGCTCCTGCACACCCTGCGTGCCCCCGTGCCTTTACGCAGGGGAAGGCTACGCGTAACCGCCACGTAACTCATCCCCTCTTGCCCTGCAGTTTTATCACTGCTCTTTTTCTAGAGCTTCCTTCCTCGTCCCAGTGCTGCTTGCACAGAACCTAACACAGAAACACATCTGGAGCATTTCCCTCTCCCTGCTCCTCGCCCTTCTCAATTTACATCTCCCCTGCATGTTTTGCTAGAATCTCTCTTCAGGCCTCAGGGCTCACTCTTCCCAGACTTTTTTTTAAACTTACAACATTGTAGTCAAATTTTACAAACCATATGTCATGAGAAATATTAATTGTACACCCAGCCAGAGTCATTACTTTCCTCTCTCTGTGAGCAGTATAAGGAGTTTGCACATGGCACATTAACAGCAGAAAGGACAGACTTAGCCTTAAAAATGCTCCTCTCTGCTCCCTCCATCTTATTTGGGGGAGGGGTTGCTCAACAGGCCATCAGAAAGACCCCAGCATTAACTGCTCCATCCACCCCTTGACAAAGTGCAAGATGAGACAAACCACAGACAAAAGCAAAGTCATTAAATGCTTTTTTCATGTATAAAAGTCCATCATCACTTCTCTCAGCGATTGTAAATCATTTCCCTTTGTAGCAGACTTTCACAAATATRCTGGTTTTCTCAAAACCAAACAGCTGAATCCACAAGTCCTCAGATGCCCTGTGGCTGGTTTCCTTGACCCTGCGTGGGACACCCAAAGCACTGGCTCAGTCTCCTTGACTGTCATTACAGTAGCTTCCACTGGGAAGGTSGAGCAGCTCTTCACACCTTGTGCAATGCTTTGCTTATCACTTACTGGAAACCTTTTACTCAGCAATGAAACACGCAGCCACCCCAGAGGTTGCTTCACAGAGTAAAGCAGCAGTGCACAACAGTGAGGGTAAACACTAAAACAAGCGATCTCATTCCGACCTGAAAGCGCAGGTCTCTATGCAGAGCCCTTTGTGCATGGCGTACACTGACCTTATTTCCAGGAGCACAAAGAATAAATGTGTCTCTTCCTGTGATTAATGTAATATGAGGCCGCATTAAAGGTGCACACCAGCCCCTTCCAAGCACTAGAGGGAAGAAGCCCTTTGGTCATGACTACACAGGTCACTAGTAAATAGCACTGCATCAACATCAATTTCTTGTGTCTTTACAAATTCAGTTTCTGTTATTATCGGTCGTAAAAAATATGAAATTGTTCTCACTGCCATTTCTCACAGGAGCTACTACTACGTATTTCAGCTACTGCGGACCCCTCCCGGACCAGGCTGCCGTAGCCTGCCTCCCATCCACCTTAATTCCATTATCAAGCTGAACAACTGTTCATTACATTCCAAACATTTGATGGGAATGTAAGAGGGGATGTGCTTCGTGCCAGCACAGCACGAGCGACAGGGTAGCAGGCACCAAGGAAGAACACCAAGGGGTTTGTGCAGAGGTCCGCGAGTCTCCCAACCACCAGCTCACCGAAAGGCGCGGGGCTGAGCCGCTTTCCCCTTTGCTCTGGGGAGGATGTCACCCATGCTTTCACACCAGCAAGCTGGAGTGCCGGGGGCCCTCATCCTGTGGATGGTACAAATGTGTCACATTTGCTACCCTTACAGCAAATGTACTCCAAAGGAAACTAGAAGATATACCTTCATGCCTGTTCCTTGCACAGGCTCCTGGAGTCTGACAGCCCTCACACCCTCCCCAGCTCCTAGGCCATGCGAAACAGCCCGAGTTCGGCTGCCAGCTACCAGCAATTGCAGTGACTACTCCAGTGAGGACCTGCAAGGGCAGGCACTGGTTCAGGGGAGCTGAAGAGGTCTCACCTCTGCTCAGCACTGCCGGCCCCAAACTCCACAGGAGCAGCTGTTCCGCCAAACTCTTGAACTCTGTTAATGACTACCGCTGCTGGGGCAATTTCCACAAGGTTCAAATCCTTTGAACAGCAAATTGGGCTAGGAGGGAAGCCACAAGAGATCAATTTGTTTCCACACAGGGAAGTCATCTTCTGGACTCTGACTCACCTTCCTGACTCACCTTCCAGGCTTTTGCACTGATCCACAGCTAAGAGCTGAGCTGCTCCTCATTAACACTGGTACTAGTCGTGAAATACCCCCAGTCCATGCATCACTAAATAACCAGCTTCTGGAGTCTTCTCAAGGAAGGTGAAGGAAAAAAAGGCAGTAACTTGAGTGCTCAGTTATTCAAGGACATTACCAGTCTCCAGAGAGCCATTTTTTCTGCTCAGATAAGCACATCATTTAATGTGCTTTCTTTACAAGATGATCAAGCAGCTACTGTGGCAGCACCCGCTCCCTGTGGAGCCGAGGGGGTGCAAGACAGGCGGGTGATGCCTTCTCCCTTGCTTGGGCTTTGCTGCTGCTGCAAGATGCTGGCAGCATTGCCCACCACAGGCTGCAGCCCGCTCACCGGATTGCCAGTGCTTTCCTCTCCCTGACCAGCTCCTCATCATCTCCCAGTACAAAACAGCAGCAAAAGATCTACTCAACCCTGGGCATAACACAGGTGTTTTGTCAGAAGATGCAAAGTGGGTCCTGGAAGACTAGGGCTGCTCAGTTTGGACCAAGGATTGATGAACTCCATAAAATGACTAACAGTGTGGAGAAGAGAGAGCCTTTATTCACCGTTTCACAAAATACAAGGATGAAGGTGCAGCTAATGCAATTATCAAGCAGCAGGCTTGAAACAACAAACTCACTTTTTCCATTTAGCTTATAGTTAAATTAAATACCAGTTACAGACTTCAGAGCCTCTCCTACCTCAGACATAGCCCATCACTGCAGTAAGCATCATTCCCTGATGCTCTGCAATTGCTTGCTTTTCTGAACAGAAAGATCAGCATCAGTGCTAGGACCCTGGGAGGAGAGCTGTCGAGAAGTGCATGCAGACAAGGACAAGTTGCCCAAAAAGTGACAGGGCACCTTGTAAAAAACATATTGATAGAACAAAGTTTCAATGGTATCTATCCTGAGCTGGTGAAAGAGCTTGTCAACAAATGTCCTTGGGTAATAGAGGCTCTCCTGTTTTCCCCTTACATGCTGGGTTTGCAATCTTGCCTTGTCTTATTGCAAAAACTGTAATCAATATTTTGCAGGCAGTGAACAATACTGTTAGAGCCCCACTGTGAGGAAGAGACAGAAATCTTGTCCAATCTCTGTGCCTGTGCAAGAGCGACAAAGTCACGTAAGAGAGAGATCAATATGAGCGCTGGATCTCCAGCTCCCCTTATCTCAGTACCTTAACTGCCAAAATGGATATTTCAGGCTGTGCCACTCTGGAGAGAATTCAAAATTAGTTTTTCTTCTACAATAAGGTTTTTTCTTTTAATAACTGGTTTTCAATAATACTTTTCAACAGTCTGTAGTCCAAGATGTTCCCAGCATCTCCGAAACCTTTAGGATAATGCTACTCTATAATTTTTGCCCTTGTTATATAATTTGAAGAGCACTGAAATGAAAACCTATGTCCAGAGGCTAGATCTTTGTGCATCTCCAACAACGACCTCTTAATAGTGGAAATTAAATTGAATGATTTAGCCTAGAAGAAAATTAAATACCCAAGCATATTTAGTAAGGTAGTCTTCAAACATCTAGAGGAACACATTTGCTCAAATTCAGTGCAACAGCATTACTGAAAAGAAGCCCATTATTATTTATGCAGGAATTTTCCTCAAGGACAGACGAAAGCAGATACATCCACTGAGCCAACTGCAATTTACTGYTGTCTTTTTCAGTTCCCTAATGCATCTACCAGATTATTCCTATGCAAAGGACTGACTGACTTGTATCTCCAGTACACTCTACTCCTGCCAAGTGCATTATCCCATGCAAAGATCCCTTGGCTGTGGGCAAGATATTTATCCCTTCTCCTGTATTTCAGCAGAATAACCAGTATGGCCATCTAGAAGCCAGGTATCTATAACCTTAAGCTTGACAAGAATTTTGCAAACGAATTGTGATGCTTGTAATTTTCTGAGTAGTTTGTTCTAAAATTAAGTGTCACAGGGTAATTTGTGTCCGACTCTGCCACAATTTCCATAGCCATAATTATTTCAGACACACTGTGATACAGCAATATAATATACAATCCAGAATAATAAATATCCCCAAGCTTGATCATTACTCCAAAAAAAAAAAGGGACTGAAGAGAAAGCATATTTTATACAGGTATTTTGTATGTGCAATTGATGGAAAGGGGCAGCTACCATAAGGCATTATGGGTTCCATGGAGGCTGCTAATGGGAGGATGGAGGGGGATATTCAAAATTCATTCAGTACAAAGCTCTCCAGGTCTTGTAAATCATTGCTTTGCTCAGGTCACAAAGATGCTGCAAGTATATTCTGCTGAAAGACAAGACCCAGAAGGAGAAAAGTGACATGGCCTGTGCATCTAAAAAAAGCCAAAACAATTCAGAAAGGAAGCTGAAGTATAAGTTTCCTCACCAGTTATTCCTTCAGCAGCAGCCATAGATTTACTGAGGGAAGCGGAAAATGGTAACCTCTTCCTCACCCCTTCCACCTGATGGGTGGTCCTCGTTTCACATCCCATTACCACTGTGCGCCCSCAACCACAGGCACGGTGCGCCTGGCTCCAGCCCGATGAGCGCTACCAAATCTGTGCATCAGCACCGTCCCCATGAGGGCCATGCGTATCAGCACAGGATGCCAGTGACTGCATCAGGGATGAAAGCAAAACCTAGTGTTTCGTGCAACTCGCAGGATCCCAGGAGAAAAAATAAATTTATTATGCATAATACTCCAGCATCAGTCAGAAGATAAAATAAACTCCAGAAGCACATACAGGTTTGTAAGCTAATGTATAAAAGATGAAACAAATCAAAAGCCCCAAGCACTGTACATTTGGATCCCTCTTTTTTGTATTTAAATGGAAAAGCAGAACTGAGGCTTCAGGAGGTATCTTTGCACTAAATGACAAAATATCATTTTTTTTAGTCTAAATTTCTCTAATTTTCAATTGGAATATTTATATTCCATCTCCAGATACTGTAGTGGCATGATGCCTTGATGGAACACACGCAACACTCAGGAAAGCATCTTGCAAATACCACTTCCCACTCACATCCCGAGCTTTTGCTCAAAAAGAGCAAGCCCTGGCCATGCAAAGCACATATGCATGAGCTGGAAAAGAGACATGTCAAGCGCTATGCTGTATCAAGGTCTGGATGCCTTTTTACATTAGGAAGCATATAAGAAGATGTGATAATAGGGTCTTATCAATCATATGCCCTGAACGACTCACTTCCCTGGGACCTGGGAGTCCTGTACCCTGTCTCAGGATGCAGCAAGCACACACATTCAAGCAAGAAAGACTGGTGCACTGATGGTGCAATTTCCAGGTAAAGGCAGTAAACACCACAGCAGTGGCAATACTCTGGGGAAGAMGACAACAAGGGAAGAGGAAGAGGCGCCRAAGTCCCCTTCAGCTGAAATCTCTGGCTCTCTAGCTTTTCCCAAGACCAGACAGCCAAGAAAGATGACCTGTGCCCTTCCTGTTCCCCAAGACACATTTCCCTTTACAGCTGTGGGCCAAGGCATGCTGGGTTAAGGTGTAACCCAATCTAGCCTCCACTTTATACCAGCAGTCTATATACGTGCTGCTTCTGTTTCTGCCATTAGAAGGGTTTTTTTGCTGCTATTTGCCATTTTAATGCCCACAGTACTTTCAGCTAGCATCCATTAGAGGAGCTCTCAATTTCCAAGAACAGCTTCCAGAAGGAGATAACCTGCTCAGAAAGTCTCCAGCTCAAATTGTCTTCAAACGCTTTCCTTTATTTTTCTCTGTTACCAGGCAAATTCAAGTGACCTACTCCTACAATAATGTGAAGGACTCCAAGCCAGCTTGATGCATTGCACTGCCATCCCGAAGGCTCCTCCCAAGCTCCAGCGAGCAGGACCTTYGCCTGCACCTAGAGGCTGTACTTGCAGGCACCTCTGAGCCTCCAGCCACAGGAGCAGCGTCACTGACTGCACGTTCGTAACAGCAGAGAGCTGCTGATGTGCAAGGCCAACAAACAGCCCTTGAGAGTTACAAGGACGCAAGCCTGGCTTACAGTCTACTGTCATCAAGAGAAAGAAGGTGTCAGTGGCTCTCAGGGCCAGGCCATTGCTTTGTGCTTTTTAAATTCATGTTTCCATATTATCTGTACAAGGAAACATTCTTGCCTCTGGCGGGTACCGATCGAGCCTGGAAGGTAATGTCCTGGAGGGGAGAGCGCCGTGATTTACTGCTGCTCTTCGAGCAGGAGTGCCCCCTCGCCCGACCCCGGAGGGAGCGTTTCCCTTTGCCGTACCCGCTGCCRTCGGCAAGGTGCTCTCCTTGCCCGGCCCCCCGCAGGGCAGGGCAGGGCCGGGCCGGACCGCGTCCAGCCTGCGGTCTCGCCACCAGCACCGGCTCTCCGCACACTGCATCGCCAGGCAGTGAAACGTGATCCGGCAGGCGTGGGCCAAAAGAGACGTGTAAAGTTTGCGCCAGCTTTATGTCTGCTGGGCAGGGCAAGCCGTAACCAAGTTACAGTACCCGGACAGGCAGTACCGCTCTCACACAAAGTCCACCAGCACTGTTACCCGTACAAATTACCTTATCAAAACTATTTGATCCAGAAGAGTGACTGCCTGCTTTGCATTACCAACCCACAGCTTCTGCGCTCTGGTGCTCAGAATCGCAAAGCCGAAGCTGCTGGACCTGCTGCCTGACCACTGCTCCGCCCCAGCTCCTGCCTTCGGCGCAGCCCGCTCTCCACCTCCAACTCTATTGGCCTCTCTGCAGCGGACACAGGGACTGTACGATTTAATTTCTATTTCCCAAAGAAGGGAAGAGACATAACTGCTGCCTCCTGATGCAAGCAAATTAGGTGCTAAATCCACTCTTTCTTGGAAGTCTCAATGGACAACTGTAAAGCTAGCAGGTCAGGCGTCACAACGATCTCTTTCCCCACGTTCATCTTGCGACGCTCAGTAGCAAAAGGCAAGCRGAAAAAGGGGAGGTACAATGGAACACAAATGAAAAGACTGCTTTTTTAAAAAGCAAACACATTCCCTATTTTAGCACTTCCCTTTGGAAATTAAAGATCAAGGACTTTGACTGAAATCTTTTTCACAGAAAAAGCTCATTTTTAATTTGCTCAAAATGCTGACCAAGTTTACATCTAAGGAATGCCTGGCAGTGATGAAGAAACTGCTCTTATTTCAAAGTATTTAAAGCTGTGTTTTTCTCAGTAAAACTATTATTCACAATAGGTGGGATGATCTTTTTGAAGGCATTGCTTATCCATTTGTTCACCTACTATTCAAGAAGCCAAACACAGGAAAGGTAATATTGACTTTCCTGAGGCATCTGTAGCAAGGCACAATCTACTAAGAGAGAAATGTTCTCACTGTTCATTGAGGCTAGGACAGGAAGTTATAAGCTTAAATTACTGCATGGGAGATTTACGTTAGACATTAGGAGAACCTTTCAAACAAGAAGGAAAGTAAGATGCTGGAACAGACTGCCTGGGAAGGCAGTAAAATCTCCATCATTGGAGGGCTTTAAGAAGAGGATAAACAAACACCTGTCAGAAGCAATTTCAAGGAGGACTGATCTTGCATCAGGGTAGAGAAAGGCACTGTGTAACCTCACCAGGCCCTTCCCTTGCTCTCCAGCGATTGCATTTTAGATCTTCTTTACACACGAGAACACGAGGGAGCCTCGCTCGACTTAATCACTTTGTCTCCCCCTAACACGCCCATGTGGCAGCAAGCTCCAACAGGCTGGACAGCAAGAGGCGGCTGAGAGGCCGTGCAAACCAAAGTCCTGTCCCTTGGCAAAAGGGGGGATGTTGGAGAGCTGTGGTCCCTGCGCAGAGCCCTGGGCGCAGGATTTCCCCAGGCCTGGGGACGGCAGCAGCATCCGAGCGAGACCTAAGCCATGCCTAACAGATGACAGAATAGAAGGAAACAGACTGGTTGAGTTTCTCTTTGCACTGGCACATTTCTGTAAGGAATTATAAGATTAGGGGAAACCTGAAAATGGGTTACTGAAATCACAGTAGTGAAGGGCCACCTCAGGAACCAGACTGTGTTGTCATGGATCTTGTCTCATCATTAACAGCAACAATTATAAGCTGTCATAAAACGTAATTATACTACGCATGCTGTTAGATTCTTCAGGCAATTACAGCCATTAATAATACACCCTAGCCTAATCAGCTGAGGAGACTTACAATCCAGTTTCCTCCATTTTTCAGCAGGCTACTGATGAATCCAATAATAGATCAAATAAGCTATTTATTGCCCACTGCACAGCTTTGAGCATGCATTAGATTTGGTATCACTGATAGCTACCATTAGCAAGGAGTGTCTTCTTATAATGACTAGTGACCTGTGACTTCCACCTCATCTGTAAGTTTTTGAGAACAGCAGCAGTGTCAGCTGCTTGGCCTTGTAAAGCCCCCAAATCCCTTCACGCAGAATTTGTCAGGGATGAACGCAGTATGGACTGCAGAAGGTCCACTCGGCCAAGCAGACACTCCTATAGAAACACAGCCCACATCTGCAGGCTTCCAGTAACCACCTCACATGCTAAACCCCTCTCCAGAGCTTGCCTTAGAGCTCCCTGGAAATGCTCCCCTACAAGATTTGCCTCCAGCCCTCAGAAAGTCTATTTTCCATGTAAGCAAACAGGCAGAGCAGTTGAAATTATTTGTGCAAGAGAATAATGTACACATGAGAGCTTGGTCAGGAATACACTACATAGTGGGAAGAAATGTGCAAGTCTGCTCAGCCGAATCTGGTAACTCTTCCTGGTTTATCACAAATATACAGAAATAGGGGTGGGAAGAGAAAAGATATCTGCAACAGCAACTCCATTCCCCTCTCTATCCTGGAAGTCCTTTTTTCCAGGAGAGTCTAGGAGACCAGCATGCTTTATGAGCAAAGATGGAAAAGAACAAATGTGAGGGCCATTATTTTCTTTAGTTTTCTTCCTAAGTAAGTGAGATGCACTAAATTTTCCTTGTGGTCTGTCCACGACATGTTGAATCTGACACACTGCTCAAAAATTCACTCAGCAATGCAGAAGAGGGGAGAACTTATTTCATCCCTATTTGCAAACTGCCACTGTGGACACTGGCAGCTCTCTTCATGTCTAGAGGCTGCCACGAACAGCAAGTTGCTGATGTGACTTGTGTGAGGATCTCCTTCCTTGAAAAGCAGCAAAACTCAGTGCTTAGTGCAAGAAAAGAAAAATGAATGCATGTATTTCTCTGAACTGCCATCTGGACTGTAAAATTGAACCAGTGCAAGCCAATGACGGACCTGAGCACTCGCATGCAATTGAAGGATCACACCTAAAGACAGACCCTGTTCAGTGAGAAAGTGCAAGGCTGGCACAGTAGCTCACTGAATAAGTTAAACAAATACAGGAAGGAAACTGGGGACTCTCTTGCTTAAACAGTTTAGCAGCTCCCCATCAAAACCCTTGGCASGTGGCTCTGAGCCCAAGGTAGACAAGAGTGTATTTTTAAAGCTGCAGATCTCTTCTGGAAGAATAGCACGCCCATCCTCGGGAAGGTCCAAGTACCACCCTCAGTCCCGCAAAGCAAGTTTTAAGTACACTGGTGCATTTCAGACACCATGCTGTGAGGGGAACCCTGCTGTCTGGGCTAACATTCACACTACGGATATCTGCAAATATCTTGCAAAGATTCTGCACCACCTCTGCTGTCAGGCTTGACTGAGAAAATACAGACACACACACACACACACACACACACACACCACCACACACCTTCATTTCAATGGTCTGAGTGCAAAGCGAGTCAATTAGAGCCTGACCTGCTTCCTCGTTATGTTAATGTTAGGTCCATTTCCATACTCATGTCAGAGTGCATTTGGTTTTCACATCATTAATAAACACTGATACTCTTTGCCACAGCAGCACACTCTCATGTTCGCCTTGGTCTTCGTGTCAGGGATCTCATTCTAGTTATTGTCACCTGCAACATTTGTTCAAGCATTTGATTTAACACGAGTGCTTGTCAGCATCTCTTAACTAGGCGACCTCCGGCCCTCGCGCCAGGAGGTGCCAACGCTGCGCTGCGGGCTGGGCGGCAGGCGACGGCAGAAGCAAGGCTTGGCTCTCCCCGGCCAGGTGACTCTTGGCTTCGTTTTCCACGTGCTAAAGGAAAGAATACTAGTGAAGGGGGCAAGGAGGGGTGAGCGGCAGGATGGAGCTAACGGATAAGCTAACCGCCTGCTTTACCTGGTCTGCTTACGCCGCACCTTCTCTCCCAGGCAGCTCCGCTCGACGCCGGCAGTCCCACCCACCCCGCGGCGGCGGCACAGCGGGATGGAGGCCTGCGGTCCGAGCTGCCCTTGCCCACCCCGCTCGCTCGGTGCCGAGGCAGGGAAGCATCGTGAGCTGCACTGCGCCGCCGTGCYGGACTGCTCAGCACGGCCAGCCACCCGAGGAGTCCGATCTAACCCTCTCTGCCAACACTAAATCCACTTTAAAGCAAATTTTAAAAATCCTGACAAAGCACTAGAAACTGTATTTCCTTCCTAAAATTGGTTTCGGCAATATCCCTGTGTAGGCAAGGGATACAGCCCACTAATTAGATCACAGTCTGCTGGAAGAAGTGCTGCCAAGCAGCCGCTGACCCCAGCCCAGSGAGAGCGGTGCAGGGGGTATCGCTCCAGCCCCGGCACAGCCTGGCAGAATGGTAACACAGAGTCAGCTCCCACCACTGCTGTCAAAACTACAGGGAAATAAATTGAAAAGRAAACTTAGCTACAGCACAAATTTACGTTTCTGTCAAACAAAAGTGGCTGACAGCTATTTTTGGAAATGGTCTCCATCATATTAATTCAACGTCTGGTTGAAGTTGTCTTATTTGCAAGAGATCTGGCTGGTAAATATTAACCTTGGGCTTTGTTGAAATTCTCCTTGCAGATATTACAAGGGATTGGATGGAGAAGACGAAGCAGAAAGAGACAACTTCACAGCAAATGTCAGGCAGATCCTCCACATTAGTGTTTCATTTACACAGAAGCTATTGCAATACACTGCAAAGTAAATGGCATGACGGGGCCACAGCTCACATCTTGTAAAATTAAGGGTAAAAGGACATCAATGCTGAGAAGCCTACTAAAAATAAAATAGGGACGGACAGATGATCGTCCACAGTGCAATAGGACCTTTCACTTGCCCACTATGCATCTGCTGAAATAGGTTTTAAGACCACAGTAAGCACAAACCAGCATCTGGCTATAGATATACATTAGACAAGAAAAGCAGTATAAACGTATTTACAGTGACAGAACCTCTCCTCTTATTTGAGAGAAGATGTTAAACAGATGCTAAAGCTGTTCAGTTCCACCCTGGAGATGGCTGCATTTCAGTGACTGGTGAAATGATTCATCAGAAACGTGCAAACCCATGAACGCCTGTCAGGTACTCTGGGATTTCTTCAGAGAAATAATGCTGTATAGAAAGATGGACAGTAAAAAGGCTTGGCTTTACTGGAGCAGTAATTAGCAATGCCGTAAATCCTATTAGTCTTTTTTACATCTCTCCTAATTTCAGTGTGAGGACACAAATGTTCTCGCAGTAGCAGGATGATCTCAATGTTTAAATCACTATTGCAAGGAAGCCAGCTTTGTGATTTAATTCAAACCCAGATTCACAAGTTCAGGAAGAAATAATGCTATTTTTTCTGGGTTTTTTGCGCTTTTTTTGCCTTTTTTTTTTTTTTAAACAGAGAAGACTTGCATATCTTCCACTATGTGATTAAGTTTTGCTTCCTCCACAATAGCTCAAAATCAAGCACAACCCTGCCTGCTAATCTCCCCATCTCCTTCATTATGCCAAGGACTCCAGCAGCAGTGCTTATTTATAAGAGCATCCAACAACAACACAGTTTTGATCAGTTAGGCATGGATTCAAATTGGCCAAAGGCCTCAAATGCTCTCTTTATCTGGTTAACATGACCTTCAGCAACGGGCAGTAGCTTATCCTTGCAGAGGGGGGCATCAGCATGCCAGCTTAGTGGTTTTAGAGCAGAACCACAAACAATGGTCTCTGGCCATGAAATGACCTGGTAAAACTTTTCTTATTCGTTTCTGCTATTTGATTTCCCTTTGATTTAGGGCTAATAAACTGCACCATGCACTTAGCTCTAAGCACCAGCCAATCACGTAAAGTTACAAAGCCAAAATCAACAAGATCATCATTTCTTCATTCTTACTGAGGCCTTGAGAATGCAGCAGGATATCTTTCCAACCAAAACACTGATTTGGCRGAAGATGTCAGCAGCTTAGCAGCCTTCCACATCTGGAAGGAACACATGAGAAAGCTACGCTTTATCTCTGGAGGCCACTCCAGAAGTTCCAGGCTCCATAGGAGGATGAATGCCAATGGGTACTTGTACTGAAGACGTTCCATGTTCCACAGGCAACATACACTTAGGGGAACCTCAACCAACACCTCGTTGCAATAACCCCTGCCTCTGAGCCCACAGCAGGCTGGTCCTTATCTGTGTGGTAGCATCTTCTGATTCCTGGGGCYAAGGGGCAGGTAATCTCCTGGCCACACTGAACTCCCAGCCCAGCACTTCCCCTGTCTCAACACATGGCCAAACTCAGAGAGCTCCCTCAACACACAGCAACCCACCCAGGCAGTTGGCAGGGCAAACCTGCTATTTATTTCAGACATCAGCACGTCCCATGCTGCAAGTGCAGCCAAAAAGGTGTCAAGGAGAAGCTCAGAGGATAAGAAGGGGGCAAGGAGCTATGAAGCAGAGCCCGAGCTACAACCTGGAGAACACTCAGATGCCCCAAGGTGCCTGATAAATGGTTTGCTCCCCGGGCTTATCCCGCTCTCACCGAAAGTCGTCCTTGGACACAACCTGCAAGGAAGGCAGGAGTAAACAGGTGCCTCTAGCTGCCAGTAAAAAGGGTCATCTGGCAGAGAGTGGAAAGAAACCCATTAAGATTTGGGTTATACAGCTGTCACCATCTCAAAGGCAGGCCCTGCTCAGAGGCACGCTGCGATCAGACAGCACCACGACAGGCGGTGACATCCGGAGACAAACACGGCTCCAGAGCAATCCATCCTCCGCGGTCTCAGCCAAGGCCGGGGAGGGAGTCGGGAGACAGGAGCAGCACAGCCTGGGAAGGCTCGCGGAGGCTGGCTGCCGGGAGGAGCCGGCGAGGCTCTGGCAGAGCGGCAGCGCTGCACGGGCCGACCCTCCACCCGGGCTCTCGGAGCAGCGGAGCGGGCTGCAGCGGCTCGGCCGCCAAGGCAGAGACCCGCCAGCCGCTCGGGGCGAAGCCGTGGGTTGCAGCAGCAGCACAGCTATTGCTCTCGCAGGTGCCAGCATCTCTCGCTCTCTAACGGCAACAAGACTCGCCATCAGGGGCTGCGATCACAAAGCTTGAGAGACAACGAGGATCGAGCAGACTTTCACACTCAGCTGAGCTTTTCCAAGCACCAGTCACAGGACCACAGGACCACAGCACTAGAGTCAGATTTACTGTGCCATCCTCAAAAACCTACCGTATATATTTGCCTCCAGATCAAGGGCTTTTGTCCTTGTTGAAAACTTTTTGCAGCCTTGCATGCTTTCATCAGAAATCTTTTAAAGTTATTCACTTAGTGCTATGCTAATGTGAGGCTTTAAAAAAAAAATTTTTTTTTTCAACTCTTAAAAACTATTTTCTGATATTTGACCAGACATCAGACACTGCTCCACAGAGAGTGACTAATGACCTGCTTTCTGTAAGAGTGGGAAAAAAAACTTAATTATGTCCATTAAATTACTTCAAATATTTTTCCTTAGAGAATATGAATTATTTAAATTCAACACAGAGAAACCTGAAACATTAGCAAAAGCCTTCTGGGACTCACTATGTAAATTCCCACTCCAAACAGATGGGGAAAGCATGGCGAGCTGCCATGCAACCACTGAAGCAATGAACAATACCGAGATTGCAATCCGATAGTTTTAATAAGGTCTTCTTAAGAGGGCACTAAGTGAACAACCTCTACCCACAGCACTGTTAAAGGTTTTCCAGATTTCTAGAGGAAGGTGGGACAGTTGGTACAATTTAAATGTGTAAAGCCTCAAGTAGTTCCTTAAAAACAGACCTGCTTCCTCAGGAAAAGCTCACTGCTGTAATGTGCAAATGCATCTTAAAGGAACCGTAGCTGGTTGGGACTTATTTAGCTAATTTCCTCTCAATAGATTTTCTAACAAGCCAAACTTCTGCCAGCCTGCGTGGCCTTCCAGAGCACAGTTGTGGTYTGAGGGGAGTGCATTTGGGTTATACCTACCGACTGGCTGCTGCCTGAAGCGACAGCCATCTCGCCAGCTTCAGTCTCCACATTGCAAATACCCAGCATAGTGAGCGAACACAGACCAACCCCACAAATAAAAGACCAGTTTTACTGATCTCCTAGGCCCTCTCTAGCCAAGATATAAAAAGGATGCTTTTCCCCCCCACAAAATATTTACAACAGTACAGTTAAAGCTGCTGCAGTCACGCTAGCCTATTTGTAAAAGTCCAAGATATTATTTGGACCACAGGTACCAAGAAGTGTTTTCAGACATGACTTATTTCACAAAGGAAAAAAAACAGCAACAAAAAACCATCTTTTCCTCAAACACATTGCAGCCGGTGATCTGAAGTCTCCTCGCCCTAGAGCAGCTTTCCTACCGGGGCAGTAACACAGACACCTTCCTCCACACACACTGCTAAGTCAGTAATGCAACAGCTGCCAAGTGTGTTTCACCATGGTTAAATAATTAACAACTAATTATATCTTTCCAAGAAAAAAAAAAAAAAGTCATTTGGCACTCATGGTAGGAAGTAACGACTGTTCCTGGGGTACAGAGACACAGATAGGTACACAAGCTTTCTTCAGTACTGCGTGGAGAGCAGTCGCTGCTCGCTCGGAGAAAAGCTGCTAGGTCGTTCTGACATCTAACCCCACACAGAGGCATTTAAGATCATGCTGAGCTGGGATTAGATATTGACCAAAATCTGAACGGGAGAGGGTGCCTGGGGAGGTGGCATTAACCCAGCACGTACTCTCTTATTTCAAAGGCTTACAAACGCTGATTGTAAGGAGCGAGCTAGCCCCGTCTCCTGCACTCTCACTGCTATCACACTTGGCTCATGCCTTCATTCGAAAGCAACACTGAAATGGTCACAGAACCAGATTCATTAAAGTGATACCAGTTAAGATAGAGGTTACATCCATTTTTACAGCTGTCATTAAATGTAACCTTGCAAGCTGTAAAGTCACTGAATTATTAAGTTGTGTCTAAAGCATGACAATGGGGATATTAATGTTCTAGAGTAATTTTATAGTTATAGATAAAGCTGTGGGAAATGCCTGATGGCGTTCTGAGCTTTGGCATGTCTCCTAGTCAACAATGCGCTACAGAGTGATGAAACTGGTAATGCAGCCCATTTACCCAATTGCCACCCTTCAAATTAAGTTTTGGCTGTTAGCCGAGGAAATTGCAACTAACAGAATCATATGGCTGACGAAAGGCAATTCCACTTGTCTGAACCAGCAGCAGGGAGGCAGAAGCAGTCTAGTAGTAACAAAAAATAATACAGACAAAAATTGCAACAGCACATTAATGGCCATTTTTACCTTCGCATGTCCCATCCTTCTCTTCAAAGCCAGGACTGCACGCGCATTTCCCTATAGGGACCAGCCACTCTCCCTCCGCACTGCAGTGCATCCGAGGAGGATTATCCAAGTCCACTTCAGAGTGATTGACACAAGTGCCCTTAACTTCCACCAAAGTCGCAAAGGCCGTTTCTGCCACGGTGTCTGGAAACACTGCCAGGTTCTGCACTGTGGCGAGGCACATCTTGTAATAGACCCGCACGGAAACCAGAGCCACACAGGCACCCACATCCTGGAAGCCCAGGTGGAAGCCTTTCTTGCTCAGGTGTCCAATCTCCCTTAGCTCTGTGTTCAGCTTCATCTTACGTTCGCCCAAGTCCCCCTGTGTGAAGCTCTCATCAGCAGCAATGGTGTCAATTTTTGTGTGCTTACTTTCATGGACGCTATGGCCCAGGTCAGAGTCAGACTCAACATAGTACAGATTGAAAGTCTCCTTGCAGGTGCCCATCACACCAGGGATGCTATTGCAGTCCCTCAGGGTGAATTTCAGCTCAATAAAGATTCTTTGGCCATCACGCCTGGCAATCCAGCCTGTCTGCAGCCAGTTGTTCTGGTTTGACTCCATGACATTGCAGACTTGGTACGTACGTATCGGCTTGTAATTCTCATCCACTCCACTGATTTCTTCCCACTGTGAAAAGAACACAAAGAACTGTAACATCTCAAGAACTGCCATTTAGCAAGAACCAGCCTTCCAAGCAGGAACTCATAGTACTCAGATATAAATACCACCACTAAAAGCCTCTCCACCTACAGGCCATTATATCATAGACACTAGAAGTCCTTAATCCACCAAAACCACAGATTGTAATAACACAGCTGTGCTGCAGTACCATCTAACAGCTAAGCTCTTTGCAGAGGTGAATACAGGAAGATACAACCAGAAAGAAGGAGATGACATCAGACCTTCCAAAACAAGGTCTAATACTAAGCCAGAGCCATCGTCTACTGACGAACCAGTCCATTATACCCCACACGTGCCACGGATCTTCATTCCCAGGGAAGGAGCACTTGCACAGCGCTATGACACAGTGGAGCTCATACTGCCAGATGGATCTGGGCCACTCAGAGAAGCAAAAGATGGCTGAGCACATACGAGGCCAGGCACACCATCAACAAGGACAAATATCTTAGTGAACAGCAGCAGCAGCTTCTCTATCAGAAGTTTTGGCTGGAACAGGACAAATACTCTGACTGTAAGTGGAGTGGTGTTTCCCCCAAATTACCAGAAGAGATGCTGATTAGTGAAGTGATGATTCAAGCCTCACAGCCTTAAGGATGACCTGGAAATTTCCCAAAGCAATTCTTTCAGGGGTAAATTTATGCAAGATTGCCAAACACACCCAAAACAGTGTTTGTCCTGCAGGCTAACAGCTGGGAAATGAGGATGACTCCAGGATATATCACTTTCCTTCCCTCTAAATGCTTTGTTTCCTTTCTGGAAAATAAACCCAAAGCAGCAAAGAATACAGCTCTGATTTTTCCAAATTACTCTTTTGGAAAAAAAAAAAAAAAAAAGAATATATAGAGACTGATCATGGCAATGCAAGGACCAGATCAAACAATCCTATGTGAGGTAGAGTGAGGATACTCTTCTTCCAAGCTCCTGATAATCCCATCCTAGTCATAGGGCTCTTCAGAGAGCCCAGTAAATCCCCAAAGAGATAAAGCTGGTATGCAAACTACAAAATAAAGCCTTAATTGACTGGTGTTTATTTGCTTATCATGAGCAAAATTCATTTTGAGGAGGTGTTCCACATTTGTTGTATTGCTAACAATCAATACTTCACCTCCTCACTCTGCTCCCCTGGGTGCCTGGCTCTGATTAACACAACTGCTTGTGTCACGGCAGCACTGTTGTGTCGGGCTGTCAGCCCACATCTGAATCAAGGAGATGCACCGTGGCTTCCCAGCCCCCTCCACCATTTCAGTGCAAGCAGGATTTTCATTTGCGCAACTTTTTAATACTGCTGAGCAGTGAAAGGCAGACGCTCTTTAGACTAGCAACGCAGATGAGACTGCAGCTCTCCCAAAATCCAGCACACCGGACACTCTCCAAAGGTCCCAAGTGCCTCGACCCCACCACACACCTCCGCAGCTATGGCCCTCCTGAAGACCTTCCTGCACGTGCAGACAGCCTGGGGGCACCGCGTGGTTCACAGTGTTTTTTGTCTGTTCCACCACAAGCTGTGGTGACAAAGGGCAAGGGACAGATTGGAGATCCAGTACAGGAAAGGATAGTCCTGTGTTTGCTCTTACCCCATTTGATGGATGCGAGGTCCAGCCCAGCTCTGCTTGTGATTCCTTTGAATCCAGCAAGACAACTGCAGGGAAGACAACACATTAGAAAGCAAATTAATTGACCTGGGGTCCATCTCAAGACCTGTGGCATCCACAGCAAATATTCACCTTGAGACAACCCCCCGGCCTATCAGTTAAGAAGCTGTGTGCCCCACAGGGCAACCCTTACTGGCACCCTCTGAACGAGAAGTCGCAACCCAGCATGAGCCAGCTGACACCCTCCACAGCTTCACCCATAATCACTTTGTTAGAGTTAACATTCAAGCTTGAAAAACATTTAACAGGAGTCACRCCAGACGGTTCTGTTCTGCAAATTCTGAGCAGACGTAGCAGCTACACAATTATCGGCCTAACCTAACGAGGGTGGCTTCCCGGGACAGGCAGGAGGGAGCTGCCCCAAGGGCTGTGCCAGACAACCCCTCCAACACCACAAGTGAAAACTGCAACCCTACCGTGCCTGTAACGTGCATATCTCCTATACCTTTCAGTTCCAATTTTTAAGACAAGAATTTCCTTGAAATACTCTATGTCCTAGCTTATAAATAAGTATTTTTCTACCGGACAGCTAATTCTCTGTTCAGTAGGAAGGTGTGTTTTTCTTGAATTCTCAGGTTCATAATCTCTTTACAGCTAGTAAAATGAAGCACTCACTAACCGGCAAGTTGTGCCTTGTCTCAGATTTGATACACCAGATAACGTCAGTGAGCTGACGGCAAGTCCTTTGCCATTTGTTTTACAAACAAATGAGCAGTCCAGAGCACTTATTGTTAGTGGTAAAGAACAACAGTTCTTTCTGTCACATCCTCTACACATGCACAGATATTTGGGATTTTTAATATTTTCCCCTGTTGCAAACAAAAAAGAAAACATCCAACAAATTGTTATAAATCAGGCAGAACGACACCACCTCGTCTGAAGGGATTTGCAGAGGCGCTGTCGTGACGAGCGCCTTGGTGCCGAACATCGCACTGCGACCAGCTTTAACGCGGCTCCCCGGGGCAGCGGCGGATCGGGGCTGGCGCCGGTGCCCATGGAGCAGCGCTGTCCCGCTCCCTGCGGCCAGGCTGCGACGCCTGGGCCCAGCCCGGCCAGCAGTAACGCTGCCTTGGAAACAYTCCGCGGTTTTCTAACAGCGCAGCAACTCGCTTCTCCTCGTGCCGCCGAGGCTCACGCGGACCAAAGAAACAGGAACTTTTGGCACGTTAGCGCCCAGCAGGCCGCGACGCCTGCCTCCCTCCGAGGCCTCGCGGGCCTCGTCCGCGCCCCGGGGGCGACGTCCCCGCGGCGCCTGACCACGGCGTCCCCGTGCCACCGGCCCGCGAGCAGCAGCGGACCTGCACCTGCGAGAGAGGCAAACGYGCCCGCGATCCCATGTGAGGATTCGCAGCAAAACTAACCCAGCTCAGAAGTTAATCCAGCCCGAAAAGCGACACCGGAGCCACCTGCGCTTCCACCGCTACGACAAAGCTTGCTTTCCCGGTCCGAGCGCTACGCGCGAGCCTTTTGTCGGAAGAGACAGTTACCGCTAAAAACAGAAACGGTCGTTTTCGACACCCGCTTCCGAGCGCAGCGGCTGCCCAGCGCCCGAGCCGGCGCTGGGGGGACGCCGGGCTGCAGCCTCCCGGGGACGGGCGGCGCGGCCGGGCACCGGGGATGGGGGGCACCGGCGGCGGCRGGGGGGGGCACCGGGGATGCCGCTGTGCCCACCCGGCTCCCGGGTCCCACACTTCCCACAGCCCCGGGACTCTCGGCGCCCGCCTCGGCTCCGGTACCGACGCTGCCCCGCTGCCCCCCCCGCCCCGGTCGCGGCCCCGGC
>NW_020450960.1:582475-584760 GCF_003343035.1 Apteryx rowi | reverse complement strand
GACGTCCAATCCTCAGCGGGCCTCCCGGGGCGGGGCGCCGGGGCCCGCAGCCACTCCGCTCCAGGGGGCGTGGCCAAKGGGAGGGAGGCCAGCCAGTCAGAGCGCGGGGGCGGGACGGCCGTAGGCTGCGCCTTCGGGGAGGGGCCCCCCCCCCGGCTGAGCGGTTCACTCTGAAGCCTACTGACAACAGCTGCCCAGCGATCTGCACAGGGGCCACCTGCTGCAGCTGCCCAGGGAAGGGGCAGGGGCTGCTCTCCTGGGTGGAGGCCAAAGGATGGTCCAGGCATGGACAGCCTTGTGGTCACAGCCCTAATTAATGGCACTGCTGGCCCACCCCAGTGGATGAAGTTTGCTCCCTCCCTGCTGCAGTTAACGGGCAGTCACTGACACTTCATCTCCAGCTAATGCAGTCTGGATGGGCGATGGTACACATAAGCAGCCACAGTGCACAGTCAGGCCACAGGCCAGGGCAGCAGCTCAGAGCCCTGATGCTCCTCAGGGGCAGAGACAGGCCCTCACCACCCAGCCAGCAATCTGGAAATGGGGAAGGAGGTGAAGGCCTCAAGGGCTGGTCAGCAGGCACAAGGCGCGCCCGGAGCAGCAGTGTGTTCAGGTAGGGAGAGCAGGGCSCAGGGCCGGAGGGGCCCTGCTCCACGCCGGCAGCGTCCGCAACACCAAGCCCAGGTGCGGAAGCGGTGGAGCCGCAGCAGGCCCCGTGGGCGCGCAATGGAAAATGCGCGACCAGGTCAGCGGAGGGAACCTCACCGCTCCCAGCAGTCACCCAGCGGCGAAGGCGAGTTTGCTTGCGGCAGGTCTGGGACGCACCCAAGCCGGGGCCCTCGGTCAGTCGCAGAGCGCCCCGGAGCGCCGAACCCCCGTGGACGCCCCGCTCGGCCCCATCTTCTTCAGGGCCGGGGCTCCGTGGGGCCRGAGCCGGAGCTGGAGCACTGTGCCGGGGCCAGAGTCGGAGCGCTGTGCTGGGGCTGGAGCCAGAGCGCTGTGCTGGGGCCAGGGCCGGAGCCAGAGCGTTGCACTGAGGCCAGAGCGCTGTGCCAGGGCCGGAGCCGGAGCGCTGTGCCGGGGCCGGAGCCGGAGCCCTGTGCCGGGGCCAGGGCCGGAGCGTTGCACCAGGGCGCTGCACCGGGGCCACCGCCACCTCCCACCTGCAGCTCTCGCAACCGGGGCCACAAGTTCCCGCCATTAAAACACTCCCTCCGTCACGTTACAGGTCAGGGAAGCAAACGACAGGGTTTATTTATAACCCTCCTGTCACCTCCTGAAGTGGAAACCAGCAGAAGTGACCCATTATTACTGGAGATTTTTCAAGCCACCCAGGAAGAAAAGTGATATTTAGTTGTCGTTAAAGACTCATAACTGCATAACAATTTCATGCTATGTTAACTTCTGGGTTTTCTTTTGCATATAAATTTTTAAGGAGTAAAATAGAAAAACCCAGGCACTTGACCTTTAATCACAGTTATTTGTGTGATCAGTCAAGTGTGGGAAAAAGCTAGTTTGTGCTTGAAAGATGCCCTTTAAAACTAGATTGCTCTAATATGACACACAGCTCACATGGTGTAATATATGGGATCCTGCTCACCAGCCCCCGGGCACAGCAGCCTCCCATTTAGCATTCACGCACAGGATCCTGCRCTGCTACACTGGAAGGTATTAATGTCGTGAACCAAACCAATACCGACCCCAGGACACGTCCATTCGCAATCGCGAGACCCAAGGGAGGTGCACACGTTTATTTCATCGACAGAGCTAACAGCAAAGAGTATTTTCCACGCATATGCAGGATTCAGTGTTAGAGATATGCCTCCCTGGAAGAAGGGTATGTCATGCTAATAGAGTACAAAGCCCTTCCACTTATCTAAAATATTATTCCAAGCACTTATAAACGCTTAATATTAGAACAGCCAGAGGTATTTTAATTATGATTCTGAAGTATCACCTTGTTTTGGGGAAAAGGTCTCATGAATTTTTCTTTGGCAAGACAGAATGACTAAAAAGCTATCGCTGAGGTGAAGGAAAGGGAGCAGCTTTTTAAATTGAGTCTATCGGATTCATTCGTTATCGGTATCAGCTTATCACCAGGCAGAGCCCTTGAGCACGGCCGAGCGAGCGGCACTGGGGGGACGCGGGCACGCGGGGCAGCATCACGGCAGGGGATGGTCCCCACGGGGCAGCATCACGGCCGGGAACGGTCCCCATGGGGCAGACCAGCATCACGGCAGGGGATGGTCCCCACGGGGCAGCGTCACGGCCGGGAACGGTCCCCA
>NW_020450960.1:540453-582320 GCF_003343035.1 Apteryx rowi | reverse complement strand
GGGGCAGACCAGCATCACGGCAGGGGATGGTCCCCACGGGGCAGCATCACGGCCGGGAACGCTGTCCCGTGGGTCAGACCCCCCCCGCTCCTGGAGCTCCACAGCAGCCCCGGGCCATTCCCACCCGGTGAGGAGGAATCCCTGGGGCCGGGGCAGCTCGTCCCGTGGCTGGCACTCAGCAGCTTCCCGGATCCCGCTCCTGGGCGCTGCCGCAGCCCYGGGATGGCCCAGAGCGGCCGCAGGAAGGCGAAGCACCCGGCGATGCGACTCCAGGTCCAACATCTGCAAAGAGCTGGGGCCAGACAGGGCCAGAAAATGTGTAATTCTCAGAGCTGAGCTATTACCTGCTGTAAGTGGAGACAGAAAGATAGTTTAGAAACCACAGTGAAAATAACCCTCCTGGAAAAAAAAAAATCAATACGAACACCAAGGAAAGAGGATCAGACTCCGAGACCATCAATCCCTGAGACAGAGAGTGAGAGTCGCAGTGGGAGGACAGACAGAGCTGGAGTGAAAAACAAAACTTTCTTTCTTTTGCTGACAAATGGCTTTTTATGCTAAGGGCAAAGGAGCCAGGAGAAGGAGGCCTCAGCAGGGGCCGCGGGAGCTGCCCTGGCAGAGAGGAGCACCAGGCAGAGCACTCGGAGCGGCTTTTGCAGCTCTCCTTCTTCCACACTTGGAAGGATTTTCTCGTTGTGCAACTTTGTCTTTGTGATGTGCCCAAAACAGCACAATCTTCAGCACAGATTTTGCTGCTTCTGCTCAAAAGACACAATATCCTCTTGAGGCGACTCCGGACCAGGCAGCACCGAGAGGCAGCAGCCGGGAGGGCRTCGCGCTAACACCTGCCTCCGGCTGAGCCCCGCGTGGCAGCAGGCACCGCAGGTACCCGCAAAGTAAACAGCAATAAAACATAAATGAATTCAGCATTAGGGAAGTGTCCCACATTGGCGTGCGCAGAAGCAGCACGGCGTAAGCGAGAGCTGCACCGCTCTGCCCTGTGCGCTGCAAACGGAAAGTACTCAGCATGCGTTAACTGTTTTTACCTTCTGCGTTGTTTGTCTGAAAACAAAAGCAAGCAGAGCAACGCATTTGTTTCTAATGGCTTAATTTTTCTGTCAGATGTGCACTCTTTGCTGTAGAACCTCTGTATTATAAATGTTTTGCAGCAGCTCTTTAGCTTTTAAGGTAATCGTATAAAAGATCCTTGACTACACAAAGGCAGCTAATCTGGGTAAATGCCTTTAAGCATCTTTACGTTTCTTGCTAATGGATTTCTAGGCAGCCCACAGGGATACGTGTTCCAGAAAATAATGTAAAATATAGTAAGTGTCTAATTTTTTTAAATGCCTCACATTTGTCATATACTGAGAAAATCCACAGCTCCAGGCAGCGCAAGATTATTTTACTTATATAAGTAATACGCCTCCCTGTCATCACCAGTGTGAAATCCAGCCTGTCACCAGGGGCAAGGATCCATTCAGTGTCAGACTCCAGCCCAACCGGAGACAAGTTATCACAGGCTATTAATTAGAGCCAGACAGGAGGGACCCGGGCTCCGCAGGGGGCGGCACAGCCGGGGGGCCAGGACCCGCTGCCCGCGTGGTCCCGCGCCTCGGCGGCGCCGGCAGGGCTCGCGGGGGCCACGCAGCAGTGCCGGGTCCTGCTGCCGCAGTCGGGGCGGCAGTGGTGCTTGCAGGGCTGCAGCCTGGCTGCTCTCGGAGGCTCAGGGCTCCCAAACCCCAGAGCCGTTAATGCAATAAGCGCTGTGCGCTGCTTTTCCCTGCTCCCCCCCTCTCCGCTCGCCGCTTAGGTCCTGCTCAGAGCGAGTAAGCACGGGGACCGCCGATGCCTGCTCCCTGTCGATCCGAGGATGACGCTGAGGGCCTCGCAGGGCTCAAAGCGGCACCGGCAGACGGGCTGCACGGCCCCGTGCTGCGCCGCGGCGGGGCTGGGGATGGCGGTGCCGAAGCACGAGGACCCGCGAGGGGCAGGTTAATGCAGCGAGCAAACTGCCCCCGGGGGAAGCGCCGGTGCTTCATTTCGCCTGTCGCTTGGCATCTGCGTGCAGCAGCCCTCTCTGCTGGGCTGCACCCGTTGCCCTTGCAAGGCGCCAGCCGGCAGAGCTGCCTCCAGCTCCGCTGGCAGCCGGCCACGCGGTGCCGGCAGCGCTGGGCGGGAGCTGTGTGGAGCCGGGAGCCGCGGCAGGCTCCTCAGCGCAGCCGCTCCTCAGGGCTCTCATCTCCATCGCTAGCTGGGAGCGGGCGAGAGCCACCCGCCTGCCAAGCCCTGACGAGGAAAACGAGGAACAGAGGCAGGTKCTCGTTAAGCTGCACGGCAGGGACAAGAAACCGGGGGCAAAGACAGACTTTCTGATCGCGTGCGGCCCGAGGGGCTCTGCAGCGTCACCGGGGCTTGGGCCACCGCCGGAGCCCCGCGGGCCGGCACTGAGCCCGAGCCCCAGCCCCAGCCCGAGCCTGAGCCCCCGCTGCTCTCGGCCCCAGTGTCGAACCCCGCTAGGGAAGGGGCACCCCGTTTTCAGAGCTGTCCCATGTCACTGTCTCCGTGGAGGAGGAACCTGAAGGAAGCCCCAGTGCAGACGGGCCACCTCGCTCTGCGGATCGATGGCGGGCGTTAGCCGGGCTCCCCGCGCCGCTCCGTGGGGACGCGGTCCACGGGCCGCTGCCCGGGGTGGCTCCAGCGAGCGGGGCGCCCCAGGGAGCCGGCCCGGCTGCGGGAGCCGAGGCCGGGCCCGGGGACGCCCCCCAGCCGCCCAGACAACGCGACCCCGGACAGGTAATTAGTGCCAGAAAGGAGGTTTCGAAGGAGTAAGAATAAACAAAGGGAATCAATTATCTGATAGGAGGTTTTAGTGCAGTCACACAATGAAATACAAATCACCACCCCGGCGAGCTGAGGAAGCCCGGACGGTAACAAAGCAAGACCTGTCCGATTCCACCCGCTCGCGACGGCACGGCAGCTCCTGACGCACTGCCGACGCAGGGCCGCAAGAACGGAGGAGGCAGGGCTTTTTTTTTTTGTCTTCCCAAGAGAAAATAATTGCTTGCGTTTACCAGGCCTGTTCAGCGTTGCTCCAGCACGGAGCAGCACTGCGGCAGCTTGGTCCATTTTGCTCCTTGTTGGGTAAACTGCGTGGGTGTTTCCGGTTCTGTTGCCAAAAGAGGGTCAGTTTATCCAAGCGTAGACACGAACAGGGATAAGAAATGCCTTGCTAATTCTTGCAAGCCGCCCTCGCCCCAGCAGCCCACACGTGCTGCACAAAGGCTCGGGGAGGCGGCGTTGCCTGCTGATGACGGACACGCGGTGATCCCGCCGCCCTGGACGGCAGCGGTGCCCGTCCCAGCGGGCCCTCGGACGCAGCGGCTGGCGGGGAACGGGCTGGCTCCTGCTCACCACAGACCCGTGCGGAGCTCGGAGCATCCCCAAGTGCCCCAAGCACGTGGCAGAGGACACGGGCCAGGAGCGGCCAGTGGCTGTGCCGTACCCAGGGACGGGTACGTCCTCAGGGAGGTCCCTGCAGTCACCGCTGTCCGGTCATTCACGATGACTCTGACACTCACCTTGGTGACATTAATCAAGAGGAAATCATTTGGTGCTAATAGAAAAGTAATTTAGAACTCCAGAGGAACCCAGTTATAATTTAGTGCTAATTAATGTCCAATTACTTAAAGTAAACAGATTAAATTTGGGATTGAATTCTGCTCTACCAACTCAGATCACTTCTGAACCAGCAGTGCCATAAATACCAAACTCTGGCAGTCCCGCAGCCAAGAGCCCGGGCGCCGGAGCTGCTGCCCGTCTCCAGCATCGAGCATCTCCTGCAGGACTGAGGAGCAGCCCAGGGCAGCTGGGTCAGTCCAACCACCTCCACCACTGCCTGGGGTCCTCAAAACCAGCCCCAGGAGCCTCCTGCACTGGCTGACGGGGAGTGACGGGTGCCTCGGGCTTCCCCACAGCAGAGCCAGAGGCTCTGGCTCTGCACAGCCGCAAACATGCCAGGCACCAGTCTAAGAAAATGGCCTTAAAACACGGCATTTGGCTCCCTGCCACCGGAGGGGGGGGCTGCGCACACCTGGGACCACATGCAGGGCAGCCGGCCTGGGACCGACAGGCAGCAAACCAGCACATCAGGACTCCGTTTGTCTTAGAGTGCAGGTGGCTCCGTCGGCTTTGCAATGAATTTCCTGATGGACGCTTGGAGCCGAGCCAGAGGAGCCCTCCATGTCTTTCATCCCACCAAACCACAGGGCTTGGCCAAGCCAGGTCTCTGGAGGCCACTTAGGTTCGCTGCAGCTTGGTGGACACAGCACAGCACGATGCTGGTCTCCAGAACGCAGCAGCAGGGAGGCCTGCGACCACCCACCAAAAAGAGCAACAACAAAAATGGGGCTGAAAACACAAGCGTGGGGTTCACGAGGGGACGAGCTCCCAGCTCCCCACAGCAGAGGCAGGTCCTGCCCCTCGCGCTCGGCCAGCGGTGCCAAACCTGGGCCGGGACTCCAGCCGCCTTGCTCTTTGCACAGGCGGCTCCTCTGTATGCAGATAGACCCTCTCTTCTTTCTTTTTTCCCTCTGGTTGAACTGCAGTATTTCAGACTGAGATCTGGGGTATCTGGGCCTTTGAGAGTGAAGGCCTGTGATGGAAATGATGATACACCTCAAGTATAATGGAGCAAACAACCATTATCATAATTTTGTTACCAATTACATGTAATTTGAACAAAGGAGTTGTCCTAGCTTTGATTTGCTCTCCTTGTATTCCTGGCTGGTTTCATTAAAATCACTTATGGAGATTTGCAGCAGTTCTGTTTGAAGTGCTGTCATTAGGATTTTCATTTTCGATGGCGTTGAAAATAATTTCACAGCAGGCTGTTTATATTTTACAAAGGAATCTGCAGCGTGTGGGCCACCATTTCTGGTCAGACGCAATCCAGACTTAACTGGTCACGGAGCCGGCTGTGCTGCGTTTCAGTGGGGCTGAGGGGCGCGCTCCGCACCGAGACCCACGGCGGGACAGCGGGATATAGATGCGGGCACGGGCAGCGCCTGCTGCGGGAGGCTTCACTGACCGTCGCGTTTGTGCTCTTCCTAGGCCTCCCTAGACTGTTTTAACCAATGCCGCGCCGAACTTTGCAGCCCTGTTCTTTCTAAATGTGAAGACTGTGTCCCTGGACGGTACACGAAGGGGTCAGCAGGGGCTCTGTGCCTGCCTCCCCTGCGCGCTCCTGAAAGCTGGAACTCCGAAGTGCCAACATGCCTTGTGTTTTGATTTCCCTCTGTTTCACAGTGTTTCTCCTCAGTGTTAAATGCTTTTTACATTTCAGCCTTTGCACTAAATCACCATTTAAAATCAATTACCAAGATTTCTAACTTTATTAGCCCCTCAGTAACGAAAAAGTAAATATTCCTTCCTAATAACTGCATTGAAGTTACTTACAGCAGAGAGCTACAGCGGATTTTCTTGGGGTGAATGCTGCTTTGGCTCCTATTCATTAGGCAATCAAAGACGCAAGCTGCATGACACACTAATGAAGGACACTTAGGGCCTTGCTCCGTAACTCAATCACCACAAGTCACTCACRAATTATTCCTTAGTCACAGGGTGAGGGTGACAGGGAGGTCACGCAGAATAAGCCTTTTACCTTTGTCCATGATAAAAGAGGGTAATATGCTTTGCAAATGATAATCAGCAATTTACTCCATCTGGGGCTAATTCCTAGACGCATTTGCGCTCCAGGACTCAGCGCTTGGGCAGACTCTAAACAAGGCACCAGCATGGTGTGTCCAGCTCCATTAAAGCCCTCCAGTAATTACAGAGCGCTCGGCGCGCAGCGGAAAGCTGGACGGCTTCCCGAGCCGGCAGGGAGCCTCCGCGCCGCGGCAGCCGCCGCCAAGCGTCAGGAGGGACGTGGCCCCTGGAGAGGCACCGCCAGCCTCTGCCGCGGCCGGGAGGACCCGGGCGACGGAGCTGCGATGCCTCCGTCCCGCCACCACACGCCTGCCCCAGCGCTCAGCCCCACGCGGCCCCAGCCCCTGCGCGACGCCTGGCCCCGCTTCCCCCCCGGAGGTTAAACGCTGGCAGCCGATCAGAAGGGGAGCCGGGGAAAAGGCCTTCAGCCCTGGAAAGTACTGCAATAAATCCCAGTTCATTTGGATTATAATGGTGCACTTGCATCCCAGGGTGAGATTGCCATGTAGGTTTGCAAAAATACTGCTTAAATAAACAGAAAGGGAGGAAATGCTGGAGAGAGTGTCCAATCTGCATTATAATTAGGGGAAAGAATAACAAATGGCAGAAACAACCTGTTCCCATCTGCAGCTGCAGATTGTTCCTACTGTATCTGAAAGGCCACGCACCACCAGTACCAGGAGCTTTCACTGGAAATATATGAATGTTTCATTCAGGAAGAGTGGGGAAAAAAGAACATTTTTGTGTGCATTGCAGATTCTGCCATAATAAAGCAGMAGAGAGAATTTTTTCAGCCACTTACTGTTGTGCTGAATGCTGAAAATCTTGAAGTAAAAGCGGGAGGTTTGAGCCCCTGAAAGGGTTCCTGTAAAGGGAAACAACATGGGAACAGCGGTTAAACTCAGGAGCACGGGTTAGCCTTGGTGTGGGACTAGACCTCAGCCCCCAGGGACACACGGTGGTTCAGAGCCACCAGTCCATATCTGGCCATCCCGGAGTCTAAGGTTTCAGCACTCAGCGGACACATGTGGAGATATCCCGCAGTCCCACACTGACTAATTTACCCATAAACCTTCCTAATGAGACTGATAGTGTAGGAATGGAGAGAAAGCAGCATTATTATCTGTAAACAGCAGAGAGTGACAGCATGTTTAATCACAGACTGCGTAATGGTAACATCAGTGGAGGACGAGATTAGACACTTCTCCAATTAGTCATACACCAGAGGCGCGTGAGAGTCACTTAATCCACAGAAGGGAGCGAAGATCAAAGCCGGAGGTTGTCTCCCGCGAGGGGAAGGCGCCTGCGGCCGGGAGGGCTGCCCCACGCCGTGCCCCGGCGGGCACCAAGGCTGGAGCCGGCCCCCRGGCGCCGCGCGTGGCAGACCCAAGGAGTCCCCGCCGGCACGCAGCGCCCGGGCTGCCCTCCAGCTCCCAAGGGGGCTGCTCCTAACGGGATTTCGCAGTCTGTGCTGAATGTGCTAATGGGATAGAGAGGTAAGGAGTTCATCCTCCTCCCTTTGCTCTCTTATTTTCCTTTTTTTCTGAGCATCTCTTTCTCACCCTGGTTTTCTCTGGCTTTCCYCTCTGTGCCTGACGGTGCCTGAGGTCTGCAGATTAAAAGCATTAATAAGAGCCAGAAATTGTTAGGCAAATCATATCTTTTGCAAAGCAAATGTTATCTAAGAGGCTAGAGCCTTGGGAGCAATGGCCATTGGTTATGGGGAATGCCGCCCAGGCCGCAGGGTTTCTCCTTCCCCAGCCCATAAGTCTGGGTGACACCATCCCTGGCTGGCAGGAAGCTTTCAGGCTTTGGAGAGCCACAGAGGAGAAGAGAAAGCAGCTACAAGAATCACTGCCAGCGGGCCGCGGCGAGGGCAAGAGCGGCGATGGTGCAAGAGGTAAGTCGGTACTGGCTGACTCCAGCTTTTACCACATCTCGAGGGCTTTAAACGAGCCCTTGGCCAAATGAGCCCTGTTACAGGCATGCAAAGAGGCATGCAGAAATTGCAGGGAAATGCTGCATGTGCTGAGCACCACGAGGCAGCAGGATACGGCCCTGCTCCCAGGCTACCCGGGGCCTGCAGTGCTCCCRCTGCCAGTCTGCTTCCACGCAGACAAGATTTTAGCACTTGCCCTCTCTTCCTTCTAATCCCAATACCTCAGATAAGACCAATAGTTTCTCTGTGGTGGAATCCAGGTGTTTTGATTTATCCTTGAGACATCTTATTATCAGCCTCTGTAACAGAGACTTTGACCTTTCATGTTAGGGCCTCTTTGAATTTGCTTTCTGCCCCGAGGTACAAAAGAAACCAAGAGAAATCAATTTTCTTTCCTCCAAGACCCCCTAGTTTTCAAGAACTTTTAAAGGGCAGAGAAACCATAACTGGGACATCTCTTTCTGTTAAAAAGAAGTCCTTCATCATTTTAGATTTTGATTAATCAGGCTGCTTTGCTCCCACTTTCCCTCCATTCCCGCAGGGTGGGAGAGCTGGAAAGCTCCCCGCAGCCTCTCTGCAGAGGGGAGGGACTCCAGCAAGACCAGCACCRCGGCCGCTGCACACGGCTGCCCGCACCGGCTCCCGTTGAGCAAAGCCCGGGCTGCCCGGGATCGCTTCCYGAACGCAAGCCGGGGCTGGCCCCGGCTCCGAGACTGCTCCCAGCGCAGCAAGCCCGGAGGCACCCCGAGCTCGCTTGGAGCAGCCGCCAGGCCCCGGGAAGGAGGCGGCTCAGTTTCATGCGTAATGCAAACCTCTGCGTTTGCAGGTGCGGACGGGGCTCGAGCGGCACAGGACAAGGCTGGTCGTCCCTGCAGGCCGTGACCAGCAGCAGGCAGCTTCCTCCTGCCTGCCAGATGACATGCATAATTCAGATGAAATATTCATTTAAGACTGTCTGAGCCACAGTAATAAAGCAGACATTATGACAATACAGATCAATAAATCCAGAGAAGATCCTTCGCTGAAACACGTTGCAATTGTTCAAACCAAGTCTTAATTGTGACAGGAATTGATTTCTCTTTTCTAATATCCCTGACTTTTAATTAAAAGGTAGTTAAGTAGACAATAAGTTTCCAGGACCATTTAGAGGCAGAACAACATCAAGGAGCACGCACTCAAAATGCAGAAATGGCACTTTGTTAATAAAACAAGACTACAGTTTCAGAAGTCGTTGCATGCCAGTTCAGAGGTGCCCGTTTGCAAAGCAAGAAAGGCCGGGAAGAGCCGCCGGCTCCTCGAGGCAAGCGCTGCGGCAGGGCCCGTTGTGACAAGGAGCCGCGAAAGCCGCGGGATGTGTCCCTGCCTTCCCCTGCCTGCAGCACCGGCATCTGTGGAGCTCCGAGATCGCAAACCCTCTGCACAGCCGCTAATGGCTCATCATGGGAATACATCAAAATGATTAAAACGAAGAAGAGCGCTCCTGCGAGGAGGAGCGGTYGGAGGCCGGTACATGCCAGGGTTCACAGAGTAGCTCAGGGAAAGTCTGGTTTTTCTCGCATCCACGCTTCAGTGGTTCTGTAAGTTGGAGCGGGAGCGAGTGCAGAGCCGTAGCAAATAAGGCTTTTCCTCTGCCTCTGCAAGCGGCGGAGAAGCGCTCAATTACTCACCCTGGCTGCAAGCAGTCCGAGCTGGCGTCGGGAACAGACTGCGAGACGGCTCCAGGCATCACACGGAAGCGGGTCTTCAGGAGAGCACTGAAGCGTGAACTTTCCTTCCTGGCACCCTTGCGCTAAACCCATCCTGCTTTTGAGACCCCACCGCCTCCCTGCTGGTGGCCCCCAAGCCGTCGCCAGCTGCAGTGTCCGGCTGAGGGTCCCGGCCAAGGCGTGCAGCACCCTATGCGGACGCACACCCACACAGCCAAGAAAGCCCCTCTCCCACCACCGTCCTGCGGTGGGGCCGGTATTGGCTCCTGTTGGGAGCCTGGCTCCAGCATAAACATGGAAATGTTCCACTTGTTCTCTTCCGCTCCGCAGGGTCCTCCGCTCATCTGCATTTCGCACCCTCTTACGCACACGAGTGCCTCTAATAGCACTGATCATCCTGCAGACCAGAGCTTTGATTTGCCCCTGGACCACGGGATCAAGCGGAGTCCGGCGGGTTTGGCTGGGCTCCCAGCGGGCTGGGCATGCCAAAGGCAGGCACTGAAGCAAGGGCCAAAGCCCTGAGCAGGGACGGGAGCTGCAGCAGGGTGGGAGACAGCCCCAGCAGCAGCCTTCTCCCCACACCCCTCCCACGGTCACTGCACTCCTTGGACCRGTCCCGAGATGCACCTGCAGCAAGGAAGAGCCAGGGAGATGGGATAAGCTCTTCCAACCTTTCTATTATTTGCATTTCCAGGAAGCTTCTTGTTGGCAAGGGGGCAACAGCGCAGCACAGCAAGACGTGCGAGGAAGCCAACTGTGAACCCGGCCAGACGCATCTCAATCATCTTCTATTAAAATAAAACAGGCCAAAGCAACTTAATCTGACTGGAGGGAGGCCATTAACATCAGAGACTCCATTAAAAGGAGAAATGGGCCTTTTATCTGCTCATCAAGAATCATAAAGGAGAAAACCTTTGAAGGGACCCATAAATCCGCTACCGTATCACCTGGAAAACACCAGCGCTGCAGGCTGGAGCACGGCTCAGCCTCGGCGGCTCGAGCGAGGCCAGTTCCCGTAGTGTCTCCGCCAGCCCCCCCCAGAGACCACACCTGCAAGGCCAGCAGGTCTGCCAGACGATTAACGCGACACATACAGTAGGCCACCAGCCATCCGTACAGCGGCAGCGGGCAGCACGTGTCTAAGCTGTGCTCCGTAAGGGTGGCCTGACCAGGCTGAGCAGTCCCTCGGGGGAGAGCTGGGCTCCCAGGAAGGACGCTGGCTCTGCACCTCTCCGAGGGGCTCAAGGGCGCATGCTCGGGGCCGAGCTCCGGGGACTCTGCAGCCCGGAGCGCGCTCTGACCCCGACCCCAGGGAAGACCCCAGGGGCCAGCCCAGCCGGCAGGTCGCCCACGGCCCTGCAGGGCTTGGTGCAGCGGGGAGAGCGTGGCCGAGCCCAGCAGCACCGCGTCAGTGCAGTAAGGGCCCCTGCCACCCAGTTAACCTGTGCCCATGCAAGGGACCCCTGTCACGCGTACTGCTGCTCGCAATCTAACTGAGTGAGCAACGTCTGCTCCGCGGGCACGGCCCTGCACCCCGCCACGTGGCATGGCTCCGCGCCCCGCTGCATGGCACGGCTCTGCACCCCGCTGCATGGCATGGCCCCGTGCCCTGCCACGTGGCATGGCTCTGCACCCCGCTGCATGGCACAGCTCCACGCCCCGCCGCGTGGCACAGCTCTGCACCCTGCCACGTGGCACGGCCCTGCACCCCACCGTGGCGAGCCTGGAGGAAGCCCAGCACCAGGCAAAAGCCCCCTCTCCTGCCTCTGGGTCCAGCTCAGGCTGAACCCAGAGTCTTGCCCGGGTCAACACTCCCCACGCAGATGGGGAYGGATAGGGACCATTATCTCCCATTACTACAGCTTTAATAGCAGAGCATTAACGGTACTAATCGAATCTCCTCTGCATTACCATCCAGTCTGGTTACTGCTTGGAAAACAGTCGCGTGACAGAGTCAGCAGAGTGGCATTTGGACCAGGTCCATAAGAAATTAAGCAGTAATTTAGTAGTAATTTAGGGGCTCTCCCTGTCACCTGGAAGCCAGACTAAGTCCTCACCGAGCGGCCGCTACCTTCTTCCCCCGTGTCCCGGCAGCAACAGCCCCCTCCACTAGCTCCCGCTGGGTCGGCAGCCCGGGGGATCGCGGCCGCCTGAGAGCGAGGCGTCCCGGGCTGCCCAGCCGGGCTCGGCCCGTCTGCCGCCTCAGGCTTTACAGGCAGGGAAGAGGCAGGCACCTCCAGGACTGATTCATCCAACTTACTCTGCCTGCCCTAGAAAGTCTGCTTCCCTGTAGTGCCTGGACAGCTAGCTCAGACGTGGGCTTCTGCAGCACGGACGGATGATGCTAGGTGAGATGAGCTTCATCCTCCACGTGAGCTCGTGCCATGGGAGTGTAAAACCCTACCGGAGCAGCAGGGGCTCCGGCCCACCGCAGGCTCCCAGGGCCGGGCAGGGGACGGGCTGGCCCAGCCGAGCCCAGGGAACCGCCAGGGCTGGCGCGGAGCTCAGACCCGTGGATGAGCAAAGCAACGCTTTCAAAGCAATATCTTCTAACCACAGAGGTTGCAAGTATTTCTAGTCATTGGCCTATGATCTCAAGCAGCTGTTTACACTCTTTGAAATAAAAAGCTTTTTTCCCTTTACCCTTATAAATAAACACAAGCATCAGTAAAGAGATGTATGCTGAGCTGCTACATCAGTTATCGTTACAAGGGTTGAAAGAGAAGAGTAATTACATCCTGATACCGGAGCTCTCCGAGTCGATATCCTCCTTTGTACTGGGAATCCGCCTGCCGGAGCCCTGCACAAAGCCAGCAGCTGTGGAATTCGGAGCAGCAGCACAACCGGAGAGAACAGGTCCTGGATGCTCTGCATGTATGAGGATAGCTTTGGGCCATTTTCATAAGAAATATCTGGTATTTAACCTGCTGGTGGGTATCTAAGTGGTCGGATACCGTGGCATATCCTGTCTCCCACAGAATGATTAGATCAAAGAGCAGAGATGCTTGAGTGCTTGCTCATACTGCCAGGAAGGAGAGCAAGGGCAGAAGATGATTCTGAGAAGCGTTCGTTCCTTGTTATTCTTCCCCAGTGCTGCTCATTCATCCAGCTACAAATGCAGGAGTACCTTTGAAAATACAGTCCATTAATTTATATTATTTGGCTCATCAAATATGAACCAAAGTACAGACAGTGACAAATGGTCTCCTGGCTTTTTGAATCCCCCTCGCCACAGCCTCACCCTAACACACTCTTGCCGAATGCACCACGCACGCGACACTGATCCGGAGTCACAGGCAGGCGTTGGCGAGCCCGAAACACCCGCGCCAGACAAGGCTCCGGGAGCACAGCCGGTTCCTCGCCCTGCCGGCGCTCCGGAGGGCTGCGCCCGGGAGCGCCAACGGTCCCTGCGCTGCCGGGAGCTGAGACCAACCGCCCGCACGGCCCGGCAGCGGCCAGCGGGGCCGGCCCCACAGCCTTCCCCGCGCTCGCCGCTCTGCCCGGCGCAGGGGCCGCTCTCCCGACGAGAGCCCGGACGGAGAGTCCCGCCACCCAGGTCAGCCCTGGAGACCCCAGACCACACCCCGGGGCTGATCTCCGCTCGAAGCCGCCCGACTTGCCTCCGCAAGGACACAACACCGAAAGAACCATCTCCAGAGAAAACCCAGCCTGTTCCGGCCCCAAAAAACACTGTTCAAACCCACCTTTCTGCCAGTTCCTTGGCTGAAGCGTGTCTGTGAATGAGGCACCTCTTCCCTGCGCGTGGGCAGGGGCGAGTCCCATGCAGGCGCCCGAATGGTCCCCGCCAGGGAGCCAGGCGGCTGCTGCCTGCAAGGGAAGGGGCAGGCGCTGCACCGCCACAGTCTGCCTTCTCCGGAGGAGGAAATCCAGCCACCGAAGACGTGAACCCTCCCTGAAGGAAGGATAGTGCTGTCTGGCAGGGACGCTGTTCTCAAGAGGGAGTGGAAGAGGCCAGACAAGTTCCAGAAGAATTTGTTGTGCTATAATACATTTTTAAGCTGTTAAGCTTTTAATTCATCTGGCTTTGTTACCTTGGATATTCTGTTCACTAAATCAGTGCAGCCCCCAGAATGATAAAAACCTTCTTTAATACCATTGAGTTATTGCCTAAAACAACAGCACATGATCTGCCACTTTTTAGTTTGATTTTGCTGTCTCTTGGGACAGAATTAGAGGGAAATATATCTACTAATTCTTCCAATATCCTTCAGCAAGCATGAGTTCGGACCAGAGAGGACAACAGATGCCAGTGTTAGTAATTGGAAAGAAGCAGCTCTACACTTGCAGATGGTCAGAGACCCTTGATGGCACCCCAGACTTTGACGTAATTATCCCAGCCAYGGAGCAGCTGCCAAACAGCACAGCACTCGAATGAAAAGGAAGAGAGCTGCTTAATCATACAGCCTCTCTGCCTAAAAGGGGACTTTCATCCTTGTTCAAACCCTTTGCAGCGGTGCTGTGTGAAGCACAAACCAAATATCAAGGAAGGTGCTTACATAAAATTAGTGGTTCTACTTTCTCAAACAGAAGTTAGCATTTTCCCTTTGAAGGCATCCAGGCAGTAACAGCTCCTGCTGCAGAGGCAGAGGCAGATGCACGCAGGACCCCAGCCCCGGGCAGCCAGCTCCCACGCCACTGGCAGCAGCAGCCTGGCGCTGCAGACGCGGTTCATCCTCCATCCCCTCCTCTCCGACGCCCTTCCGGCATCAGCTCTGCCTTGCGCTCCGGAGGACGGGAGTGAGCACTCCACTCAAACCCCAGCAAGACCGAGGATTTAGAGGGTAAATAGTTACCTGCARAGAGGAGCGCAATGTTCGGGGCCTATTTGCGCAGCCCTACTAGACCACTGTCTACTGGAAAACCCTCCTTTGAAGGAGCTTGGGCCACTGTTGCAGCCTGGAAGGACGTGATATTGAACACTAGAGGGAATCCTCTTACGATGCACTGATAAGCTCAGGTCTTTCTCCAGTGCAGCTGCTTCTAGCTGATGAACTCCCTGTTTGCGGCAGAAATCGTTGTTGCCACTCCTGAAGTGTGGCATTGCACTTTGTACTAATGAACTGCATCCCACTTGCCTCATTCCTGCATTTTTCTCTGTGTCTCCGAGCCCTGTGTCCCCAGTGCATTTCCTAGCACTGGCCAGCTGCCTACAACCCCTCCACAACCGCCTGTAGCTTCATTAGTCAGTTCCTTACTCTCCTTGCCATTCTTGCTCTAACCTCAGTTTTCTCAATTTTAACTAATAGTTTTCTCTATCTCACATTTTACTAAAATGCATTTAGTTTAGATCTCCTCCACTCCTCTTGTCTAGGAAGTAACTGCTTCGATAACTACCTTGCCACAGCACACACTCAGTAGTCTGCCACCATCACCTGCCAACGACCCTGTCGTACATTTTATCCCATTCTCCATTTACTGGGGGTTTTTTTGGAGCTAGTTATAAAGCCTTGCATAGTGCTAAGGTCGCAGCAAGGCAGCTTGYCCTGCCTGGCGCAATCCAGCTAGCTCACGTCCTGCGGCAGCGCAGAGTGGCCTTTTCCAAACAAGCCAGCGCTTAATGAGTCCATGGGAATAGAGCGTGTCGGGGTCCTCGGGCCGGAGCAGGGAAGCAAGACCGCGTGCACGTCCAAGCCGGCAGCCTCACTGCCGCAGCCCAGACCTCGTCTCCACTGCCGCTGCGCTGTCGGCAGCCCCGTCCTCCGCCCCACACCTCTGCCCCACTGCCCACCAGGCGCTGCAGCTCGCACCCAGCTGTCGGTCCTGCGTCATCGCTCCAAGGTGGCTGCACTCAGCGCCAACTGCTCTCCAGGGTTATTTACACTCCTGCAGAAAGGTTTAGCCTCACCAGATGTCTGCATTGGTCCCGATCCTGGAACATGGAAAGATGTCTTCCGACCCCTTCCCCACAGGGAGGCATGAGGGGCATTGCCTCCACTTTCCCTGGAAGCAAGCGTAACTAACACAGGGCCGCAGAGGGCCCCGAGCGCTGCTCTGTGCATCTCAATCCCTGCCCACGCGCTGCTGCCTGCCCACCCACYGCAGGGACCCCGAGGCACGAGTCCCAAAGCAGCAGGGAGAAGTCTTGCTCTTGCAGTTGGCTTAGAACTGCTTTATGTTTTATTTTCTCTTGTAACTCTCCATTTCCAACCTTGTAACTGGTAACTGTCAAACCTGACCTTAAGTCTTGCTAAATAGAATTTTACTCTGTGTTACCGTAAGGGCTGTGCGATGCCGGGAACACGACTCAATTGAGGCAAGGCAGAGCAGCACAGGGTCTCCGCGGGGCACTCAGGGCACACGCGCTGCCAGGTTGCGTGGGGCCAGCATGCAGGTTGCTTTGCCAGCTGCCAGCTTTGGGCAAGCCGCTTCCTCCAGCGGAGCCAGACCAGCACCTTGCAAAACCCAGCCTCCCTGCAAAACAGCGATAGCAGGAACCTCGAGGAGTTTGTGGGGTGAGGAGCTGTTTCCAGCCCACTCGGTCTCAGGACATAAGGCGACGGCGATGCAGGGAAGCAGCTCTAGGCAGGGTCCGCGTCTGGCGCCAAGAGCTGGGCAGCGGCCCCACGAGCATGACGGAGCCGTGCAGAGCGACCTCGGCACGGCTAGGGGCAGACAGGCTGCACCAAGTGCAAAAGCGGGTCCGTTGCATTGCACAGAAGGGGCGAGAGCTGGCCTCAACAGACCACAGCATGCGGGGCCCCCCAAGACATGCTCCCTCCTCCGGCGTTCACCAGGAGGCACCCCGTTCACCCGCTAGCCATTGAAGAACATCAGCCGCAGGCAACTCGTAACAGCGATTTCCTGGGAGGAGGGAGCAAGAACAGAGCAACCAGTTGCCATGTAGACTTCAGGGAGCAGCAAAGTAATTAAGTATTGACTGAGACTGTCCTAAGTGAGCCCCAGATGCACATTACATTCTGCTTAACTCAATAATTACTGTATATATTATCCCATTCCACATTCTGTCTTTATTAAGCTAAAAGGTCTGTAATTAGCTATGTGGCTTAAGTCTAAGATTTCAATTAATTCATATTATGAAATATAATTGCTTATCAGAGATAATGTTACACATTCCATAACACCAGAATCTCTTTGTAATATTTTAACCAAAATACAATAGTTTATGTCACAGTGGGTGAGCAGAAGTTTTTTTAATCAGACACTGGGATGCAAAACATCCTCCACATAGCCAAAATTAAACAACAAATTGGACCACTGAGCTGTGCTTGTATCTGCCAACCCACTCTCTCCGAGTCATTTATCCTTTCAGAACCAACTGGGACAGGACACTCGAGACCCCTACAGCCACAGTCGTGCCTTCCACCGACATTCTGGGAAGGCTTCGTCCTCTGCCGGACTGAGGTCTCCAACATCCACACATGTCCACCGTCCTTCCAAGCTTACAGAAAACCAACCGTTCCAGTAAYAAGGGGACTTCCCAGCAACACCCTTTGGAGCTACCTCCTGCCACTCCGTCTTCCCCCCGTCTTGCACACAAACGGGCTGTGCCCACTGTGCAGGGGACAGACACCTGGACATTTGCACTCATGGATGAGGCACGTGGACAGACAGATATTCTGGGCACACGCAAACGCCAGCACCCACAACTCGACACTTCTGCTGAGAGCCTGCAATCACCAACACAGGCCACACAAAAATATGATCAACAGATGCCACCTCTCTAAATAGTCAAGAGACTTGCCTGCTGATGTTTTTAGAAACACGCAGGGCTGCCAGCACTCAGTTCCAGAATAAAGACGGGAGTTTCAGAGCAGCACCTCTTCTGGGCTTTCACACTTTCACCGCCAGCAGAGTTCAGAAAATGTTTGTTACAAAACAGTCAGAAGGAGGTAAAGCAGACAGCCGACATGGTGTACGTCACCTCTCCCAGCTCTCCTGGCATTCAAGAAATGTAATTTACAGGGAACCATCTTCTTTGCTTAATGAGACTTGCTAGTAAATCTCACCTGAACTGTTGCCTTTGCATTTGTTCGTAGCCACAAACTCATTTAGCTCAGAGGGCGGCAGCTCTCACACTGGTGACCCCAGCACCATCGTCCCACCAACCACACTGTGGCCTGGCGTGTATAAGTGCATTTAGCTGATGATTTAAGCTTTGATTCCATTTAATTTAGATGTTAGAAGAGTTTTATCTCAGGACTTAATATTTTATTTATGAAGGTATGTCAACACAGCATATCAATTTAGCAGCTGTTGCTAGTTTACTACGAGACACTGTTTGAGACAGGACAATCTGTCTCGCTGTATAATGTCAATTCTGTGGCACTTACACAAATGCAAAATCACTACAACATTAGAAAAATACAACAGCCACACTAGACACTTGGAGAAATACCTTGTAAACTGCACAATAAATTATTGACTTTATGGCACTTGATACTGAGTTAAAATGATAAACTAAAGTTTTTATCTGCAGAAAGCTGTTTCCATGGTGTTGAAGCAGCAGATGGTCTTTCCTGAAGACAAAGGACTTCAAAGCTTTGCCAGTGCAGAAAAGAACTGCAGATTTAACGTATGTATTGTAAAAATGTAAGAGGAGAGCAATTGATGGTACAACCGGACAGTGGCTGGCACGGCTCTGCATCACAGGTGCCAGCCTTCCCCAGCCCCAACTGCCTGAGCAGAACAAGAACCCACTGCACAGCACAGCACCGTTCAGGGATGTGTTTAAAAGGCTATATTGACCCAATTAGCTGTTCATCAGGGATTCCTGGTTTCTTATTCAGGAGGGAAATACTAACAGTCCGAGTCTTCCCTCCATTCACACTAACAGTCTGTTCTGGGCCCTGTTTTATGAGTCATTAATTCCTAATATATAGAAAACTGCATGATGGGCTTTGGATATGAATAGTTTACTGTATCAGAAACAATTCATGATCTAAATTACCAGCTATAAATCACTTTTTGAATGTTGACATATCTTTAATAATGATAAATGAAGAATTTATGGATGCTGCTAAAGTTCACATCAAGATTTTGATTTATGCACATGCTGAGCTCAGGTGGAGCCATCAGCCCCAGGTCCAGTACCTTCTCCCAGACTGGGACACCTAAGCCTCCCCCCATACTCTGGCCACTGCCAGTCCCACATCTCCCTCCYGCGCCACAGGCCTGGAGACCCCCATGGACCAGGGCCAAGCTCCAACGGCTTCTGCCTCCTTTGCCAGCTTCTGTCTTCCCTCTTGCCTCCACGCTGCAGACAACTGGGACAGCGAGAGATTTTCTTTCTGCACAGCGAAAAATAACTTTCCCTTGTCCAAAATGTACCTTTCTCAGTTTATGCTTCTCCCTGTCTCTCTAATTCTCTCTCCATCAGCAAACACCTATTCTCAGCTCCCATGAGGGCGTGCGGGTGGACAGGCGATAGGGCTGTTGGAGCCCTATCTGAGCATTAGCAGAATTCAGGACACTGAACTGGCACAGGCCTGCCATCAGGAGCTCCCAGGCTAAACGAGAGTGGCTGGAGGAAGAAGAGACAGACGAGGAAGGCTGAGAGGCGAGAGGACATGGGGTGAACAAGGCCAACAGAGACAGAAAAATGACTCGGCCATCTGCAAGGTCAGAGATGGTCTTATTTTGAAATAGCACCGTGTACGATGATAGTAGGAGCTCCACTACGAACCTCACACAAACAAGGCAACCAAGCAAATACAGACACAAGCACAAATACAGACACAAGCACCTCTGTCAGTCTGTCTGTCAGCTCTATTTACCCGTTTATGCTACTTGGTGCTTTGGGACACATCTCCCTGATACGGGCTGTTGTTTCCATGCACATGTGCCAGAAAGGCCTATTGGGCTGGCAAACTGCATTTCATTTGATTTCAATTTACTGTTGGAATTAAGCTGGTGTAAAACAGTATGTGAAGGGAAAAATTACCACGTCTGTTTAGAGAGCGTAAAATAGGTACTTAACTGTTTGACCACTTAGATGATGGGGGTCCAAATCAATTTTTACCCAGTTCACGTTCTGCCACAATTATTAAGCTGAAAATAATGCTTGTTACGAGCAAACAGTAAACAACAGATAACCCTCAGTGCTTGTCACTTCTCCCCTTCAGGCTCGTCTTCCACCGTACCCCTCCTGATTAACTCGCATTCTGGGAGCACACCTCAAAACAGCCACAACAGGCATTAGTGGGAGACACGACACCTGGATTTTGGACTGAACGGTGGATTACAGGGATGCTCATTCTCCCCCTTTGAATGCAGCAATCTCCTATGAATCAAACAAATCACCTGCAGTCCGCAGGGCTGCTGTGCTGGACCCGTACGAGCGCCAGGAGCCGACACGCAAGCAGCGCCCACGGTCCACCTGGAGACGGGGCCAGAGAAGCTCCCAGCCCCTTTCCCTCCTGGCCTGTTCACGCGCAGGAGCGCCGAGGATGGAGAAGGCCCTAACGCGCATTGCGGGGAGTCCCCAGCGCAGGGGGACAGAGAGGAAAGGGCTGTGCTTGCCAAGGGTTATAAACATCTCAAATAAAAATCAAGCTTACAAAGCAACCTCCACTGACCTCCTTTCACCAGACATATCGGGGACCTGCCGCCACCTAAGCCTGCTCTCGTTCCCCCTGTCAGCTCCCTAGTTGGCTCCTCTGGGGAAAAGCAAGTTAATAAGTGGTTAAGAGAGTGCCACGCTCTTGTCAATGGCCTTTCTTTTGTCTCCTGAAACTTGAAGGCAAAGCCGACATTGATCTATTTTTCTCCAATATGGCAACGATCGCCTGCCGTCCTCTTTGGGAAGGGTCGTATTTCTGACAGCCCCTGCCGCACTCTCCCAGGAGCTCGCACCGCAGACGTGGCATGGGAAAGGCTCCCCTCGGCCTTTCCTTCCGTGGCATCRAGGCCAGCAGGCGACCTCCCCGACGGTCAGCCCGGCACGAGATTCGCCCCCGGCCGCGACCGGGGCCGTGCATGCACGCAGGGAGCACTCAGAGGAGTTAGCCTTCTTCCCTTGAAAGCTATTTCCAGAGGTGACCTTTCAAGAAGATCAGGAAACCCTCARCAGCTTATGCCCGTAGTCCAGCTGTACGCACAAAAAGGCAAGGCAAGACACAAGGATCGGGAATCAGCTCGCTCCCCTCTGTAGCGAGGGCGAGAGCACGATCAGCGCTGCTGCTGTCCGCGCTCCCGCACCCAGGGGTGCAGACGGGCAGGCGGGCGCCCCGGGCTGAGGCAGCTCACCGCAGGGCAGCGCCCAGACCCAGCCGGGCAGAGGCCAGCGCCGAGGCCAGGCTGGGCAGAAGCGGGTCTGCAGCGCACGCGACCCGGGCTGGTCACCTGCAGTGACGTCCAGGGCTGGGGCTGGGGCTGCGGGACCCTTTCGCTCACCTCGGGGTGCAAGCAGAAGGACCGATCCCCCTTTCCCCACCCAGCTCCGCATTTAACCACGTCTGGAACAGAAGTTCAGCGAGCGGAAGCACAGAGCTGTGTGTCCCGAGCCAAGGCCATGGCAGCTCCCCAGTCAGCCATAGAAACATTAATTGCTAAGCAAGCAATTAATGGCTACAAAATATAACCGATACAATTACACTGAGCCTTTTTTCCACTTTCTGTCCAGAGCCTTGGCATTAAACAGTTTTATAATTAGATGACAAAACTGACAGGCAGCTCCAACGAAACAGCCCGTCCTCGCACTTTGCAGAGACTCCCCGAGTGTTCTGCACTGATAATTACTAATCAAGTTATTTCTTTCAGTATTAAAAAGAAGTTCCRCAGGTAATTTGCCCTTAATAGCCTGGGGCCAGGTCTGGCAAACAGCCGCTGATCTGCAGACTCCAAAGGATCTCTGCGATTTTAGGTCTGTGCTCACAGATTCTGCCTGAAGCGATCCCCGTGCCCCCAGCACGGGACCCTCCAAGCGCTCTTTGCCACGAAATCGCCGCACGAGGGCAGTCACCATGGTATAACCTACCAGCCCAGGACTTGCCCTGCCCAAAGCGCTCGGCCTCTCCGGCGCAGCCCAACGGGAGCCTGGTGCCTYGCCAGAGCCGGGACCTCTTGGCCCAGTTCTGCTCTCGGAGACATCATCACAGGTCAGGATTAACTCCACGGTACCCAGAGGAGGAAAAACAGCACAAAGAAACTCAGCACATCTGCTCACTTGCTCTCCAGGCAGGGCTGCCAAATGCTAGCGCTTTCCCCTCAAGACATGCCTCTGTGGGACTCGCCACATTCTTTGTCCTTTCTTCCAAATGCATGAACTAATGAAAATGATGTGATACCACCCAGTATTCATCCACTGCAGCACTGGCCACGGCAACTGTAGGCACCAAAGAAACACCAAGAATGGCTCAAGTCCGCTGCTTTTATTTTATACCTGAAGCAGGACTTTCGCACCCAAAAGCTGGAGATAATTTAAAAATCTAGGTGACCTTCACTTGGGTAAATCAACCAAACTTCTTCGAAGCCACTGGCTGATTTGCAAGCTGTCTGACCGCTACTACTGTTTGGCCTCTCCTACAGCTGTGCATAGGCATGGCCATTTGGCTGCAGCTTTCAAGTGGTTCACTTGACTCCAGATTTACAGCGGCATTTCTGAGCAGAATCTATCCCAATTCCCCCTTTGCTGAATTTACAGGAGGCTAAAAGTCTTCTGACACATGARAATGTCTTTATTTCACTACATTCAGCCTAAAGGAGAATTGAACAAAATTACAGGTTTGTTAAACAGAAACAAAACCCAGCAGTGCAGGCTGATAATAACCTCTTCAGGATTCAGCCCCCACAGTGCAATTTCAAATTGCACTGAAGGCCAGCCACAGTATTAAACATTTTTATTAAACTTCCACTGCCATTAAAAACGTTACCTGCAATATCACACGTGTCACAGCAGACCCAAGTGGTCCCGCATCCCCGGAGTAAAGGACCTGCCACCTCTCTGCACAGCTCATGTTTACACRGCCCCGCTTAGGAAGTGCAGCCTGTTAACAGGAAAGTGCTTGGTGTCTCCCAGCTGTTTGCAGATTCTCAGCGTGCACGCAGACATTGTTCCCGTTTCCTTGCACTGCATTTTCTCTCCAGCACTGAACTGCAGGATGATTTGTCCAGGGGCAAGCCCAATCTCGGGTGAAAGAGCTACAGAACAACTATCGCTCTCCACGCTGCAGCAAAGAGCCCTCCACCAGCACGCAGAGGTGGCCCATCGCACGCCGGACCGCGTCCGTCCCGCAGCCCTGCCGGCAAGCCGTGCACCCACCCGGCCCTCGCCTTCACAGCTGGCATCCCTTTCCTGATGGCGCGGCACTCCAGGTGTTTACACTGATGTTGCTGTTTGTGTCCTGGTTCAGTGGCACTGTAATGATGTCATCCATCTGTATTTTCTAAGATTACTTAGAAAAAAAGCCCAAGAGTCTGTAATTTGTCATTATAATACAGACCTGAAGAACAGCTGAATAATCCACTAATATTGAACAAACAAACAAACAAAAACCCAATAATGGCTCCTATTGAGCCAAGACCCAAAGCTGATGGATGACCTGTAGCAACACAGGAGAATTATTTGTGAATTGCTATTGATTTCCAAAATCAAAATGTAAATTTTGCCTCACAGTTGAAGTATCAGGGGAAGTTTTTGCCCTTAGAAAGTCTTTTCCCTCCTTGAAAGGTTTTTGGGGGGAAATGACGTTCACTCCAGCCAAGCCCATGTTACACTGACTGGTGTAGAGGTTGGTTAAACTCAGGATCCCAGACCTGGGGTCTGGCCTGGAGCTGAACATCTCGTGGCGTCCTCAGAGTCCTCCCAGCAGCTGAAACACTGACACAGAGCGTCCTAAAGAGCAGGGTGCAAGGCGGGACGAGGGCCTGAAGGCCTGGCACGGCATCTGAGCTAGCCCTGCGAGCCCCCACGGACCACAAGCAGCACGAGCACTCCTGCCCCCTCCTCGGATCAGGGCTGGCAGGAAGGTCCCAAGCCCTGGCTGCGTCTCGGCCTTGGGTAGACACCTGCGTCCCTGATGCTTGGCAGGACTTCAAGGCGCTGCTCTGCACGCAGGTGGCAAACGTCCCCCCGGCCCATCTGGATCCTGCAGCCAGGCGGCCCTCGCACCCTTCGTCGGACCTCAGCTCTCTGCGGGTGCGGAGGACAACAGTCTGGTGGTTTATTATGATGGGCACCTGCCTGTTATTTCTACATCTCTTCCTGGGATCCAGACCACAATTTTGGAAGTCCTTTCTCTAATCAATCTGCTCTAAACCACTCCAAAGCTGGTCAGGATTTTAACGCTCACTGTCCAAACTGAGGCACCTAAACCTGCACCTTAGACCTAAGTAGGTGCCCACCGACACTTCTGGAGGGCCAAGCAGCTGCCATTCTGCAATGCCCCAGTGTGTGTCCCTGGCCCATAGTTTCACCCAGACTACAGCCCACGTCTGCAAGCAGTGAGCTCTGGAGCTCCCACCCTGCCACCTCCAAGCCCAGCTCAGCACTGAGGCATGAGCGAATATCACCGCAAAACCTAAACTCGTAGTGCTCTCCCGGAGCTGTTCGTGTCATTAGCAGAACATCTGCCACACTGCAAACAACGCAGGGTTTTCAGCATTCCTCCCATCACTTATCACTAATAGCATTAGTCTTACTTCTATGAACAGAGCGTGCAGCAGAAGTCCAGAGTCTGCTAATGCCTGGCAATCTGCAAATGTTAGAAACAACCTCTCTCTGTCCCAGCGCAGAGGAGCCATTGGTGCCACGGAGAGCACCTGCCTGGCTCTCGAGAAAGGGCAGCCCAGGACGGTAGTTCACACATCAGCAAATGCTGGTGATATCTGCCATTTGTGCGGGCCCTTCTGTTTCCAGCAGCTCAGCATTCGCACAGTCCGCCTACGTCCCCAGCCTTTTATCATTATCTAACCCATGACAAACCTATTACAGTTCTAAAGATTGGAATTACTGTGATCCCAGGGAGATGCCCAGGAACTGGCCCAGAGATACAGTAGTGTTTCACACAAAGCAGCAATAAATTACTGAAGGTCACCTATGATTTATCACTGCCTCAGATTCCAGACAGTGACACTGCTTCACCAAGGGAAGCAGCTGCTTGGGTGCCAGAGCATCTGCTCTGGTTGAGCCTCACACAGTGATACTTTTGCTTATTTTATTGGATTGGAAGCATCCCCCCTCCCCGGGAGGATAACGTCTGCACGTTTGAGTGAAGCCTTTGCCATACGACACTGACGATTTGCATCCCATCCGTTGTGCACAACGGCACTTGGAATTGCAAAGCCTCCATTTGGGGGAGAGGAGGAACTGCAGAACCCACACGCAGCTCCCAGGCAGGACTGGCTCTGCCCCACCAGCCCCGCGCGCTGGAGCGAGGGAAGGCTGCCTGCCCGAGGCGAGCAGCTCGCGGGCCGCCCCGAGGCGAGCCCTGCCTGCAGCGCGCAGGCGGAGCGCGGTGCCCCATCGCGTGCAGAGGCAGCCGGGGCGGCCACCACGGCTGCTCACAGCCTCCGCGACAGGCGCGACCCTGCGCGGCCGACCACGCCACCAACGCTCCCAGGGCCCTCGTGCAGGCAGCACTGCCGGGGGTGCGAGACCCCTGCTGACGGGCACTTCAGCAACCGGCGTCTCTTTGGTCCCCGCTGTTCACCCCAGATCCTGCCTCGCCGAGAGGCTGGGAGAGTCCGAGCAGCCGGAAGGAGCCAAGGGCACAGACCAGTGCTCTGCAGAGAGACCCCGCCAGCCCATGCTGACAACTGCAACCTCTAACTTCTATGAGCCAGAAGAATAATTACCAGCAACTTTCGGAAGTAAGTAAATAAATAGTTGGAGAGCTGAGCTGTTTGAATTATTAATGGTCAGTTCAACTGTTCAGACACCTCGGTCATTACTGCCAAGAATATTTGATGCAAATAAAACCCTTTGCCTATTGTGCTGCTGAGAGAAGGAATCGGAATCCAACATGTATATTAAACCAGCTGCCTTCAGGTACAGAGAAATCATTTGAAAAATGAGCTCAGAAGGTGGTGAATTCCCCAACATATCCATAGCACAGGCTGGGTCATTATCACCAGAGTGGGGCAATTACATGTGCAAAGAAGGGAGCTGTGCCTGGGGCTGGGGAGAGCTGGGGCACCCGTGGGACCCCAGCAGCAGTGAGGGACCCAGGGAAATTAAGAACTGCTCAAATATTCTATTGCAAGTGCGAGGAGTGGAGGCAACGGATTGCTCCAGGACAGGGAAGTGCTCCTGGCTGGGACAGAGGCCAGACAACAGCACATCAGCTGCATGAAGTCTGCCCCAGCCAGTGCCCCGAGCCCAGGAGAGCTGCAGGAAGACACAAGACACGTACCTAGCTCCAGCCCTGTGATTGCCCAGACTCAGTCCCAGCAGAGACAAGAGTTTGCCACGCTTGCAAACGTGCCAGCAATGGCTGCAGGTGACAGGCACTGCCAGAGAGAAGACTGCTCAGCAGTGCGCTGTGTTTTCATCTTCAAAGAGCTTTAAGATGTTAAGAAATTAAAGGCAGCTCTGCCTGGGCATGGCTTTTGTCCCAGTGCGAAGGTCTGAGGCACCAGGCTGGCATCTCAGAGACGCGCTGCTGGAGCCTGTCTCCAGGCTCGAGCCGCTCTGATTAGGAACAATTAGACAAGGGGGCAGCGAAACCCCAAAGAGAGCGGCTGCCTTTGACAAGAGGCGCTCGGCAGGGCACCCGCTGCAGCTGCCAGTAGGAAAGGCTGAAGTGACACTTGTACGAGTACAGCTTAATGCCGCTGGAAACTCCATCCTCACCGCAAAGAGAGCAAGGACAGACTGTTCTTAACCAGCCCTCCCTCTGCCGTCACCCATTTAACCGGGGAGGGGGGGACATCAGCAAGGCCAGGGTTACCCCAGGGTTTGAAAAGCATGGGCTTTCTCTGCAGACAACCTTCCAGCCCTCAAAACTACCGGCCTGCAGCACAGCCGCCCCGCAAGACCGTCGACAGCAGGTCTCAGGACCCCCCAGGCACAAGCGCCACATGCCAAAGACGCGGAGGACAGAGGCACGGAGGCTCCCCAAGAGGTTCGGCTGAGCCCGTCAGCCGGAGCCAGCCGAGCAGACCCCATCCCCTGAGGTCTCGGCGAGCCACGGGTCGCTGCTGGCAGCGCTCCCATGCCGTCCGCAGTGCCCCATCGAGTTGCCCCAAAGCAGGAGCAGGGCTGTCCTCCTGCAGCAGCCTGCCCGCCACCAGCGAGAGCCCCGCAGAGCCTCTGCCAGCCCCGAGCTGCGGCCGCCCCACCTGCCCTCCGCGCACAGGGCAGCGCACAGGCCGGTGCCTCTCTTACTCATATGTGTGACGGAGACGCAACCTGCCAGCGCCGGCAGCGCCTGGCCTGCTCCTCACGGCTGGCTGGTGGCAGTGGCTGCATTTCTTGATATCCCTTTCATCTCATCAGAGGTTGCTAGATTTAATTCCATGCACTTTGGTATAAAGTCAGGGTCCAATCCAGAAAGCAATTTGTGTCTCCCAGAGCAGGCAGTCGTAACATTTCCCATTAAAATGTAAATTTGGCTAAGTTTTCTGGCATCTTTTTTCCTTCCTTAAGGTAAAAAGAATATGAACTTGTATTATTTTTTCCATCAATGTTATCTTCCTCTCAGTTTTGTGCTAAGTAAAAAAGCTGCCAGATATATACCTTCTGCAAATTAAATTTGAATCGAGTCTGACAGCACAACAGGGATCCAGATTACAGAGAGATGTGCTAGACTAATTGGAATCATTTCTAAAAGGTTATTCACAGAAGCGTTAACTATGGAAGGCACAAGCGGAGCTATGCATTTAGCCGAGCCACTCCAGCACTGCAGCCGCTGGCCCGGTGAGCAGCACACGGGAACGGGTGCCCAGGTGCTGCTGGACCGACCTGGTGACATTGCCTCTGAGGAACATGCAGAACACTGATTTTAATTTTACTGATTATGGTAACCTTCCAACTGAAAACGAGCCTCCATCAGGCCAGGCACTGCCCAGGCAGACCATCAGAGCACCCAGCCACTTAGACCTGCAAAGGGGGTGGGCAAAAGGAAAGTCTGTGTGTCAGACGGCGCTGGAGCTCAACCACAGCCCAGCCCAACAGCAGAGCCACTGCCAGCTACCCTCTGCAGCGCGGCACGCGGGCAGTAGCAGGTACAGGACCGTCCCTGCAGCCCGACCTCTCCCGTCATGTCCCCAGCAGCCGTCTCCTCTCTCCAGGCTGCTGGGGACAACCCCTGAGGCCAGCCGAGACGCAACTGCTCCCTCGGCTCCTTAGCAGACCTCCCCCAGTGCCTGTACTAACATGTGTTCTCCTCCCTGCCCCGAGCAGGGAGGGGAAGATGCACCCTGTAACAAGCAAAGGATTTTGGCCAAACATCCTCAGAATAATTACACCAATAGTCCTGCTCCTACTGTGGTTTTTAAAAGATGATCTTTAATGATCGAAACCAAAAATCCCCATAGACTCACCACTTCAGACACCTGGAGGCAGGAAAGTGGTCTCTTTCACCCTCGGGAAGCTTGTCAGGGTCTGAAGGGTATTTAAAGGACACAGCTTTAGGCAAAGGGAAAAAAAAAAGTGAAAATTATCTTTTGATGGTCAGCTATATAGCAGGGACCCACACTCCCCATCCCAGGGCGCTCTGCCCAGAACTTCTGCTGGGCACGACTTGTCAAAGTCACGCTACAGAAGAACGGCTGCAGAATTAATATGGGAGCAGAGTGAATTAATTAATATCTCCAGCTGCATTTCTAGTGGGGATAATTTCAGGTGCAATGGCTTGAATGACATCGTTTCAAAGAAGAGTCTCATATTCTCCTGACTAATTTGAGGTTAACTAAATTTGTTTCTCACCAGGAGACAGCTCGTCAGCTCAGCCCACGATGACAGCTACGCCAGCTCTTGCAAGTCCCTGAAAAGAAAGAGACTCTTCTTATTTTTTGTCCCCAAGAAGAGGCCTCTGCAATATAGCAGGATGAAGTTGTGCCAGACTGTTTCTCTACAAGAGTTCTCGCAGGAGACGCGATTGTTTGCAAGACAGCGCTGAGCTGCTTCATTTGGCTTGACCTGGGGGAATTGGAAAACCTTGGGACAGAGGTGTCAGGGAAGACGGTTGTGGCCTGACCCAGCACAAGTGCTCGGGTTATCCCACCTAAACATCAGTCCCACGATGCTGCAGAAGGGGCAGCAAACGCCAATAACATTTTACATGTAATTCGGCCAGCCAGGAACTTCAAAGCAGAGACATTTCTGTGACTTGCTAGCTGACAGCCACCTGCCCTCACGGGAGCTGAGGACCATCTCAGACTTCCCCACCTGGCACCAGGTCCAAGGCGCACTTATGGACCTGCCTTCCTGGATCAGCCCATCAGTAAGTCACACAGTCCGGATGCCTGGTTAGGCCCCATGAGTCACTGAGCTCGTGCAGGAATTCCCGCACTCCGCACGCGACGGGCCCAGGACGGACGCTGCCGTGAGATCTCACTGCTGCGTCAAATGCAGCCACAAGTTCTCGCTTCCCTCGAAATCTTGTCAAAACAGACTTTGACTAATGACAGTTYGTGTCACGGCGTAATGAAGTAATTGCACTTGACAGAGTTGTAGCCAGCCCACTTCCCAGCTACTTGTGGGCAGAGTTAATGGAGAACATCATTACAGACCCAGGGGAGAGCGGGCTCATGAATAAAAACTGATAGCTTCAATGCAAAGAGGGGTCTGATTCAGTGCTTTCCCTGTCCTGGAGACCCCCCCGGGAACAAGTGCACTTCCCTGCAAGCCCCCAAGGCCACTGAGTGGCCGTGCAAACTTGGAGCATCCCGCAGGGCTGCTCCACAGAGAGCACAACGCAACCCGGAAAAGCACCAACCCCTRGAAACCAGCACAGGGTTCAGACTGCCTGCAAACGACACCTCCGTCCCCTCAGCAGCAGTAAGTGAATTATCAGAATCAGCCAGCATTAATTATGCAGAGAATCATTTGCTGATGAAATTAAAAAAAAAGAAAAAAGAAAAAAAAGAAAAGAGGATCTAACTTAATCAAAATATAATTAAACGAATAGTTAATTTAGCAGTTCCGCAGTGAAACCCCCTTGACCTCTGGAGCTATCTTCCCTGCAAGCACTGGCTGTGCCTCGCTTGAGCACTTTTCCCTGACGCAGCTGAAGCTCCTCCATAGAGCACCTCCGTGGCACCCCCGCAGCACCCCGTTCCCAAGCCCTCGGCACGTCCCGCCGCTGCCCGCGCAGCCCGGGGCCCTGCCCTTGCCCAGGGAGATGGGCTCGCCCCATATCTCCACCGCCGCTTCCCACACAAAGCAGCAGCAGCTCCCAATCCCACCGGCATCCTGAGGCCCCTGCGGTCGCGCTGGACTCCGCTCCTCAGCTAACAGCTCTCGCAGGCCGAGCTCAGCAGCGCAGCCAGCACTGCAAGTGCAGCACGGTCCCCGATGCAGAGGCACACCGCGAACGCCACGGGGGCAGTCTGTGCTCTCTAACCCTGCTGTAAACCAGCCGGGAGGCTGGTAAACAAGTGTGTCCAGTGCTGTAGGCTAGCTCATGGCAGCAGGTCCTCAAACCAGTTGCCCAGCTGGTGGAAAAGGGTCTGCAAAGACAGGAGAGGAGGGAAGAGGGACAGGACTTTTTTGCAATGTGGAGAAGGTTAAAATTGCTTCCCTATGCAAAGAACGTGCCATCCACCTGGGCAGGCTGTTATTCCATCAAAGGAGATGAGCAATTGCTCTCCTTGAGTCATAAAACTGAACTGCCTGGTGCTCCTGGTTGGCAGGGAATTTATCTGCGGCAGCTCTCCCTTTCTCCAGGTCATCCGTGCCGCCCGCTGATTGGAGCTATCCATTATCCGTGCTCAGTGTGCCCTCCCGGCTGACGAGCGTTTGTGTGGAGAGAGGCTCAGGGAACACGCTGCACGCTCCTGCCTGGGAAGGGACCCACGGCAGCGCCGGGCTGAGCGAGCCCCTGCAGCCACTGGACTCCAAGCTGCAGCATGGATCAACGACATGCGGTACTGGGAGAAGCAGTCCAGCTCCACCAAGGGGACGAACACAGGAGCCACGAGGTGCTGGCCCACAGCACATCCCAACAGACAGGCAATGACACTGCTCCACAACTAGAGTATTTTACCGCAGTTCCTTCACAAGAGAATCTGATCTTTTGTGTTCTCTTATCTGATCGGCAACCACAGAACCGCTCGCAGACGCTTGCTTTGCTGCGCGCACTTTTTAGTTTAGCTCAAGGACATGCTGCACTTGGGCTGGGCTTTTGTCTGCGGCCTGTCAGAAAGGTCAGGCAAAAAGAGGTATAAGCAGTAAAAGACAGCAGCACAGGCAAGGAGCGTGTGTTCTGTAAGCTACCAACTAGCAAGAAGGCGGCAATTACAGCGTAAATGGATATGCACATGCTGCAGGTTAAGAGGAAGCTGGTTTTTGGAATAGCCCCCTGTAATCTCCAGAGACATACTCAGAGGAGTAATAAACAGCAGCCTACTCTTGAAGCGGCAAAGTCCTGGCTCAGAGATGCAAAGCGGGCATGAGAGAGGCAGAACATGCTGAGAACAGACTCAGGCAGTCTCATGGACGCTCCTTCCCCCATGCTGGTTCACAGCCTTTTCCTGTTACAAGCAGACTCTTCTGCAGCAAACACAAGAGCCGCAGCTCAGCATCCCCCTCCACCTACAAAAATGGCCTAAATGGACAGRATCAACTCTCTTGGTTGCAACCACAGTCAGTGAAAAATCCTCACGCTGAGCCTCAAGCATCTGGCAAGGCGGACTGTGCTCCATCTGGAACCATTTCCCCATGCAGTGGACTATCTCCTAGTCAAGGCATTATGAGAAAATAAATCAGGAGGAGATTAACATAAATATTGTTTGAAAGATTTAATCAGCTACAAATTGTAATGTTATGTTTCCAGCTTAATTAGCCCAAGCCTGGTTGTCTTTGCTCTGCATTATGGAGCAGAGTGAGGGCATTTAGCAGCAGCCTTGCAGAGTTCAGTTTGTGGTGCTGGAGGAAACCTCTCCCCGGCTGGTGCTAGCAGATGCTTTGGACAGCAGGCTCCCTGGGTGAGGCCGCTTTGGGCTGGGTGAGCGGTGCTTCGGTGGCTTCCTGTAGCACCTCGGGACAAGGAGGATGCTCGAGCCTTGCAGGCACATTCCTGCTACATCTGCCAAAGCAGAACTTACTGCTTTGCCTTCATCAGCATCAGTGTCTCGAGAGGCAAAGAGCCCTTGTGGCACGCAGGTGGTACCTGTGAGCATCTCCCAGACACAGACCCTCGCCTCTGCCCAGGCAGCTGTGCCAGGCCTCGTCTCAGCCCTTCTCTCCTGGGGCAGGGCCACCTCTTGGTAAAGTATCACCCACGTTTTCAGGGCTGTAGCAACAGCCAGATGGAGCCAGCTGGCTGGCATACCCAAAGAGGTGCTCTGAGCCAGGACTATTTGCTGAACGCCTCCAGCCCAGTTTGAAATGTGTAAGGTGGACAAAACCATCTTTGGCTAGCCAGCAGAGGTGGGCAAGCAGCACTGTTTAGATCTCTTGCCGGCAAACACCTGCACACAGCAGTTCCAGACTTGCCCCAACTAAAGTCTGACCCATCAGCCCCTACCTGTACCGCTGACGTACCTGAGCTGCTGGCACAGAGACAGGCTTTGGCTTTCCTGCCTGTTAAAACGTGCCCACAACTAACGTGTCTGCACCCACTAGCTCTTTTCCCTGCGATAAGCAGGGATACGTAATGTAACACAGCTGCATAGTCCATCCAGTCAATCAGTTTTGCATCATTTAAGGATTTCAAATAATTTATGCAGACAGTACACAGCATTCTGCTGTAGGAGCTCACAGCCACACCATTTCTGAGCCGTGYTCCAAGCAGCCTTCCACGGCATGGCCTGCTCTGCTCAGCCGTTATCGCTACCAACCTGTGAGTGACGGTACTGTGGACCAGCGGTGGCCGCAGGGAACACAAGAAGGGCAATCTGGATGCTGATACAGTTTTCCACCAAGCAGCAATGAGCCCCTCCTCCATTTATCTGCATTTTCTGCAGCTAGAGGAAAGAAGTGTCTAACAGTACTGAACTGCACACAGGCAAGGAAGGCACCGGGAACTGCGTGGGCGCTGCTTGCAGTTGCAGCAGTGCCTGAGCGGGTCTGCATCTCCCAGCTCTGGCCTGCAGCAGGTGCAGGTCTCTTCTCTCACCCCAGGATCTTAGGGGCCATTGCTTGTGCCTCTACCACCTCTGCTCCCCTTAAAGGGAGTATGAGCATGCTCCCAGCGAAAGCACCTCCTTCCTACTACAAGGCTCTTCCAGACAGGGCCACGCAGGGCAGAGCAGCTTCCTATCCTGTTCTGTGAATGAATGCACAGGTCAGTTTTGCCAAAGACTTCCAGACCGCCCCGTCAAAGACAGGACTCGGGGCATGTCTGCCCCTGGCAGACCGTGCCTGCACTGTGGCACTGTGAAGCCATGCACGTTCGCTCAGACCTGTGGAGCATGAGGAAGAACACAGTGAATTTAGTCCCAATAATAACTACAGATGGCCAGAAATACATTAAAAATATTTAAAATGCTGTTTAAAAAACATGCTTTTCCTAAAATAATTAAATACATTCCCTAAGGCACCTAGCAGTAACAAGAGTCATTCCCAGGCTGCTCTAATTTACGTCCTGATTCCCACAGCACTCCAAAACATAACCAAAATGCCACAATAAAGGGTGCTCCAACTACATCTGCTGTAAAAAATGCTCAATACACCCACTGCTGCCATGTAACAGCTGCAGAAGATAAAAAAGGTTATGAAAAGCCACAGGCCTCTAACCGCCAACTGCAGCGGTAAGAATCACATCGTAGCGCACAAGGAAGCACTCAATAAACATCATTAGATAAGATCACAGGTGAGAAGCAAGGGTTACCCAGAAACTTCCTGACTGCCAGAAGAACTGATTACTCAGCCAAGACTTCCGGACACAAACCCTTGACAATATTTTTTCCCAATAGCTTCAACAGGGATGCAAAGGGTCAGGCACTCAGCAGCTTCATCTCTGGCATCAGCACAGGCTAAGCCTGTCTAAGCCTAGGTCTGTCATTACTCATTCAAATCATTGCTATGTGAGTTTGAACTGGCTCTGCTAATGAGGCTCTAAAGATGCATTTTTATTTGGAGGTCAAGCACTAATTAAAATGCAAACCATGCCTTTCCTGCTCTGAGTGCTCACGCCGATGTGATTTCAACAAGGGTTGCAAACAGAAGAGTCACCCTGAATCCGTGCTGCTCCTGTGAAGAACTGGTTTACAAAAGTGTTTATAGTTCCACCTACAAGATCTAAATAGGCATCTCTGCACTCCAGCAGAATCTATTTGCCTAATCAGCATGTGCTAACTGGTGATGACTGTATTTTCACAACGCATCTCACCTGACAGCTTGCAACATCCCAAACACTCACCACGCTGGCTATTGCTGTCGGTCCTGATTCCAGATCCCCCCGACTGCTGCACACACAGCAGTTCCTGGCATTGGGTCTCTGCAGAGAGTCACTCGGCACAGCAGCAGTGTCCCCTCTTGGGGAGTTCCCCATTTACCACGACGGCAGCTACAGCAACGGCAGCACCTCTAACACGCTGGGCAGCCAGGGCAGGCACCTGCTGCTCTGAAGAAGCTCCCTTGGCAGCCTGTTTAACCACAAGGAGCAGGCAGCACTCGAGTGCCTGCGCAGAGCAGCTGCTGCTTTAGTGCTGCAGACTTTGCTCCTGGCATTTCCTCCCTAGCAGAGGCTGCCCTGCGGCGTATGGCACGCTGAGCAGGGCAGCACTGCCCAGCTGCTCTCAGAGCAGACGAAGCACCAGTGCGGCCGAAGGCAGAGGCCAGCCGGGGCAGAGGGCTGCCTGCCTCCACAGTCCTGCGTGATCTGAGAGCCAGCGTGGATGTGACGGGACGCCAGCCCCGTAGATCAGACAGCTCTTCCCAAAAACCCATGAACACCTCTGAGGTCTCATGCTGCCGTGTGTTACTGGCAGCTGGAATCTTATGCATTTTTATGTGGTCCAGGCTCAAAAAAGGGATGAGGGGGGGGTCTGCACCCCCTTGCCATTTGTGAAAGATTCAGCCAGATACAATCACTCCTAAAAGTCACTTTTTAAGCTCTCATTAAAAATTAATGACAAATGTACCCACAGCTGAGCAGGTCCATTCCACACAGGACATCCACAGTACATCAGCCCCAAAGGCAGCTGTCCCATTGGCATTAAACAAACCTGGACACAGCAGCGAAGCTACGGCCTGCAGCAACCCCACAGCCCTCTTGCCTGGGCTGTATCTCTGAGCTACCCCGCCCCAGAGGAGCTAGCAACCTTGTGCTTGCCTTCAGGTGCCCACCATCCTGAATAAACAGCAAAAACAATATCGCAATGCTCTTCAACAGACACAGGACAAGGCACCTCAGCTCAGCACAGAGCCATCCTGCGACAGGAAGGCCCTGGGTGAGGGGGCCAGTTTGGAGGCAGCTCTGTCCTGTGCTCTCCTCTTCTCCCCAGGCTGTAAGACACTCGCTTTGGCCCTCTGTGCTAAGGAGAAGGAAGACGGGTCACAGCTGTCTGCAGCCACCTCTTGGCTTTGCAGCGTGTCTGTCTTACACAAGCCTCTGCACAGATGTGGCAGTGTGAGAAATGAAGCCTTGCGTGAATCAGGCACACAGGGCACCAGCACCACGTATCTGCTGCAGCATCACACAAGCAAGAGGAGGGAAATGCAGCCTGGGGTGCACATGGGTCTGGTCCCCGTCTGCGACACTGGCACATCCCTGCCACCAAGGCTCAGCTAAGTGCTGCCAGTGGCCCCGCGCGGCACAGACCACCACGTGCTGGGCAGCACTGCTGTGCAGACCCGCCTCACCAGCCGCCCGTGCTCTGCTGGCAGTGCTCAACAGGGGCACAGTGCTGCCGGGCTCATTTCRCTGCACAGCCAGTGCTTGACTTGGTCCAGTCAGCACAGTGTAAGTAATAATGCTGGTAACAGTAATCCCCTTTCCCTGTCTTAATCCCATCTGACCCAGGCTCTTAAAGCATTTTGCACACAGGAATTAAGCCTTCCACGAGTTGCACGAGAGGAACTCTGCTGCCAAATTCTCTGGTCAGGCAGGGGGATTTCACTCCTGGTGCTGACTCGCACCTCTGCCGCCTGTTCAGACACTTTAGACATAACAGAAGAGGGAGTGTCATGCACTGGTGACATGCCTCGCCTCCTGTAGCCATCAGGGATCAAATGACCTCCATCCTCCCAGGAACACCTATCTGGAGTCCTGGCTAGAGCACGTGCAATTACACTGCATCCTTTGGTTTCATGGGAAGCTGCTGAGCTGTTCCCCAGTGAGGAGCAGTTTTTTCTCACACCCCAGTCCCCTCCACCCCTATATCCGCCTGGGTTTGCTCTGTGCTGGCGCATTCCAGAAGTGCTGAGAGTGCCCAAATGCTGACACAACCATGGTCACATTAACTGGTACCACGTACATCATTGTAACAGCTACAGTGGCCTGCAGACACCCAGAAGCCAGAGGAAAGAAGTGATTTAAAGTAGTGATTTACAGCACCTGCATTTCCTGCAAAGGAACAAGGTCACCAGCCACTTCACCCATGCCTGGCACGGCTCATCCTCTTCAAGCTGGTGGCACAAATAAAGCTGTCACTTGCAGGGACGCTGAACACCAACAGCTTGGAGCGATCCAAAAACAGAGGCACCAGCTGAGATGCTGATATGTTCCCCGAGTTCTCTGCCCACCAAGGCTGCTAGCAAAGGCCATGCCAGGCTGTGCCAGAGATATGAGCCAGGACCGAGGCTCTGAGGCACCAAAGAGTGGAGAGCAAAGCCAGCCCCATGCAAGCAAGGTCGCTCTGCCTCATGGCATTGCCTCAGCTTCTCAAAGACCATGAGCTCCCCAGCCAGCAGCATGGGGACAGTGGCCCTTCCTGGCTGCGAGGGCATCACGTGGGTCTGCAGCTCTGTTTCAGAGCTTCCAAGGGGAGAGAGAAACCCCTGCACCAGAGATTCAGCAGGCAGCTGGGCACAGCTCCCGAGAGGCCCGCTGGCCCCTGCTGCTGCCCTGCTCATCCGGGTGCAGTTCCCATGGCTCCGCTTGCTCTGGCTGGCTCCATCCACAGTGTGGCAGGACTGTGAGGCCCTGCGTTGTGCCTGCTCCAGTACAGAGGTCAGGAGCACAGCTGCACCCTGGTTATTGATGGTGCAAGATTAGCTTATCTGAACAGGGAAATACATCACCGGAAAAATAGGAAACATTTGGAAAGTGGATGGCRGGTGTGAGAGTGATGAATGAGCGCTGGAGGAGCTTGGCAAAGATCAATGAATAGCTGATGAGCTGAGGAACGGGGCGGGGGGAGCAGCAAACTCGCTATGCAAATGCAGAGAGCAGCAGAATCAGTAGGGAAATTGCTCACTAAGGTGAGATGTTACAGCGAGTGCCTGAACAGCCTTCACATCCACGCCACAAGTGAGGGGGGAGACAGGCCTCGGGGCAGGAAGGGCAGCTAGTTCTGTCTCTACTCAGCATCACTGGGAACTGGGGTTTTGGGAGTGCAGATGTCCATACTCACTGCCTGACAGCTGATGCAAGAACCAGTCTCTCGCGCCCTGCTCCATCTCCTCCACCAAGTCACACCTCGCACTCAAAAAACTGCCTATCAGCATTGCGGGGACAGTCCCGGAGGGGACAGGGCCCCAAGCAGGCAGACAAAAGGGAAGTGATCCCTTTTTTCTTTCCCTCCCTCCTCCAGACAGGAGGCCTCTGCAGTACAGRACATCTGATTTGGAAAGACAAGATAAGAGCAAAGGCTCAGGGAAAGGGAAGCACTCAAAGACCCCTCACACACATGCTTTGCAAATGGCAGTAATTCACACAGCCTGGTACTTCTGGGATTCCACAGCAGAAGCTCCACAGACAGGCAATTTCTATAAAGACATCATTTTGGGGTCAGCTCTGTGCGTATTACAGTCCATTAGCAGTGACTGAGACAGCTGCTCATGAGCAATAAAGATACGTAACAACTCCATGACACTCAGACACTGGGAAAAATCATGCCAGCCAGGACTTTGCGTGCAGCACGCACAGGCAGAACAGCAGCACCTCCATCCTGCTCTTCCTGGAGCTGTTCACCCTGCAGCTGAGCAGCGCTGCACAGAGGCAGCCATCTGCGCCACTCCGAGCATGGCCCATGCCAGCACGGCCCCTGTGCAGCGCCCACTTATTAACGTGTTTCAGCAAGGGAACATACAGTCAGCCTGCGCAGATGCCTGCTTGAACGCTCCCTGTGGTGGCCTAGCACTATCTAGTGGTCAGAGACGAAGGCTCTGGAGGCCGGGCCGTGTCGGAAGCAAAAAGCAGTAGGTCTAGCCCAGCTCACGGAGCTGCTATGACAAACCCATGTGGACGGATGCATCAGATGAAGCCAGTGGGAGGGTCATTTAGGACAAGGGTTATCTCCAACAATGCGGCAGTGAAAAGTGCCCTGGTTCAATATTTGGGAGCTTGTATTTCTGGGCCTTCTGCAACACAGGGTAGTTGGACAACTGCAACACAGTTGGGCTCAGGGATGGGACTCCCCACCCTCCCAAAAAAAATCCGTCCCACAGCCCCTTACAATACTGCTGGAACATCAAATTACAGGGGAAATGAGGAGACCTGATGGGGCAACATCACCATTTTACCTTGTTAGATGTGACCATTAGTCCTGAATATTCTAACTTGTACATCATGTGCCCTCTGCTCATTGCTTTCTGAATATTTTGTATACAGATGGTTCTACCCTGCCTTTAGCTCCCTCACCTGCCAGTTCGTAAATTAAATGTCACAGGCAGTATCCAAAGGCACAGAGGGAGAAGAGTGACAGCAAATTCATTGGTCTGCAGATTTCCATCCAGTGCCCTTGTCCCTGGCACCAGCTACAGAACACAGAAAGCACTTCCCACCTCCCTGGAGCATCCAATCCTCTGCAGTCAGACCTCACCAAGCAGCCTGCAGGTAGCTATTCGAAAGAAAATGACAGCTACTTGTGGGATGATGGGCTGAACAGAGCAATTTAAAACTGTCCATCTAAAAGCAGTCATATTTAGCCCTACTGTCTCCCTCTCTGCAGCTGGTTCTTAGTGGCTCTAGTTTGCTCAGATGCAAGGATTTGCCAACTGGAAGGTCACACACACAGTTCTGTTCTTTGCATAAGCAAATGAAAGAAATGACTCAGAGAAAGAAAAAAAAATGAACACGTCACAACCAACATCCTGAGCAAGCTGGCTCAGCATGAAACACTCACGGCACCCACAATTGGCACGCATGAAATTAGATTAAAAAGCATCCACATCTCAAGCAGATGACAGCAAGTCAGAGGCACGGGGGAAATGAAGCGCACCAAGCCACTGAAGAAGCCCAGGCAGATGTGAGCTGATGAGGCACACCACACAGGCACACCAACCCCAAGCATGAATCAGGCCTCCAAAATTATAACACTGGCCTTAAACAGATTTGAAAAATAAATGGTGGAAGCAGGAGGCATTTATTTGCCTTATAGTTTCTAAGCCATTAAAGTACTCTTGCCCTGCGGTTTCCAATCTCTCCCTGCAATCAGGAGTAAAATAGTAAAATATAGCTGCACTTCTAACTAAATAAATCCAGAAACTGGAAAGTTGAGACTGGATGCCTCTCTGCAGACCTTTGAGTACAGCATTTGTGTGCTATTTGCACACAGACATGAAGTATTTCTAGAGCAAAGCCCATGCATGCAGAGTTCATACTCCAGCAGCACTTATGTCCCATACCCGAATGGGACAGATGACAAAGATGAAGTTCTGCATTTTACAGAATAACTGCTCATCTGAGCAGGGGGAAGTTTCTTGCTGATCTGACAAAACTGGCTCTGGGCTGTTCATAGCAGTCACATAATGGCGATGCACGAAAAGCAGCAGGGACTAGGAACCAAAGTAACTGCTTCAAACAAAAGGATGCTGGTATCCTGGCAAGGCAGAAGCAGGCCTCACCCCCAGATCAGGGTCAGTCTACAACCAACAGAGAGAAGTCAGGCACAAACCAGGGACTTCTATGGGAGCAAGTTCAGCTCTACAGTCGTGATCTGTGGACAACCAGTTGGCAATAATGAAAGGAAGTACAGTGTTTCTCTGAACTGCCTTGAGAGGTCACTGTTGTAAGAGAATCACAGCAGCAAATACTGGGGCTGGATTATTAAATGTCTTTGGCCAACTCTTGTGGCACTAGATTCAGCAATTTTAGAGGCCAAAACATACCCAGGACAACACAGGATCACAGCAGGACTAGCCAAGCATTCTCCTTGCTGTAGTCCCAGCACGCTGGCCAGAAGAAGACACAGTCCAGACACCCCTTACCACTGGCTGTCCTACCACAGCCACTGCTGCAAACCAGGACCCAGCACATACAGCAGACAGGGAGCAGGCCACAGGGGCACAAACTGTCACAGCCACCCTTGCCAGGTACAGTTCCCTGAGCCTGCAGGTCGGTAACATGTCAGGGGACAGCAAAGCCTGCAGAGAAGAAGGATCAGTGAGTAGCAATTGCTGGAGGGATGCATGAGAGAGAAAACGCATACACCACACTGGTGTACGGTCAGAAAACAAAATGTCCCAGCACAGACAAGACCACATCAGTCTTCCGCAAGAGCATGTAGGATGGAGGGTGACAGCCATGTCCAGGTTAACACCACTATGCAAGTCACTAGTCATAGCCAGTTTGTTGTAGATGATACTTCAGTGTTGTCTAAAACATGAGGCTGTGCCTTGGAGTCCAAGGGACTATCTGTGGGAGACCTGTTGGCTTTGTAAAAACCCCTTTCAGGCGTGCACAGTATGCCACAGTTTAGGTGGACACAATCACTAGTTTGTTTTTCCTATTTTTTTAAATAACATGCAGTCCCAAGACTCTACCTCAAGTTCTACAGTTAATTCTTGTGCATGTCTAACCCAGCCAAAAAACACATAAAGTTCTGAAAGGCAAACTCCTAGCAGTTTCTACAGCTCACTAATGCTTATCCACACTCCTACTCTTCCTAAAGAGCACAAGTCTGCATGGGTGGCTGTTGTGAGCAAACTGCCAGAAGGTTCCAGCGCCGTGGGGTGGCACCAGACTCAGCTAAGCAAAATAATGGCAGCCCCAAACCTGCTGGGGAGCCACGAAAGCCTGTTCCCGATTTGCAGGCAATTTGTTCCCTCGACAGGTTTATCTCATTACTGGGTTTCCATTTAGCAGGAGTTTTATCGCCTGTAACATTTGTGCATAACAGATTCACCCAATTAAAATGTTATTCCCTTTAACAGCTCAGACAGTCACATTTCAGTGTTTGCTGGAGCATGTTTTCCTTTCCTTGAATAAGTTTAATCCTTCATCAGCCATTCGTTTCAAGTGTTTCACTCGGGAACAAAGTGCAGACAGAAGCCAGTATCCTTCCCCAGCATTTGGCAGTCTCTTTTTTTACCTCCCAGACCACGCCACAATATGATCAGTCAAAACTAAGTATTTGGTGTTGCAAGGAGCTGAGCATCGCCACCCCCTTCAGCTTGTTTGAGCCCCCACAGAATCACCCATCAACCTCAGTGCCATGGGCATTCTCTGGGCACCAGTCACCACATCACCCACAGGCCAAAATCCACATCAGATGAGCTTTAGTCTTGCCAAGCAGACAACCATAAGCCCTGCATGCTCTGAGAGAATTGCATTTCTGGTGACTGTGGGCAGCAGTTTAACTGGAATCCACATAATCAATGACTCTAATAATTCACAAATCTTATTCCTGACACACTACATGCCTGCAGTACATTTCCCCAAACCAGTCACCCACAGCTCCTGGGACTAGTTTGCCCACCCACCGGACAGCTGTGCTGTGACTGGAGGTGGCCATGGGGCACAGATCAGCCCTCTGTGGACATGCCGGGGCAGGAGCTGGCACCAGCACACCTCTGAGCAACCCAAAGTCCTTGCAGCACTACCCAGCCGGAGACCATGGCCAATGCTGGCAGCCAGCACCTTCCCAGGGAGCACAGGCTTCTCCAGCTAACACGGGTCAAGGCRGCGCGCTCACGGTGCATCGCAGCAGTCCACTGGGGGATCTAACCTGCGCCAAAGGAGACGGCACACGTGGGAGGATGCTGCTACGGGAGGGCAGCCGCAGCCAGGAGAGCCTGGGCGTGATGGTCTGGGAAAGCAGGTAAGGACGACCAGGACAGGTCACTCCAGCACAGGGCAGCGGCCCATCCCAGGGACACCTGCGTAGCTGGGGACCTCTGCATGGTGACACCTGCCTGGCCCGGGGACACCCGCGCAGCTGCAGACACCCGCGCAGCCGGGGACAGCTGCCTGGCCCGGGGACACCCGCGCAGCCGGGGACTCCCGCCCGGCCCGGGGACACCTGCCTGGCCCAGGGACACCCGCGCAGCTGCGGACACCCGCCCGGCCCGGGGACACCCGCGCAGCCGGTTCACCCGCGCA
>NW_020450960.1:532526-539678 GCF_003343035.1 Apteryx rowi | reverse complement strand
GCCCTACAGCTCCCGCGACCCCGCCGTGCTGGACGAGCACATGGGGCAGCTCCGCGCCGCCGCCATCGGTAAGCGCCGCGCCCGCTTCAGCACCGAGACCCGGCCCCGAGACCCGGCCCCGAGACCCGGCCCCGAGACCCGGCCCCGAGACCCGGCCCCGAGACCCGGCCCCGCCCAGCCAGCTCCAGGACCCGGCCTGGCCCAGCCCGGCCCAGCCAGCTCTGCAGCCCAGATGGGCCCAGCCCGGCCCGCTCCGAGATCTGGCTCAGTCCGGCTCAGTTCCGCGGCAGGCCCTGAGGCTGCCCAGCCCTGGCCCCGTTCGCACCTCCCTGGGCCCGGCCGGGGTTAGTGAGCCCCACACAGCCAGCAGCGATGCCCACCCACTGCTCCCCTAGCCACATACAGACGCACACAAATTGCTAACCCATACGGTGTGTCACCAGGGGCCGAAACACAAGTCACACCAGTTTGTTCCCTTTTTTGGGGTGTGTGATACCAACCGTAATCTAGTATCAGCTCAGAAAGAAGCAGCACCCCTCAACACTCTCCCCACACAGCACCTCTCCCTGCTTTCAATTGCTTGATTCATCCAGCATTCATCCCGGTAGACTGCTGTTAGTTATAAAAAGGCACCTGCAGCTGTATCTCAGAGCCAATAGTTCAGACTGTATTTTGGAGTGTCTCCTACCCAAATCTCAAACACTGTAGGTCTTCTAAAGTTTTAGAATGACAAGAAATATTTCATGTACTGCTAATGTATGGGAAGAGGAAAAGTTTAGAATAAAAACATTAAGACCTGCTCTATTACATGTCACTGCAGGAGTGCTGGTTTTGTCATGGTACCCACCCGGCCTAGCAGACGACAACGGGGAACCATCAGACAGCCTTGTGCCGTTTATACTGGATGCTGCACACAGATATGCCATAAAGGTAAGGCTCTTGTCTGTTGTTTGAAGCCATAAAACTAACTGTTCAACTTCAGCATAATGACAATGCTGTGCTTAGGCAAGGACCCTCCTTCTCTCTTTCAGTTACTGTGTTAAAAGAAACGAGCACTTAAAAATAACACAATGGGAACAATTTTTCAATAGCTAAACACAAGGCTTTTTTCTTAATAGTTGGGATTTTCAATTTAGTTTTCATTAGCATTACTAAAAACTAGTGAAAGCCCTGGGCTCACTGAATAGATTGCTGTATTTGCTTGCATCACGAAGGGGTCCTCCCAGGCTACCTGCGGGCCTTTACAAAGGAGCTAGTGTCTTCTGGGAGGTCAGACTGCAGAGAAAGCAAAGCAAGTATGAAAAAAATAACCACCTCCATGGTCTCTTTTGAAGGTTGCCTTCCATATCCAGCCATACAAAGGGCGTGATGACCACACTGTGCACGAAAACATCAAATACATCATGGACAAGTAAGTTTTTCATGTAAGCTAAATCTAGCTGTATAATGTTGCTTTAAGCACAAACAATATGCAGAACTTTGAATTAAATGCAAAATCCAAAAAAACGGGGCACAGAGGAAGGAGCTACCTAGAGCAAGCCAAGAGGGAAAAACTGAGCAGGGGTCATAATCAAATCCCACTTCCTGTGGCACTTCAATACCTTGCCTTCAGAACCAGAATTTGCTTTCTTCTACCCAGGTTTCTGAGGTATTACTGTAGGTTGGCACCTATATCCTTTCTTTCAAAAGGAAAGAAACAGGCACCAGAGTTAAAAAACATTCCCATAAATAAGGAGATAAAGGTTCCAAAGAAAAGTTCTGAGCAAGGAGTCCCTGTGAGGCAAATCAAGTTTCACATCATGCATGCCTTATAATGAAAATACCTGCTGAGGGCTTATTACCCCAGTCGCTGGAACAGCTTTGTGCTCTCTCTCTAGATATGGATCCCATGCAGCTTTTTATAAGTACAAGACCAGCACCGGCAGGAGTCTCCCACTGTTTTATATCTATGATTCCTACCTGACACCAGCTGAATCGTGGGCCAACCTTCTCACACCATCAGGCTCCCACTCTCTCCGCAATACTGCTTACGATGCTGTGTTCATAGCACTGCTGGTGGAGGAAGGACACAAGCACGATATCCTCTCCGCAGGGTATGATGGCATGTACACATACTTCGCATCCAATGGCTTCTCTTTTGGCTCATCCCACCAGAACTGGAAAGCGATCAAAACTTTCTGCGACTCCAACAACCTGATGTTCATCCCCAGTGTTGGCCCAGGCTACATTGACACTAGCATCCGCCCCTGGAACAACCACAATACTCGGAATAGAGTCAATGGGAAGTACTATGAAACAGCTCTGCAGGCTGCTCTCATGGTCAGGCCAGAGATCGTTTCCATCACTTCTTTCAATGAATGGCATGAAGGCACCCAGATTGAGAAAGCCGTACCCAAGAAGACTCTGACACGTCTTTATCTGGACTACCTTCCTCATCAGCCTAACATGTATTTGGAGCTGACTCGCAGGTGGGCAGAACACTTCAGCAAAGAGAAAGAGCAGTGGTTGATGTGACTTCAGTATTTGCCTTACTGAGAAACAATTCCCATTGACAAAGCTGCAGCAGAGAGGAGTGCTTAAGGAAAAAGCACTGAGGAGAAGCAGCCACAGGAGTGAAGTCTCTGTGCAGAGCATTCAGCCTATTCAGGCAGCTGTATGCAAACAGCATCCTCTGCAAGTACCCCAAGGATTGCTTAAGTCCCAACTCTGAAATCCCAGGAGGGAGTGTTACAAGGAGCAGAGGATTGATCTCTAAGCAGCAGTCCAACCTAGCTCTCCTGTGGATTTAGCACACATGACCCTTTCACAGCTCTTCTGRAATCTTCACAGGGCTGCTGGCTTGTGGGCCAGAGATCTGATCTGTTTTTCTTACAGTGTGTACGCTCTGTGGTGTTTTTCATAGTTAGCTGGGCTCCAGCATGCATTTTACCTGATGCCCTTGGCCCACTACCTGCAGTGATCACATATCCCCTCGCTCCATTAGCAGCTCTGACAAAGCATTTCCCTATCAGCTTAATGAAAAAAAGGAATAAAGGTTTCTCTAAATTGTCTACTATAGATGAAACTAAACCATGCAATTACGTACCGTTTGCTTTATGCAAGCTCTTTCATACCAAGGAGTTCTGCTTTGGGTGTTGTTCCTGTGACCCACTGTATCCAAATAACTAAAGATAATCAGAGCTGGAATGCTAGGCCATTTAACCTACTGTGTGCATTGGAAAACAAGGAAATGCAATGATCTATTCTAAAAGCTCTTAATCTGATTGTTTAGTGTTCCATGTTTTGAAAACTTACATCTGAAGTTGTTTTATCTTCTTAGCAACCAAGGAACAAAAAAACTTGCAATAAAAATGCAATTGAAAATGAATTTGTGCTTTGAAAGAAGGTCAGCACACAGGAGCTTTCCCTTTTTTGTGGTTTTAAACATGCATGGGCCCTTCCAAATTAGCCATTAAAATTAATTTATACTTGTCTGTGTCAATAAAATGAGAAGTGGCAGCTCTGTATGTGAGACAATGCTCTATTCACATATGCCTATGGTGTGTCATATGTGATGGAAAACATCTAAAAATAAGCATCTATAACAAAATTATGCAAGTTGCTTACCAGTTTTAAAATTATTAACAGCACCACAAACTTTACTTTTCCTTGAAGAATAAATACCAGAGGAAACTTTCACCCGGTTCCCTATTTACTTCAGCTTAGCACTGTTCCCAAAACAAGATCAAGAGAGGAAAGTCCACATAAGAAACTGAAGATCAACACATTAAGAGCTTGGCTTCATTCTTCCATTAGAAGGAAGTTATGTCTTCCAACAGATCTAAGCAAGTCGTATCTAGATAGGGAACTGAATGCTGGGGKKTTTTTTTTGTTTTTTAAAGCATTTACAGTTTCACCTTAAGAGCAGGTTTGATTGTATTTGGAACAGAAAAAAACAGCCAGAGAACAACATACAACATCACGAGAGTCTGAATAACCCCTTTCCCATCTCTGTTCTTCTTTCAATGCAGATACAGTTAAATAGACACATGAAACAARTTCTAAGGGGAGGGAGGATCAGTAACACTATCTTCATCAGCCCACCCTGAAAACAGCCTCCCGTTCAAATTATTTTATTTCAAAGGCCTAATCGTCTTAATAAGACAGACATGGGTATTTGGGAATGGTACACCACCACGAAGAGGTCAGCATAAATACTGGGTTGGTTTCTCAGACTATAGCAGATATGACACTAACAGGTACCCATTAACTGTTGCTCTCATTATCCTTTGTCTAGTATCCCGACATAATCCATTGACCTTATTAAACAAGGCCATTAATGCTCCCTTCCTGAATGCACAGGCAGGCACACAGTGCCCAGCTTTACCAGCTCTGTAGAGCTTCTTCAGTCTGAAGTCTCAAGATGATTCTGGTATCAAGCCATACTTCTGCCTCAGGATTTCAACTGTAGATGTCAGTGCACTGTGGGGGGAAAACATAACTGTCAGAAAAAGGTTCTTTTTTCAGGATTTAGCCTCATTTTCTGAGAAACAACACTCAGCTAAGGATGCAAATTGCATTTTGAATTCAGGAAAACATGAACTACAAAAACTAGGGTGTTTCATGTAGAAACCTCTAGACAGGGGTCTCCCAGGCTCAGCATTTGGAGTATTCTTTCAGGATTTCTGAGTATGCTGGTAATTAAGCTAAAAACATCAATGTGAAGATTAACTAGTGTGGGGAAAATAAGCAAAATATGACCCACCCTAACCTGAAAGCTTCATTTTATTTAAAGTAAAGAAAAAGCTACAGTTCCATTTAGCAAAGAGTGCTCACCAGCCAGGGCGAATGATGCCGAATTTCCCCGATACCGATAAGTCAACCACAGTCGACCCCAGACGACATTCTGGGCTCTGGACATCCCCCACTGGGCCTCCATCAATGATTAAGGACAACTGAGGCCAAAGGTCCTGGAATTCCTGAGAAAAAGAGAAGTAGCTAACAATCCAGACGACTGCTTGTAATCATGTTTACTAGATACTATTGGACATTCTAGCGTCAAAGGAGGTGGTCTCACCTTTTTCCATCATGAACACATCCCCAGTTTGATATCTGAGAAAAGATTTATCTTACACATGAAAGAAAGTTCCAAAGAGATCTCAGGCTCCGGGCTTCTTAGCTGCATCACTATTTATTAAAGCAGCTAGCAGAGTGCACAAAAAAAAGCTAGAACTCTAGCAAGATACCTGGGGACAAGAACAGGTTGTCCATTTGGTACTATGCCCAAATATATACCATCACCAGGGTTAAAAACCTTGGAAAAAGACATTTCCTCAAGCCAAAATTAATTCCCAGACTACAAGGAGCTGTACAGAGAGCAGCAGTCTCATTCTAGACCCATCCCTCCTACAGCAACTTCCGTCTTCTGGTTTCAGCACCCACTTCAAAAGCTGTGTATAAAGCTTTTAAATATTACTTTTCAGCTCTGCCCTTCCTCAGTTTTTAAGGTAAGGGTGACAGCAAGACAGCTACCACACACCACAGATCTGCAGGCCGTTTTAATTACAGACTAGAGACTTTCAAAAGATAACAGCAGCGCAGAAGAAATTCTTGTTTTACTGATAAAGCTGGCTTGCAATTGGAGGGCCTGGGAGCCTACCAAAATAATTTCACAGAGTGGAAAAACAGCCTTACCGAAACTGTCAGTGTGCTTGCCTGACAGCTGATGTTCGCACTTGTTAAAGCCAGTGGTCCAGAGCAAGCTCGTGCCAGCTCCCTAATAAAAGGGTGGTTTGGAATACGAACACCAACCAGCTACAAGGAAGAAAAGAGCATGGATTTACACACAGTAACTAGAGATTATTTTTTAATCCTACATTGCCTAAAGCCCTCTTGACTTCAAGCTGATACTAAAGCAAATTAATGCTTCAACACCTGTTGCACTAGGCAATTACATGYGCATGCCTTCATAAATTAGCATCTAATGCTGGATTATGCCATGTTCAGATAAGTCACAAGGAGCACAATAGCACAGGAACCAGCTTCAAGGAAATGTTAATCACTGCTAAGCACACTAAACACATGTGAGAATAAAAGCTACTGCAGCAAAAGCACAAAAAATAAAATGCTGCAAAGCATAAACACATAGATGTATCCCATGACAAAGACCTACCGATGTGAAAGGATTCAAGTCTTTATTTAGTTCATCCGAACGCTTTAAGACCAGAGTCACAGGTCCTGGAAGCAGGTCCCGCAGCAGCTCATCTGGCACATTCACGTGGCAGTATCTACAGAGCAAGAGGAGGTGCACGAAAGGTTGCTGCACAGCTCTTCACAGACACTGCTGGTGCTGCACGCATTGAGAAGTGGCCAGCTACAACAGAGCCCTTCCCCTCGGATCTCCTGCCCTCCAGTGCACTAAGTAGAAAGTAGATTTCTCCCTACCACAAATTTACAGAGTTCAGGCAACCACAAACCTTTCTTTAAAAGTTTTACACTTTGGGGCTCTCAGGAACCCAAGTCTATTTTCAATACATACCTCACAGCCCCACTTATAGGCATTYGTTTAGCATCATACACAGGTTTTAAGAGAAGTGGGTGAGTGGCCACGCAGCCTGAGCAGCCATGGCACGGAGGAGAGGCCATGCGGGGCTCCCACAGTGCTGGGACAGACCACAGCTGGCATCCCGCGGCTCACCTGTAGATGTGGTCCACGTCCCCGAGGCAGATGGCCAGCGGCTTGCTCCCGTTCCGCCCCTTCAGGCTGTAGATGTTCCGCACGGCGCCGCGGTCCTGGGCCAGGCAGGCCACACCGTACACCGTGTCCGTGGGCACCGCCACCAGCCCGCCCGCCTGCAGGGCACCGACGGCGGCCGCCACCACCTCCCGCCAGCCTGCCACACACCGGCGCGTCAGCGAGGGGCCGGGCAGCCAAAGCGGCCGCCAACCGCCCCCCCGGTACCTGCCCCCGCCGCCCCCCGAGGCCTCCTGCCGGGCCCGGTTCCGTCCCTCAACTGGGGTCTGCCCCCCCCAAACCCACCGCCACCCTAGGGGCCCCCCTCCGCCCCGGCGTCCCCCGTCGTCGGTCCTGGTCTCTCCTCTCCCCAAGCCCCGCGCTTCCCGCCGGGCCCGGCCCCCGTCCGCTCCGCCGCCTCCCGAGGCCTCCCGCCAGGC
>NW_020450960.1:491501-531783 GCF_003343035.1 Apteryx rowi | reverse complement strand
GCCCGGAGCCGCGGAGCCCCGCGGAGCCGCCTCGCCCGCCGCCCGCGGCCCCTGCGGCTGAGGCGGGGGCTCCGCCGCTTCCAGCGAGCTCCCGCCGCGTATCGCTGCGTGCAATAAAGCAGAGTCGGTGCCTCAGCCCGTCCTTCGCCGCCCCTGCGCCCTCCCCGCCGCGGAGGGGAGCGGGGCGCTTAACCGCTGCTCGGGGCTCCGAGGGGCGGACGGGGCGGGGGGCAACCGCGATCCTGCAGCAGCGACCTGGGAAAGCGCCGCAGCAGCAGCGCTGGGCCCTTCCCGGGGCAGGAACGGGAGGAGCCTGGCGCTGCTCCGCACCGGGGGGAGCGGGGGGGCCCGTCCCACAGGGGAAGGTCTTGGGGTATTCCGTATTCCCTTTTGCCACTAGCTTCCCCGCAGTTCCCTTCTCCTTAGTGCATCTAACCCCTTCACGTGAGGGTCGCTACAGCTACCCTCTTCCCCCCAGCATATTTTGCCTTGCTCCTTTCCCCTGCCCTTTCAGCTGGCTTGCACTGTGTTCCCAGTGCTTGGCATCGTGGTATGCTACATGGAGCAGCCGTTTTACAGTGGAAAGGGACTATACAAGAGCTTCCTGCTATCGAAAATGAGGGTGCAATTTATAGATTCACAACACCTGCTCTTAGTGAATGAACTTGAGGCTATGAAGTTGTTGAAGGTCAGTAGCAGACTCGCCTTCCCCTTGGACTGATAAGTAAAACGCTGTTGTCAAAGTCAGGAAATAATTTTGGGACCTGATCTGTTGGGGGTGGGCAGAGGAAGAACATTCAAACTCGCCTCCCAAATAACTTACCAATACCCTGAGGAAAGACTATCGTAACACAATGTTTAAATAAGCATTTAATTAGGATTCCATTAGTATTAATATTGCTTTCAATTCCAAAAAAGTTAATTTCCACTTCTTTGCAGATATTTCAAAGTACAATATTAACTTCATACAAAATGAGCAATTAAGCAAACACCATTATTTCACATTTTACATTCTTCAAAAAATACAAATTCATATTTACTCTTTTTTGGGTTTTGGAGATGCTCTTCCTTTGGAAGTACTGTACCTGTAACTAACATCTTCACATTGCTCAATGTAAGCACATTTGTTCCCATATTTCATAGTTAAATAAATTCCTTTAATACCATACACACATTCTTGAAAAACTGGGGTTTATTTTTTTTTTTTTCTCATCATCTCCAAGACCATTGCCCAGCTCCCCATACACATCAAACAAAACAAAAGCAGTAAATAGACAACCTAAGTTTTCCCTAGACTTCCTGGTTTGACAATTATGCAGATGACTATGCTGAAGAAAAAGTTCAGTAACTAACCAGGCTCAAGGTTAGCACATCCCTGCCCTCCTAGCTGACGCTAGTCTGCGTAAAATAGAACGGCAACTATAGCTCTCTCTCCAAAACAAGGGTCAGACAGATAGCTTCGGTTTAATAAGCAAGTGGAAGGTCACAAAGCTACACAGCAAGAAATACCAGCTACTGTAACTACGGTACTGCAAAAACATACCTTTGATTTTGCTGAAAAAGATCATATGAAAAAAATTTCTTGTAAGAAAAAGTAGAAACTGCATTTATTTGAGAAAGTGTACACTGCATAATGAACCAAATTTTGGCCAGCTTGCACACCACTAAAAGCATGGTGTGGGATTTTTCAACTAGTTCCAAGAACACACACACTTAGACTATGTACACTACTACATAAATATCCAGTTTAATTTGCATTTCTCAGTGCAGACACAGAATCCAACTTCTAGAACATATGATATATATCAAGACAAGATGCAAAAAAGTTAAAAGTTCAGCCCTGTCCATGAGTATCAACTACAGGTAACATTTATAAAAAACTTGATGTTGTTTCCAAAATGTTCAGGAGGAAAAAGTATACCAATTAAAAACTATGCAATCAGAAATTTGTAGGGTTTATTAAAGACATGCTTTTTTTTTTTTTCCGCCTTACAGTCCAAATTGACTCTTAACAATTCCGCCCAGCTAGCTCTAAATGCATAGGACTTTTCATCCATAGATGTCGAAGCATTTCACAAAGCCAAGTTTCCTTGTCCCCATTTCACAGGCGAGGAACCCGAGGCATAGAGAGGTTAAGTGACTCGCCCAAGGGAGGTCTCGCAGCTGATATTGAGGTCCCACCTGCTCTCCATACTGGACCTGGCTGCCTCTCATTTCAGTTGCCAGCTGTGCATTTTTTTTTTTCCCCCATCAGAGAATAGCTTTTCATCTCCAATCAACTTCAAGGCCAATCACGCCTTAACTGATTTCCCCCAGCAGTTCTACAACCAACAGGCCAATCGTTAGTTTGCTTCCCGAGCCTTATTTACAATTGGTGCAGGAAGAGTACTGTAAACAGTTCAACAGTGTTGCTGCAGTTGCAAAAACAATATCTGGGATGACTCTGCGGAGCGCCATCCTCCATGAAGTAAGGCAGATAACATGACATCAAAAACGATCTCGTGAAGACAAATTCTAAAGGTGCAATATGCCTGTTTAAGAACAGCTTGTCACTTCTGTTCACACTTACATGAAAGACCAGAGGGGCGGACAAGGGAGAGGGACATAAACCAAATGAACGCCGTTGTTAAAAGGTACTGATTTCTATCAGAAGTGACAAGCAGCTCACCAGAAAGCATGAGAGAAAAGGCCGGCTAAAGCACAGTGCTCTCAGTGGAATATTTGCATAGATTGGACATTTGCTAATGATGCATAATTTCTCTTGGGTATAGACAGGGTAGGGCAATATGTCACTGAGCTAGTTACTATATATATATATATATATATATTCAGTTAGACAGACACAGACAAACTGACCACATGGGACAATGATCTTTAGCTACAAGTATTGCACCAAATTAAGTGCTCATCTTTGCACACCCCTGTTAACTTTTACTCAGAGCAAAAATAAACTTTGTGAAAGTATATACAAAAGAAATTGCAGCAATTGGGTTAAAGATAAAATAACCTAAAGTGCATTTTAGATACCAGTATGAGGTTCTGCAAACTAGTCTTTCTGGACACAGTCAGCATTACATGAAGTGCCCAATTCGTACTTTGTTCTATATAATTCAGTACCAGCATTTAAACAGTGCTGATTTTCCATCCCTCTACCATGTACAAGCATGAAAAGCAACTTCTCCAGCCTTCAGCTGCATGCCAAGTCTGTTTGCTTGGGTCACTGCTTGGCCACTAAAGCTACTGATGTTGGTAATTAGATCCATTCTACACGTTTAGGCTTTTGCACCCAGCCAGAAACTGTAAGTAACCAAATCAATCTTCACAAGCCATGGAACAGTGAATGCTTTAACAACAGAATGACCTGGAGCAGTGCAGTTTTGCTCTCTGACTGGTAATTAAAGGCATTCATGAGATGCAGATTTTGCAGAGGGAGGGTGCACTGATCTCAGAGGCTCCAGCCTATCAACAGAACATGCCCCTTTCTGGGAATCCAATGTCTTACCAGATCTACAATGGTAGAAACTCCACTCTTCATTAAAAATGTTATTGTCAATATATTAAATGCTGGGGTACGGGGGGAAGGATAGAAAACACTCTGGCACTCAGGAATCTCAGAGGTTTACTGTGATTGCCCTTTCTTGCCAGCTGTTCATGGATCTCCTTCCATCCAAGTGTGTTAATGACAACCCCAGCAGTACGATGTTCGATCACACAGCGCCAGGGACAATGCAAATGTCCACTGTGAGACATATTAGATACACGCAGCATTGAACATTCTCGAAAACAGACCCATGATTAAACAAAAAAGCAAAGAAATTTACCAAAGCGATTGGGTGGGACGCACGTTCCACGGCAGAGCAGCCTGTGCACTCACACAGTCACACTCTTCTTACCTCTGTACAAGCTCTTACTAGTTGCACCCAAATCACAGCCCGTCCGATGCACGTACAAGAGGCTAACTGCAAACCCAATGCACCTAAAAGTCAGGATAAACTTGGGATGCACTGCTTTTCCTAGAACACACCAGTAGAAAACAGTAGCTACGAAGAAAAAACAGCAGAGAGGTTAACCTCCGATACACACTCAGAAAGGACTCGCGCAACATCTGCCTGCTGCCAATCACCTGATTTCCAAATGAGTTTCCAATTTCAAAGCCTTTGGTAGATTCTTTTACTCATCTCTATCACAAAGGGGTTTCTGAAGATGCTCTCAGGCCCAATCACAAGCATGTTTTAAGTGGATTAATTCACTGAGTAGCAAGAGTAAAATGCTTCCCTGAAGAATGGGAAGGCTCAAAAGAGGTTGCCAAATCCCTCCGCTGTCACATTTCAGGTCAAATCTGCTGCCTCTATCCCCATCAGAGAAAACCCCACAACTCCAGGGGAATCAACATGCTCCTGCATTAGCACACACACACACACACACACATGCGTTCATGCACGCATCCACGCACCTCAAATAAAACCGCCATGCTGTGCCAAGGAAAAGGCGCAAGGCCCTCACAAGGGCCTGGGCCCCGTGGGGAGCCCCCGCTCGGCTCCCGACTCCCCTCACACTGCTCGAAGCACAATTTGAAGCAAGACAACCAGCAGAAGACTCATTGTGTGGACAATCCCAGCCACAGACTTGAGCCTGTTTCTTTGTGTTCAAAGCAGTTCTTGCTGCCATGCAAAACAAATGCATCACAAACCAATACTGAGAGAGAGAAAAAAAAAAAGCCACTATCTCACTGTCTTGTAGGGATTACTATTACAAGAACAAAACAAAATTCTTTGTTAATCCACATTTTATGAATGCAAACCTTATTGCTGCAGGACCCACATCCCTGCTGTGATACATTGCACAGCACTGCAACATGAGCCAACACCCACAGAGAGGAAACGCCGTCAGTACGTTTCCAGTCCAGTTGGTGCCCCTAAGCTCGTCCCTGCAATTACCAAAACAGTGCTCTGCCCTAGTGGTAACATGACACTTTCCAGGCACAAAGCATCCTTTATGCTGTCTCTCCTCCCTCAGATTCACCCTAATAGGATACAATTTTACCCTTCCACATTTAACAACGGGAAGCAAGTCAGAGAGGTGAAAAGCCAGTTCCCTTCACTTCCATCTGTGTTGCGGCAGTGTACTTGCAAGGGAATAGAAAGTGAGATAGCTTAAGCCACTGTCTCAGCTAAGACTGTGACAGTGGTGTTGGTAAGACTACACAGAGCATGTCAGAAAAGGGTTAAAAAACCTACCAATCATCAGGTGTATGGGGAGGTCTGGCTGCACTCACAGGACTCTTCCCCCTCCACAGGTGCAGAGAGCAGCTTTGATCAGATACAAACAAAGAGGAGGGAGAGATCTCTATCCACTAGGCATCTGCCTTCCTAAATTTAGTGGGCAGAGATGCACCACAAATTGGCTTACAGTCATTATCTTTGTATCTCACTAATGACAACACTGTAAACTGAATAAAGACTATTTAATATTCTTTTCTTTAACACAAAAAGACTGACAGCCAAAGCCAAACAGATGGATAAAACACTATAAAATTACATCTTTTAAAATAATGCAGCATAAATAAACCATTTAGAATGAGACTGCATTTATTGCAACATTACAGGCTTTTTGGTGGGGGGGGGTTGTGTTTTATTTACCCTGAGTAGGTTAGAATATAGACTTTCAGTTTGATATGAAAAACTACTACATTGTGTAACATCTTTTAGTCAAGAAATAGCCCCGTGCACAAAAAGCTGGCATTGCAGTAGGTTGGAGGCAGATTCAGGCAGAAATTATATAGCTTAACAGAAGAGGAAGCATTCCCAGACAGCTAAAGTATAGACTTGCTGAATTCAAACTCAATTTATGTTGAATCATTCTGAAAGGTTTCCTAGAGTTCTTGACAAAAGATGAGAGTAACCAGCAAAGGCACCATGCTCCTGATTAAACAGTCGGGATTTTTTTTAAAAGAAGATGACTTCTTCCTGAACAGAGCCAAATGAGTCAAAAGAGCAGCAGGCACCAAGCTGGCTACGTTTGGAGCTCACTGCATCCTTCAGAGGCAAAGAAAACAGACTCTTCAGTCTGAATAAGCAGGGGCTCTGACTGTGTTTCCATATTGTGAAGCAGTGTGTCTGCCACCGCACTTTGTAAGTCCTAATGAAATTAAATGAATAGATCTATCAGGAGAACAAGTATTTGGTGCTCTACTGAAGTAAACTCCCCAAAAACTTCTGTTGGCTTTAGTAATAGTGTTAGTACAACGTAAACCCAGGCATCACCTCCCAACTCAGTGATGGGACAATCGTACTCCAGTAAAACTGAAGATAAAACATTTTCCAGTATAATACCATCTTCTGCTACAGCAAATTCCTTTCCTGGGCTCCCCTTATAGTGCATGGTTAGTATCAGACATGAGACAGAAGAAAATTATAGACCTAAGGAGTTGTAACAAAGACCCACTCACTGCCAGTACCTTAATCCCAAACATAAGTGATGTGCAATTGGAGACGGACAAACTAACCTCCCTTTTACTCTTTAAAATCTGTTTGCACAGGAGTAACCTTAGCTTCCGTGTTCACATATGACAAGCAAAAGTGACAGACAGTGCAGCCAAAACAGTTCATATATAACTTAGCTATTTTTTGCCTTTTTTTTTTTTTTTTTAAGATAGATTCTCAAAGATGGATGTACCTGGGATGTGACTAAGATGACATCTGAGAAGCAGAAATAAGCCACAAGACTTCCCAATAGGAAGGAAAAAAAAAAAAGATCCTTCAGTTTCTGCTTCTAAGGAGGAGGGTCTTACCCCCCAGGTGCAAAGGAAAATCTGGAACATCTTCATTTAGAGAAGCTGCTATTCAAACCAATTTCTTCCTCACCCTGCAGTAGTGCTTCAATCGGAATTATATTAGATGGGGTTTCAGGGCTTTGGAGGGACAGGAAGTCCGATACATCCATGGCACTTAATGTTTCAGTCTGTGAGTCTGAAGGGTTAACTATCTGACTGCTCTGCCCACATGAAGGAGAAGGGGAAGAGGAAGGAAAGGTCTGAGGCTGCAGCTGAGGAGCTGTTTGCTCAGGTGAGGAACATTCCTTCTTACTGGTGGCTTTGTCCTTGGCAGAGTCTCGGCAGGCACACTGACACTGGCAGGCCTCCTCCTGCTTTATAATAATGACAGGAACACTGAGACCAATCTGCTGAACAGGATTTCCTAGAGGTGAAACAAAGACATAAGAACTGCATAATTTCACATCAGGGAAAGACAAATCATCTTTGTTATATTAAATCGTATGCGCCTCGCAGCAGAGATTACACATTATTTCGTTTAAGCACAATGCATACTTCTGGCAGATCATAAATAAAAGAAAGTCATTGCTACCGGAAATAATAACAAGCAAGGAAAGAGGGAAACAAGCAATTAATATTTCAATCCTAACAAGAGGCCAAGTTTAAGAGAGAGTTCAAGTCATCGGCATACTGATAATATGCTCTACTAAAGAAAGCCAGAGATGTTTAATCCAAGCAAGGTTTAGTCCAACGTGCTCCTGACCAGCTATCAACAGTGACGCAAGCACAGTAACTTCTTTGTTGCTGAATATGCATTAAATGAAGGAGCAATATTCAGACATCCTAGTTTCAAGCACCAGTCACAGCTTTTATGATACAGGAGGAGGAAGAGGTATGGTTACAGGAAGGTACTCAGCCTCTCCAATAACTCACAAAGCAAGCTTCTTGCTCCTTACAGATCTAAGAGGTATCTCACAAAAGCACTAAATCACTTTGACATTTGCCACCCAGGGCTGGTAGAAGGTACTCTCAACCTGTTCTGTGAGCCAGGCACTAGAAGTCTGGTCTCATTGTTTTCTGGTTTTTTTTTTTTTTTTTTTTAAGCACAGCACGATATGCCACCTCTTTGACAGCCACTGTGACTTTTACAGCTTATAATCCTATAAAGAGTGGTATTCTAATGCCCCCAGTCTCTGCACACTAGTCTTTGAGGATGATGATACAGAATTACACCGGCAACTCTCCTCCTTAACACCACCCCATATATTTTCCTGTTCATTTTCTCTAGTCCCCTTTCCTAACTCATCACGCTTCCTGTGCTGCTTTCCTTACCTGGTGTTCTTTCCTTTTTACAGTTTAAGTCTTAAACTTACATGCCCCTCTTTTGGCTATGATTGATTCTTATTTTCCATATACTATTCTGCGTAGGAAGGCTGTTATAGAACAGAACTTCTACAGTTGTACATTTATACGAATCTCACCAATAGTGCTTACCAAAAACAGCTGCTAAGGCATTGATTAAATTTAATAGTTTATTAGCCGTTTCATATCTTCACTTAAAAGAATAAAAGACAAATTATATCCTTACACTTCTGCCTTTTAATCTTCTATATACATTCCATTAAAGTACTATTTGATTTTTATGAAMTATTGGATTTTTATAAAATACTGATTTTTATAAATACTGGATCTAATTTGTGAACTTGGTTATCTTACAAGTAGAGAAACTAGTACAGGACAGATCAACACAAAGCCACGAGTCTACAGCAGACAGCATTTAAAACCTCAGGAATATTAAAAAAAATTTTGAAAGAATTTTCTTCAACATTTCCTCTAGCAATTACATCACCACAAATCCTGGTCAAGCTAACACCTCTGCAAACAAAAAGAGGAAGAGAGAGAGGAGAGAGAGCAAAGCAGTTCAGTGTTAAACATGCTTACCTGTGTTGCCAGCTACTGGTAATGCAGTGGTAAAAAAAACCTTTTCTACTACTTTTGGAACTTGTGGCTTAAAAAAAAAAAAGAAAAAGAAAAAAAATACATGTGAGTCAATTGAAATCAAATCTCTACTCAAACTCTAAACAGTTGCAAGCAAAAGAAAGAGATATACACACATTCCAAAGACAGCAAACAAGAAAACTAATAGAAAATTGCATCATTTGGGTTGGTTCTGGGCTATCCACATTCTGGCTGCCCCTAAACTAAGACTATTGTTTCAGTAGTCCTAAAGATGGTGAGTAATCTCCCTCTCCTGTATGCTTGTTATCATAGCTTGTGTTTTTTTGGTAACTGAATGACTGAATTCTTTAAGAACTGTTGTGCATGCTCATACTGTTTGTACCTGCAGCCATTCCTTCTTGACCATTTGCAAGTGAGAAAACCTAAAGGGGGTAACAGTAATGCTTAGAGATAGAACACTTGAAGCCTTATATATCCACATTCACTGGAGAAGCAGGCACATCCTGTTTTCCCAGAAAACTTTTCATTATCTTTATCAGGCTACTTCTATTTACAAGGCAACAAGGTTAAATTAGGAAGAGACAGAGATTACAGAATGTCTAAACACTGAAACTTTACAGAATTTTTTGTGCTTCTACTTGTCAAAAGGATAGATTAAAAAAACACATATATTATCAGGCCATATGGTGCAATGTCCTGGATAAAACAAAGTGGCATCTGCTATGAGAAGTTTGTCACCAGGGGAAAGAAGAAGAAAAGATTTTCCTGCACTCTGGATTTCTCTATTCTCTATTTCTTTATGTATTTTATGGGCTGCATTTGTGACTTGTTTAAACATATTACTGTGCTAAGCATTATACAATACTGAAGCAGATACACCCTGGTTTGTATCTTACAACTCCAGGTCTGATCCTCTTTCTTTTCAAAGGCAAAGCCTTTAGATTCCAGGAGGAACAGGGATGGTCCAAGCTGTTTCAGAGCAGGGCTAGATATACTAACCATTTGTTCTTGGCTTTGTGGAGAACCAGTGGCACCATTTAAAATCCATTGCAAGTTTTGTTCTCCCATGACAATGCTGGACTGCAGAATAGCGGTGCTCTGAGAAGGAGTAATTGTTATAGTTGGATTACTGGTCAGAACAGAGTTCGCACCAACAGGCACTGTCTGAACTACAGCTGGCAGGGGCTCAGTGGCACTTGATGCTGCTGGGGCAGATGCTCCAGCAACCACTGAAAGTCCTTGTACAATGGGCTGTGGCGGTGTCTGAGTGTGCTGCAGAAAGTCTTGGTGACTGGCTGCAAACTGTGTGCTGTGAGGAACAGGCACTTCTGGAGATTGTAAAACAGTTGCAGGATTTCCAAATGCAGCTTGCTGTGAGCTGGTTCCTAGGGAAGAGGGAGCAGCAGGTGCTGCTGAGGCTTGTAGTGCTGAGGGCGACGGCTCAGAGATGCCAAGCTGCAGTACAAGTGGAAGAGACAAAGATGCCGAATCTCCTGCAGAAGGCGGAACAGCAGTGACTGAGTCTGCATCACCGTTATAACCTTCAATCAAGGCAGCTGACAAAACAAAGAAAAAAACCATAAATACATCAATTCTAAGGTCTGAATAAACACCTCTTTTCAATGAACCTTAACACACTAAGCCTCACATAGTAGCTAGCTAATGGATCCCTGCTAAGTAAAGCATTACCACTTTTGCATCTTCAGACTAATGCTCAAGACACATAAGACTAGACAGTGAATCTAAAAGTAGGTCCARATTCAGGAAGCTGGTAACACTGAATATTGCACACAAGCTGATCACTCCCTTTAACCCTAATAAGCCTTTCTACGGCTTCATGTAGCTCATACAGTTCATGTAGTTACGTCAAGAGGAAGCTGGAGAACAACAGTTAGATGGAAAAACCAAGAGCATCAGTGTCAGCATTAGCGTGACAGCATGCTGTAAATGTGATGTCAGTTCCAGTATCACTGTCTCAGTGTTACACCGTCTGTGAATACAACGCATTTCAACATTCACAGTAAAGTTGTCTGTTTACTATACAGGCTTAGGCACAGCAGTAATCTTTATTCCGAGATGCTGAATTAAGCAAATACATGGAGAAGGGGAAAATTGCCTAAAAGCTTTGTTACAATACCACAGAAGCAATTTTTACCTGTCTGCTGAGAGTCTTCCTGATTTGCAGTATGATCTGGGCTCTGAAACATAGACTCAAAGATGCTTGCTGGTGAGATTGTGCTAAGGTCTTGTCCATGTGTCTGGCGAATAGAGAAGAAAGAGGAACACATCAGATAACACTGTCTCAGGTCTCCATAAACTTTGCACAAATCCCAGGCAGGTAGCATACGAATATCAGAAAGACCTGTCTGGGGTCTGGACATTAATCAGCTACCTTCAGGAAAGGCAATATATTTTATGTACCAGCATAAAACGTAAAAGATGACTCTTAGTTTTTATTACCCATAATCAAATTAACCAATAAAATGAGCAAAACCTTACAAAAATAAATAAGGCCTTTAAAAGTCAAACATTCTTCTGCATCTACACTTTATTTAACCCTTATTTCTCGCAATACTCTGTTAGAAACAGAAACATGCATTAATTTGGTCTTGATCATCTGTGAGACTTTTTCTGGAGCAGTAACAAAGTAGCTATGCTTAGATTACATCCTGGGCTATGCACTATTGTCACCCACACTGCTCTAGGAACAGAATTTATCAAAAAGCTCTGTATGCTGCCTCCATATCAAAGCACAAAACAAGGCCACAGCTTGATCAGTATATTATTTTCCTTCATGTAAAATTTAAGTTACCAATAAGCAAGAATATTTTTATGGTAAAATCAGATGCAGAGACTTTAAAAACAGTTTTAAAACATTTCATATTTTGGAGAAAAAAAATCCCTCTTTTTCACTCTGCTATCCTTCTTTAAGACTTTGAAGTCATTTGCAACAAAAAGTCAAAGCTCTGTGCTAAAAAATACCAACAAAGTGCAATTACTTCCTCGAGAGGCACTTCAAGTACTTACAAGTTTATTCCCAGCTGTATTTGCAAAAAGATGCAATCCCTTTAAATAACTCCTGGAGGCTAATCTCAAATAACCTAATTAAATGACTGTGTCACATATCAATTTATTCTATATAAGTGACACAACTAATACCTACAAAAAAAMCACAACAGGAATGGCTGGAGAAAATATCCAAATAGCAGATATTAAGACAGTTTAAACACATAATACCAGTTCTACCCCAAAATAAGGATCCTTTTGGCAAAAGTTTCATGAAGATGTTATATGGCTGTACAAAAAGAATAGCTTGCCTTAATATTGCTCATCTGTATTTCTGCCTGAAGCCTTTCAGAGGCAAGCTTGCCAAGCTTAGTCTGAACATGCATAAACTCCCCACCCAAGCACAAGAAACATGCTGTATAGCATGTCAACTGGTTACCCACTTTAGCTATTGCTCAGCTAGTTCTAAGMTGACAACTCAGGGCTGAGGATAGCCATTTCTCTGATTTCCTTGTGATTTTACACAAAGAGAGGCATATGCTGCGTAATAATGTAATATATAATTTGCATATAGTATTCACTCTAAACCAATTCGTTCTGACCTCAAATATTAGAATGCTAGAATTATTTTATTTTGAGAAAAACTGTCCCCTACCTAATAAAAGCAAGAGCAGCATTGGCCAGAGAAAGTTAAATTCATATATGCTACTATCAAGAGTCCAAATCACAAGTGTTGTTCAAACATTCCAAAAAAGACAGCAATAATTGTCAGACCTCATTGTCAGACCATGAAACTCAAGCATAAAGTACTCAGCAGGGTGTGTAAGAAACATACATATTTGTCAAGAGATAGCCCCTGCACCGTGCTGAACAGACAAAGAAAAAAAAAAAAGCAGTGTTCAGTGCATTTAAAACATGCCAATTCAAAATCACTTATTCTGTAACAGACTACATCTTCTCTACTAGCGAATGAAAGCTTAAAGGAGAAAATGCTGGAGGACAGAAGAAGTGGAAGAGAAGCAACTAGTCATGCACATCTAATTTTCTGTGTTCTCATGGACAGGGAAAGCACACTGTTAGGAAAAAAATAGATCTCAAATGATGGGTGAGGCAATTAGGGGAGAGTAACTTACTGGATTAGAGTTCTCCCGCAATTCTGATTCTGTGGATATGAGGCTTAGGTCACTCAGACAAAGTGAGTGGCTTGTATCCTGTAAAGAAGAAAAAGAAATGAAGTTAAATATTAAAAAAAAAGTGGCAGAATTATTTTAAATTACTTTTTAAAAGAAATACTGCTGTCCATACAGCATAAGCAGAGCTATTCTGTCTAAACAGATTTTTTTTTTTTTAACCTATATGGGACACAAGTCTCAATTCTAAAATCAAAGGAACAATATTACTCAAAGGATATTTAGCAGCTATCAAGGTTTCTTAGCATTTATCTTATGCTACTTGCAAAAAAAATTAAGTAACCTAGAATTTTAAATTACTACATGAGCAAATGAGCCTGTAGAAAATAAAATTACAAAACCTTAACAGTTATTTTACTTCACATGTATCTTATATAGTGTTGACCAAAACATAAGCACCTATAGGGAATAACATAATAATCTATATAATTGCCTACGTATCTGTGCAAGTATGTTACACACTCATCAGAACAGCAGCAGCCCAAACATTAATTTTAATGTGATTAAAATGAATAAACCAATTTAGATAAGCATTTCTAAGTAAGACTAAGTAATCGAATACCATGCTAGAAGTTGAATTTCAGAAGACCTGATCCCAATATTTCTAATCAGATTGTGAACACAGCATGTGAGAATAAACCCTACACTGCCATCTTGAATCGCAGCAACGTCAGATTTGAAACTGAATTCCTGGATCAAAAAAAGGGAGGCACCCATGCGTTTCTCCACAGGAGATGGACACCAAATAGTTGCAAGTCCCTTTAAAAATCTCAGCCTCAAATGTCATACCTTTAGACACAATTACCAACCAAATCATTTCCTCCCTAAAGTATGGTTTTATCTTCATATGACATAGAAGCATTAGAAAGAAGAGCTACTAACCTCAGATACATTGTTATTGGGAAGTGCATTATAGGAATGTCCTTTCTCATGACCTTTCATGTGACTCTTGAGACTATACTGTGTACTAAAAGTCTTCTCACAGCCATTACTGGGACAGAAGAAGGGTTTCTCCCCTACACGCAGCACAAMACACACAAAACGGACTTAGTAACTTTACATGAGATACATATTTCTAAAACACACAGRCCAGTGATGATATATTTTACACAAATGAGAATTGTTTTTCTCCAAATGCAACTCTGGTTACTATAAAAAAAGTAAAACCTTAACATAGTTGAGTATATTCCAACTCTTCTCGCCCTAGAGAACATAGTTTGATACGGAAAAAAAGCACTTTGCTTTCTATAYAGATGCCGACCATGATATAGATTGCTACTTACAGCCAAGCTAGCAGCAACAACAGCTAATTGAAAGAGTATTTCCTTAACCTGCCATCACAATGACCCTGTGTAAAAGATTGGGTCCCATCTTATAAACAGTCTTTATGGTATTCTGAAAAACAGTAAGTAATTGCTGTATGACCTGCTGGAACTTGCATGAATGTTTTTTTTGAGTCATTTTAATGCCACTTCATGCATTCAGCATTCTTGGAAAGTCTTGCAAATAAAAAGCTTCCATTTTATCAAGTGAGCTGACAGGAGAACACAACATTTAAGTTTTATGTATCATTACTGATACATTTGCAAAACGTGCTGATGAAATTCAAGTTCTGGAAGTGATTTTCTCTGTGATTCACAGATTTTGTTTCTCAGCTGAAACATGAGCTGAATTTTTGATCATCCACCCATTTTTGTATGTTATCAGTTTGTTTAATACAGCTCCTAGAGGGGAGTCAGGATATATTCCTAGAAACATTTAGGAAAGAAATGTTTTACAGCTGACTTACTGACCTGCATCTTTTTTTCTATTTGAGTAGCCATATTTAACAGTTCTGAACATATTACATCACTTAAAGATTAAAAGCAATGGTGCTAAAACCTCTAAAATGTCCTTGCTAGGTTATTTTGTATGTAAGTACACATACATATTAGGATTCTGAAAGTTAGCATAAACTGAAAAGGCTCAGTTAAAGAAAAAAAATTCCTTGGGACTTACCAGTATGTGTCCTAACATGTGTTTTAAGGTGGTGGCTTGCAGCAAAAGCCTTTCCACAGCCATCATGCTCGCACCTGAATGAGGCATCAGAGAAGGGTCAGCATTAAACTTCTATGATGCATTAGTTACAATCCTACATCATGCTTTCCAATAGTCACAGGACTAGGAAACACAGGCCTGATGTTAGTCTCTGTCAGTAATCGAGTATCTCCCAACAGCCGCTACACAGACCACAGCAGGGCTCTAAACATGACTATAAAATTTAAGCATGAAGAAGTCATTTCTGTGGGGGGAAGAAGGAGACTTTTTCATGGATTAAACATTCCATCATGCCAGGGAAGAAGCAATGTATTTTACAAACATGGTCATCATGGGACATATTCATGTTTAAAAAGGATATTCTAGTTTGACTATTCTGGTCACTTGAAGACAGACATTTCATGCACTTTTACAGCCAACTGAGAGAGCTCTAAAACAAGCATGCTCAAATGCTAGCATCCCTTATTTTTCTTCTCCCAGTGAGAATTACTTTTCATTAAGGACAGTAATAATTGCCTTTGGCACAGGTGTTCCATTACAGAAGTCCCACAGAAGTAAAAATTGCCATCCAACAACTTACCGAAATGGCTTTTCTCCTGTGTGTGTTCGAATGTGCTTCCTCAAGTCACTGTGCGTTGTGAAGTATTTACTGCAGCCTTCTGATTCACAGTTAAATGTTTTCCCTGTGTGAAGCCTCTGATGTGCTTTCAACCTAAAAAGCATTCCAAAAAAATCCCTCTTACTACTCGTATCAAAAGATAGCCCCCATCTGAGACAAGCAAGCCATTCATTCAAACATGCAGGACAGGAACAAAGGCTTAACAAATTCTGAATACAAGGTAACTTGCTTATGAAACTAAATGATATCACTTCCAAAGTCCTCATAAGAACAAATCTAAAAATTCCTTGTGCTCATCCACCATCTTCAATACTATCATAATATAAATAGCTAACTATGTCATTACAGGTTCTGTCACTCTCTCAGTAGAGTTTTTCCATATATTCTGAGGTTTATATTCATATCTGTGCCCAGAGGAAGCATAACAATTGTATTCAGACACAAACAAAAAGTAGATGCAACCTGCAAAACAGCAACAGCCACATCATACAAGGGAGATACCAAGAAAATTCCTACCTGTACAGTGTATTGAATGCCTTTTCACAGCCCTGCACATCACATTCAAACGGCTTTTCCTTAGTGTGCACGCGAACATGGATTTTGAGACTGTAAGAGGTAAGAAAGGCCTTGCCACAACCTTCTTGATTGCAAACAAAAGTGTATTCCCCACGATGTGTCTTTTGGTGAGTGCGCAGGTTTCCAGCAGTGCTATATGTGCGTGGACAGCCCTCAAAGGTGCACTGGTATCTTTTAACCTAGGAGACAAAATGCTGCATACTTAAAGTTTTTTAAGCATTTTTGGACAGGGTTAACACCAGTTAAACATCAGAGACAGTGTGACAGGTTCTGACGCCATAGGCATTTAAAAAAAAAAAATGCAGATTAGTTACCAGACTACTCAGTATTTCTGCTGCACTATGCAAGGAAGAGTGCACATTTGGGAAAGCAGATAGCTACCTGGCTTACCTTATAAAAGAACGGGAATCTAACAGAAGAAGAGAGAAAAAGGAAAACGACTCAAAATACATGTGGGTATCTAACTGGCAATCTGACAAAATAGAGTTGAAAAGCACCTTAAGAGGCTATCACAACCACTATCCCCATCCTCAGCACCTGCATTTCACTCAGGCACTTGTAGCGGTGCTTATATATATGGACAAAAAGAAAGGGAGATGTACTTTCACAGCTTGACCCTTGAAAGCACTGACCTGTGGGCTGAATTCCCATTAACACCCTGAATGAGTACTACAGTTTTCAACCTCTCCTACAGTCTAACCATCAGTTCATTTATAACTTAGTTCTATTTCAAAAACAGCCTTTACTGTGCTTTGCTCTTCTCTTCTGTGTTTACTTAACAGTAAACACCTGAAGTGTAATGAATTGAGCACGGTGCTTTAGGTCAAAAGATAAGTGTTACAGATTTCTCAGCCAGCTATCTAGATCACCAGGAAACTGTTTCATACTGAACTTGATTTGACTGTCTTCCCAGCTTCTGCAACAGGCAGAAGGAGATCATGTAAGAAGCTTCCAGTGTGCAAGTCATAACGCTTAATTAAATCTTATTCTCTCCTGTGAAGTGGAAGGAATAAATTTATTCAAGCATATCAGATGGCTTATCTCCAACATTAATTATTAGACAGACAGCTTGCATTTGACTGCCACAGTTAGGAAGCCTTAACATCTAAAAATGATTACAGAGCCCAAGAGAGTGCTGGATGGTTGACAGGCAAGAAGCAGCAGAGTATTTGAAAAGATGCTGATCTGGAAATGTTTAGAAAGACAGTGCAAAGTCACAACAGAGGAGGAGAAACTTGCAGAGTTGTATTCTAATGACTACTCAAGAAAATAATAGGGCAGGATACAAGCCAGCAACCTTCCTACTTTTCCAAGGTACAAATCACCTGTCTCACTGTACCCAAGATTGTTGCTTAGAAAAGGCTACAGACTATCTTCAAAAAACAGATATGGAATTGTGGGTTGGTATCAGGAGGATTGGGTGAACCTATACATAACCAGTGTACATTTATGGTTTCTAGCCACCCTTAAGAATAAACTCCACCCAACTCATGACTTGATATTCATTCTTCTCTTTTTGCTTTACATACACCCATCAGGAAAAAAAAAAAAAAAGATTTGAGAATCACTATTCTTTACTGTCACAGCATGGGGACTGAGAATGGAATAACAAAGGACTCCTTGATCTGCTATCAGGTTAAGCATAAAATCACTTTATTTGAAGTGATGCTAGCATCAGAGTAATTAGAAATTAGATGAATGTGATAAACAGAAGTTATCAACACCAAAAAAAACACACCATCCTTGCTATGGCTAGTTAAGAACTGAATACTTTTGCAGTCCTTCCAAAAAATAATGTGATTAATACTTTGCATAATACTGCATAAATTAAAGAAGTAATGGGTCCTCAATAAAAACACTGAGACCTGCAAGTGACCTTCTCTAAAACCACATCTGTTTTTTGTCTAAGAATTGACTCCCATTCATGTACTACAGTGGCATGAAAATACAGACAGTTGAAGGGATCTGGAACACATTTTTAATGTTAACATTTGTTGGAACAGTTGAAGACCTCACCAGTGGTGCAAGATCCGAAGGAGCTACAAACCTTCAGGTTTTGATTTTCAAATACTCAGTTAGCAGCCCTCAAGACTATCAGTTGAGCCATATGTGACCATCATTTTCGTACGAACATGCCTACTAGATTCTACACCAAGTACCAGAGATTTGAGGCGCCCAAACAGATATTTCACTGCATGCTTTGACTTCTCTCTCTCTCTCTCTCTCTATATATATATATATATACATACAGGTGTAAGGCTTTCAGAAGAGCAACTGCAGAGCTACAAACTACAGCATTAAGCCCCACATTTCAGGGCTATAACAACCAGGTTTCTTAGACACAGCCTCCACCTGTCCAGCAGATCACCTCTAAAACAACGGTAACCTGAGGAACAACTGCTTTTCAGTAAGGGCAGGGATTTCAGTTAATTAAATGCATCTTCTAAACAGCTTCCCACAGAGCAGTGCGGTCACACAGTATCCTGGCACAAGCCTGGACACCAAATAAAATTTAGCCTTTATATAGCACTTTATAAGGAATAAATAGTCTCATAAACTACTTCCAGCCTATTTTGTAGAGGATAAAATTATTAGAAGGACCCCCTTCATTCAAGAAGGCTTTACAAAATTTGAATATACGAGCTGAGTGGTCTCTTGCATAGTCTCAGTGTGTAGTCTCTTGTTGATACCACAACAGTAGGCTGGCATTTACCTTCACTCTCCTTTGATAAAACTTAGTTTTTAGAGAATTTTAAAACAGGTTACAAATGCAAGTGCTCCTTACGCTCAAAATGCTCAAGTAAACGGCAGTAATTTTCATCTTGGCCAGTACTAGATTCAGTTCCTGGCTCTTTATATACCATTTGATGCTAATAGCATATTGCTAAATGGAGACAAGTTTTCCAAGCTTTTTAATGTCAACACTTATCTCACTGTTGGATTACGCTTCAACTGACAATTAGACATCCAGGAACCAGTTCTCCACCTTTTTCCATTTGCACAACAGATGAGAAGGAACATTAACCTGTAGCATTGTTACTATCATTAAAAGAAAAAAAAAAAGAAAAAAAAGTATCTTGTCACAGTAAGATGCAGAAAGATCCTGAAGAAATCACAAAGGGGTTTATTTAACAACAACAGTCCAGGAGCCTTACTGCCAAAAATAAAGCCTTTCTTTTTTCCAATTATCTTGCCCTGTTGAAGGGCTACTTCTCCCAATCCTCACTGCACCACTGCACTCTAACAGCAGAAACTGTTTTGGGCTTTTTTTTTTTTTTTAATTTATTTATTTTTGCCCCTCTTTCCCCCCCTTTTTGAAGGGGGGGGAGGACCTACTCTACTCTTCACTGTAACAGCTTTAGATAGTCTAAAAAAACTAGTTGTGAGATACTAATTCAATTTCTTCCTGTACTATATTTAAGATACACTGTGTTCCCCCTTTTCTACAGATACTAGTTACCTGAGCCCTCCTAAATAGAGGAAACACTATGTATTTGTACGAGGACACATATGAAAACATGTCATGCTTGGACTCATGACTTGACAGACTAGCATGAAGTTCACAGAATGGAGCACATCCTTGCTAAGCCTTTCTTCTCCTCATATCCAATGTTTACTATAAAGCATATAACTACTACAGAGTTGCTAGTCAAGAAACACCTGTGATCTAAAGTAACAGAAATGATTTCCTACACCAAAACCAGATGTTAATGTTTGTGCCTAATTCTCTCTTGATTTTGTACAGGACAGTAAGAGATTGAAAAAAGATGAAAAACGTTAAGTGCTTAAGTTGAACAAGTGATCTAGATAGCTAGGACCATCAGTAACTTGAAGAGAAAAATTTTGGAGGTCTTCACATTTTTGTCTAGTCATTTAGCAGACTTAAAAGCAGCCTGCAGAGAAGGAAACAATAATTTCCACTTTAAAGCTAACTGCCTTTAATTCATAGATCAGCTAAAGTTATCAACAAATATCCAAGCAATACGATACATTCGCAACCCACTAAATATTAGAAGAAGTTTGGTCGTGTGTTAAGTCAGCCAAAACACAAGGAAGAGAGTAGACTGATTAAACACAGACACAAGGTCAGAAAGTACTTTTTATTAGATGGAAACGAGTACATTATCTTCAAAGTTAGTCAGATTCAGTACTATTTATATATCAGTACTGAAGTAAATGGTCTCCTTCAGAGTTTTAAAGCAGCTGGCAATAACATTATACATACTGCACAGGACAATCCCCACGGTATTTCTCATAATACGCAAGAGATTTGACACAGACACAGGCTACCCAAAATCAAGTGAGGAGCTCATTAAGCCTCCTATGTGTTTACATTTAGGCCTAGAAAGTGAAAGAAAAATAATATTTATTAATTACGAATTAAGGATTTTGTCCTTAGTTGCTGATGTGCATGTTTAAAGGAAGACAGTACTGGATGGATGACACTTTCAATTTAACAGCATGAACTAAGAGAAAGGCCTTGCATTGCTCCCTCTRTTCTCAAAGGCTGAATCTTTAACATATCTCAAATTATTCTGAGAAGGATATTGCAGACAGAAGCATTACTGTCACGACATTCTAAGCAAAATAAAATTTCCTGCACAATGACAAAGCATTTAATTCTCTTTTCCTATTAAAAAAGTAGCAGATTAAATAAACATTGATTATACAAGAAATGATGTGGATATTGACCATGAAAGACTGGCAGCAGTCAGAACTCAAGACCATCGCCATATGCAACAACAACAAAAAAAAAAAACAAAAAAAAAGAAACACGGCAGTAACAGGAAAAACCACAGATGGCTAGAATACAAAGTGTACAGAAACAAGTTGCTTGGAAGATAAAGGCTGTGGCTGGATCATATATGCTTTTTTGCAAAGGACAACATGCTTCCATAGAGATTCAACAGAGGGAAGCTAGAACAGTCTTATTGAACCATTTACCTTAGAAGTAGGAACTAATTGTTCAATAATCAACAAGACTGGTAAAAGCTCGATGCCACACTGAACCAAAGTACACTTAAAATTGCTCAGTTTGAGTTTAACTCAGCTTGAGGAGTTTAAGGGATTCCCCCCCACCCTTTTTTTCTATTTCATTATTGAACAAAATTAATGAAATGAAATAGAAGACTACAATCACACTCATTCTTACAAAGAATGAATGGTCAGAGAAGTACATTGCAACAAGATAAAGATAAAGGTAATTAATGGAGTATAAAGACCTCTTTTGCTTCACAGATGTCTGAAAGTGACCTGAAAGTTTAAGATTTTAAAACATTTATCTTGAAATGATTTTTATTTTTTTTAACTGCATTTGTAGTTATGAACAGCAATTTAGCTAGGACACGCCATTCTTAGATATTGTAGATTACAAGCTGATTACAAGCTCCTATGAAAAGGAAAGGAAACACTGGTATGACTGACATACCAAAAAGTAACATTTTTAGCAGCTAAGAAGGAAGGGCACAGCAGCTGCTAATATGAATAATAATTGAGCAAAAATGTTTCTTAGACCAAAAGGCCTTACTGAACAAACCTCAGTCCAGAAATTAAATTGGTTTTACAAACTGACTTCTTACAGCCCCATTTCCTCACGACCAAGTGATAATCAAGGTTCCCTGTTAATCTAAATTATTCAGAGTATTCAAACCCAGCTTCCTTTCTAAGCAAGGGCTCATTTCTGCAATCCTCACTCACAATGAATATCAGTTACACAAATAATTCCACCCATACTAGTAGAAATACTTGTATAAGTCAATTCAGAAGGGCCACAAAAGTAGCTCAAAGTTGCTAGTAAAAATGTGTTAGCATTTCATTTTTTTGCATTGCTTTTGAACCTAAAAAGTCAGAATCCCAAGCCAGTCTGTACAAGCCTTCATCACTTTTCATGCGGCTAGAATTCATTAGGCAAACAGAATTAGAAATAAGTTTCCACTGTAAATATATAAGCTGACTTATATTTTTTAAATACAGCAGATGATAGTCTAAAGTTTCCCTTAGCTACTTTACACAGCATCCCCATGAATGACACTATAAGACTACAAGTTTTACACTATTTATAAGTTACACTATAAGACTACTATTAGCTTCATATTATAGCCATTTCCAATAGGCTAAAGTTTAACTTATGATTTGGCTGCAGTTTTCTCAAGAACATAGTACACCACAGAATAACAAAGTTTGTGTTCTTTTCAGTTCTCTCAAAATTCTGAGGAAATAAATCTCCAAACAAAAGAATAATAAGAGGCCACTAAAAGCACATGAACTATTAACATAAATGCATTTTCATTGCCATATTCTGCTACTGTTTAGTGGGTTATCAGATGTCAAGTACTCCTCCCTGGGTGCTCCATATGAAAGCAGCAGGATATTAGAATGAAAACTGATCGCATTCACAGCTCTGCTGTTGACCCCCTGAGTGACTGTGGGAAACTGTTACACCTATCTGCACAAAGCAGTACTATGACTAAAAGTAACACAAATTTCTTAGAGTAATTCAGGAGAATTAACAACACACTGGCCTTTAAAAACAGAAATCACTTTATGAGAACAAATTTTCAAAGTATTTAAGGTCATTAGGTGAAAAGCACTCCATATAAGCATAAAGTTTAAAATTATATTTAACTACTTACTTCTTTAAGCTTGGTTTCTGGGCATTCAGACTGTAAAGTGAGTGTAGCTCCTTCAATATTTCTTGGCATAGGAGTTGAACCAGGATTTATTGTTAGATGAATCTGATCTGGAGAAATAATATGTTGCACATAACCCTGGGACATTCCTTCATGATCTGCTATTAAATGAAATCCTTCTTCATGACCCTCTGGTAAAAAAGGCAAGTGATCACCACACTGTCCTTCATCTTCATCATCTTCCAGTGCACCATGGTCCTGCTCTATCAGAACAGTTGTCCTGTCATAGACCGTCCCAGATGATGAAGGAACCAGCCCATTTTTATCGGCAAACCTCATCATATTGTCATCCTGGGTCAATTCATCTTCCTCCACTTCATAGTAGATAACGTTGCCCTCAGGACTGTTCTCCCCCATGTTCACCGCCGCTCAGTGCGATATCGTGGCGCTGGACTGGGACAGCTCATCTGCAACACAGGGGCGGAGGGGTCAGGGGCCCGGCCCCGCCGGGCAGGCGCCCGGCAGGCCTCCGGCCGCCGGGCCGCGGGTCCCGGGAGCAGGTCCGGGCCCGGGCCGGGCCGAGGCCGCGGCCTGCCCCCGCCGCGGGGCGAGGCGGAGGGAGGCGCCCCCGCCCCGCAGCGCCGCGCCGCCCCCATCCCGGCCCGGCGCCGCACCGCCCTGCGGGAAGCCACCGCCGGGGCCCCGCCGCCCCCGAGCCCGGCCCCACCGCGTCCCGCCAGCCCCGGCCCCGCCGCGCTCACCGAGCTCCCGGCAGCGGCGGCACCTCCTTCCCCACCCCAGCGGCACCATGATTACCAGCACACTCACTTCCGCTTCCGGCCGCGCACGGCCCGACGGGAAGGCCGCGCCCACCGCGGGGCCTGGCGGGAAAGCGGTACCGCACGGCGGGGGCGGGGGGCCGGGCCGGTCCGCCGCAGCAGCCCCTGGCGCGGGCCGTGCCGGGGCGGCAGCAGGGCCTGCGAGGCGCCGCGCCAGAAGGACCACGCGCAGGCACCGCGGCCGGTGGTGAAAATAATTTATAGCCTCAAAGCACTGCTATGCGAGAGGCAAGTTGCAGCCGCGGCCGTTATCCTGCAGTCCCGCGCCTGGCGAGCAGGCGGAGCTTAAGAAACTTTTCCCTGATGCCTCGTTTTCCCCTCGGCGTTTCCAAGACACGTCTCTGCCACGTCTCCGACCGCGGTGGTGCCGGCAGGTAAGGAACAGCTCTTAAGTGCTTCCAGCCTCCTCCCGGGGACGCAGATCCTTACGTCCGTCCCCGGCGCGCTGCGGGCCCGAGCGGGACACGGTCGCGGCGGGCCGGCGCCCCAGCGCGCAGGTAACGCCGGGTATTGCCTTTTACAAACGGGACTCAAAGCGCTGCCAGCAAACCGGGACCCTAAGCCAGCCAGCAGCAAGAACAGGGCACTCTTCCAGCCTGCCCCTCAGCCTAAGATGATTATTTAAATAACAAGGACTTAAAAAGTAATATATTTGTATATTAAAAAGTAATATACTTTAATACTTGTTAAATAAACTACAGTGTGAATATCAGTTTCTGTATCTTTGCTTGTTTACATACAGCTGATTTAGGAATTCAATATACTTTACAGCTTATTAATAGCGACACATGATTTTAACTGCCAGATCTGCATTTAATAGCAATAGATCATATAAAATACTGTGAAAGTCCAAAAAAAGCTAATATTCTGTACAAAATTATTTTTACAGCAATACAATATCTAAAGATCAGATTAGCTGCATCTGAAATTCATGGTAAGTTATTCTCTCTCAAGAGGAACTGATGGATAAATTGTTGAGCCTTCCTCTTTGCACTTATATCAGGTTTAGGATGTCCAGGAGGAGGTCGAAGTAACAAGCCACCAAATACACTAGCTGCATTTAAAAAAAAAATAACAACAACAACAACAAAAAGACACTCAGCACCAGAATATCAAAAGTAATTCCAGCAACCCCAGTAAGGCAAAATGAGAGAATGCCTGGCTTCGGAATGGCTAAGACACAGCTGATGACATATCTTTTTTTTGTGTGTGTGTCAGTTTACATTTTTTTCAGGCTACTTCAAGGACCATGTTTGTTTGTTTGTTTAATGGATTGTTTGCTCACTAAATGCTTCAAAACAGTAAAGGACACAACTGCAATCACTTTGGAGAAACATGTTTTGTTATACAAACTGCAAGACCCCACTGAACAGAATAGCTTTGCTCGCCTTACCAAGAATATTCACATCCAAATGGTTTTTCCCTGAGTTTTTCAGTAGTTCTCGAAGAAATGCCATCAGATACTCAAATACATTTTTATGGCACCTGGGCAGTTTGGAGATAATCTTGGGGAAAAAGAGAGTTTACATTGAAGAAACAGCAATGGTTTAGCAACTTTAACTACTATCAACATTGCACTGGCTGCAAATACTAATAGCTCTTAATAACCTAGAAACACCAGTTAGGTCCTTTCTAGTATCAAATGATTAAGTTACTTAGGTTTGTGCTCTATTATTTTGTCTGTAACAAAACAGTCTGCCCCACCTCCTTTTGGAAGTACAGAAATGATCTTTCACAGTGAAGCCTGCATTACCTCGCTGCTCAATGAGTAGTTGTTAGAACACTCCAAGCAGCTGGTATAGAATTTGTAGCAAATGATGGGCTCTGGCAGGCTTTCTAGGAAGAGCAGCAGGGCTTCAGCTACAGAATGGTTGTTGCCAACTGATCCAGAGATGGTTAAGGAAGAGGCAAGCATGGCATGATCCATTTTGGTAGAATTTCTGCTGAAACATTCAACTTTGCTTAGGTCTCCAAGAATGCCTCCTTTTGTTCACAGCTTCAAGTTAAATTGCTCAACTCCACATAGCAAATACTGCTTTTGTTTGCAGTTGGGCACTCATGTAATTCATCAGCAATCATTCATCAACATAGCAAGGACTTCACAGAGGCACTGGTACTCCTTGCAATCAGTACTAAAGAACTGCACATCTCAGCTACCATGAGATGAGAGATGGTGATATAAAAAAACATAATGGTGTATAGAAGACTGCTAAAACCCTTTTTCAGCTTAGATCTTTTGGTAGGGCATAGTGAGCCTTACTGGACATCAGTCTAAAAGGATACAGAGGGTATCATGCATTCCTTTGTCCAAACAGTCTCGGATTTGCTCAAATTCAGATCTGAGGCCTGGTTGCTGAAACAGGTCCTCCTGCAAAGAAGAAAATCATTAGTCAGTCTCAAGAAAAATACAAGTTATAATGACAGTGCTCCATTTACCCAAATAACATATACATTGTCCTGAAAAATCTCTCCAGATTGATAGTTATCAGCACAAACCTCACCGTAAGCAGTTCCAGTAAGACTGTGGCACTACAGTAGAGAGCAAAACAAAAGAAGAGCTGCTGATGCATATCACACTCTAAGTCACCAGCATAAACAGTGCAATCCAGAGTACTGGGTCACTTATCACACACCTACCCTTTATCTCCCTTTACCATTGGCCAAACTTCCACAGTTAGCAAAGGTTACCCTTCCCAGTATCATCTTCAAAACTAAACCAAATACTAAGAATTTATTTTGTGATTCAAGTACAAACACTACCAACCTGCTGGGAAGCATTGCGGTATAAGTGATCCACCATCATCCACAGTTCTTTTGGAATGTCCAGAGGCTTTTCAGCTTGAACAGCATCATCAATCATTTGTAGCGGCATCAAGGTCTAGGAGGGGGAGGGGTTAGTGGGAGGGGGAGGAAAAAGGAGCTAGCCAACTTCTTATTCAATTCTGCAAAGTGCTTCACAAAACTTGCACCTGCGAATTAAGACTGGTTAGGAAACTGTGCAGCTTCACTCACTAGTCTTCATACAAGACTAGAACAACAGGCATGTTCATATCAAAAGCCCAAACAGAAGGAGCAAGCAATTCTCATAGGCATGCATCACGTACCCTCAAATCTAGGGAAATGTTACATCATGCCTCACATATACACACATCTCCATTCAGTGGTGGTAAGGCCAAAGGCTTCACAGCAAACATTTATGTTTAGAAGTCGCACACCTTTTTTTTAATGTGCAGGCAGAGCAAACAAGATCTTACTTTCAGTGCTCTATATGAAATGGGTTGATTCATCCATGTGAAGAATTAAAGCAAGGTGTGAAGACTGTGCACTGGAGAACACAAGCTGTATCAGCATTCTCAGATTACAGACCAGGGAAGAGGAAGAAGGCTCTTTATCAATAAACAGGACTTAACCATCAAGTTTTAAGGGTTCTTGTGGGTTCAGAAGGTAAGCTCTATCTTTAACTCACAAGTTCCCGAATAGACTCTGCTGACATGTCCTGGATAGGTTCCCTCATGTAACACAGTGTATGAATGGGAGACCCAAAGCAACTCGGCAGGTAGTTTCCAGTTACAGATAGAAAATAATCCTTCCCTCTGACAAGATGCAAAACCAAGATATCTTCAAGTTTATCTTCTCCAGAGTTTAAGTGTGTAGCTGTTGATTTATTAACAAACAGTTCCAACTCAATTGTGACCTCAGAATCTGCAGGAAGATGGTAAAAAATAAAACAAACATGCTCAATAAAAAGAGGTGTTAAACCAAGAAGGCAAACAGGAATAACATTCCCAAAATAGCAGTGAGAACTAAGCCAGAAGGTGACAATATTAGCTCAATAACACAAAATGAACAATGAGGAACTCACCTGAGTTTAGAAAGCCCTTACTGGGATTAGCAATCAGCCACTCCTTGCAATAGGTTTCCTCATCTGGTTTGCTGATGAATTCAAACTGGCAAGGCACTTGTCCATTGTGAATTGTAAACTTCTCTACCTGCAGCTGCATGTATTTAACATCTGCAAAATGAAACTAGAAACAAATGTCAAAGTCAACATTGTCAGCCAGTCATACCTTGCCAAGCACCACCAGCAATTCCTCATATCCCAGAGTTTAATCATTAAGCAGCAAGATATACAGATGAACCCTCCTCCTCCCGTATCCCAATTCTTCCAGGATTAAATGGAATTACATTTGCTTACTCTGCATGCCCAAGCCATTTGCACCAGAGGGCCCTGTAGAACAAATGCTCCCCTCACATAACCTGAATGAAACTTGAGAAAAAAGATAGCTGTAGCCTCAAAGGGTCCCAGCTGCATATCTTTTCTAGTTCCCAACACACAACGTAAATGCCAGTTTTGTGACCTTATCCAAATCCCTCAGTATTTTACATTTTATGTTTCTAAGAACAAGTAAAAGTAAGGAACGCAAACTGCCCTTTTACTCTCTCATTTCCCACTTCAGAGAATAACAAGTCTGTGTATTTCAGTGTGGTGCCCTGAATGAAATTTGCCTGTATCTAAACAGAAACAAAGATAGGGATTGTAAATAGAAAACTGTGGAAAGTCAATATATTATACTTCTTTGGAACCTGACCCCAGAGTCTATCTGATGTACTTCTACAGCTAGACTGCACTTCTGGGATCTAGGCTTGCTTGATTTCTCCAATGAGTCATGGCACATTAACATACCCTACCTCTCTCTGGGAAAGGGTCACTGAGGGGATGCTGGCATTCTCCATTTTATCCAGTGAGCGCACTATCTCCTCAAAGGCTTTTCGATAGAGCTCCTCATTCACAACCTTTACCTGAAAAGAACACACACCACACCAGATGGCATTTACTGTGCCTCTGCAGGAGAGCTATAACACAGACTGAAACATATGAAGTGATTTGATTTTAATAGTACACTAGCAGACACAACACATGTAATGAACAGAGCCACTTGGAGCACCAATACTCCCAAGATCTCTGGATCCAACAATGAAGGACCATGCCATAACTAGCAAGAGTCACCCAGTCAGCACTAGATCAGCTTTTTAAAGTCTGACAACACACTACTGTGCTGTCAATGATGTAGCATTCCTGCACTGCAAGTTTCTCAAACTGACTAGGGGGGAAAAAATTAAAAAATAAAATTAAAAAAGCAAAGAATATTTCTGAAAAGACACCTACAGAGACTTATGAATTATTCTGCTTAAGTGAAGTATCACTTAACACAACCCTAGCTTACTATGAACAATGATCCTATCTCAAGATATTATCTAGCTCACCTCATAAGCTATTGTTCTGTATGTATGCCACAAAAGGAGGGAAGGGGAAGGAAGACCATTAGCACGAACACCTCCCTCCTCCTTCCCCTTTCCTCACACAGAGGACAAGGTCAGCACAGTTATTTCCTTCAATGCTGATGTACCTACCCCAATATCAAACACAGAGCTAACTGGCTTATGATCACTGATCTTCAAAACCATATGGCTGCGATAGCTCAGCTGAGTAATGTTCTGTCCTTTCCAAAGTATCCGATCACACCACGCTGGAACACGACACTTCTCACTAAAACCAAAGAGGTAAAAATTACAGCTTCCCAGCACAGTTAAGGTGGAGTAGTAACACAAGGCAGAATACTGCTCTGCTAGGGGCTACAGTATTTCCTCACATGACCTGGAGCTAGTTCTCTATCAAAATTGGTGGTGAGATTTTTAATAACTTCTCAAAGAAACAAGGTTTGACTGTCTACTATTAGGTATCTCTATACCATGCTTTACTTTTTACCTCTTCAAAGGTCATGTGATTTTTTTTTTTTTTTTTTTGTCTAAATACAATTTACATACAAACCAACACACAGAGTTGCTTGCAATCATAAGAACCATGAAAAGTAAGAGCTCAGGCTCTAATAAACAAAAAATAATAATAATAAAAAAAAAAGCTTTCACTGACTGCTGCACAGATTTCATTCTAACACCTGAAGCCAGTCTTCCCAGCTTACCCAGAACAGCTCAGCCATTCTRTGCAATGCATTAGAGGAATTATGGTTCTGACGGTCTTTTGAAGGATGCACTCAGCTACAGACATCACAGATGCACCACTTAGAACCCTACCTGGTCTGACCTGAGTAGGTGCATCAGATGTCAGCAAATAAAAGATCCTAAAAAATTTGCTTGAAAACAAACAAACAAACAAGCAAACAAACAAACAAGACCAGACCTGTTAGTTTTGGATACCTCTAAAAAAGAGGAAACCCAATGGGTTATTCCTGGAAAAAGATTAGGGATAGCCAACAACTATCAGTGCAAGAACAGCAACAGCAGCACAAATAGACATAAACTGAAGATGGATTTCGGAACCAAGAGAGAAGAACAGCCATAATCTCAAAACTGTTCTTATTAGCCATTAGATCTGTGACTCTAGCTTTGTTTTTACTGCCTCAACAATAACAACATTAGGCATTGGTGGTGTCATGTATGAGGTGATCACTGTACCTTGTGTCCCAGTCGTCACAGCCAGCATCATATTTGTACGTTGGCTGGAAGGAAATCTCTCCTTCTGTAAAGCCTTCAAAGACTGCATTTGCATTCATTTGCCTCTTCAGCTATGAAACAAAAGACATAGATTTAATTTTAAATAAGCTCAAGCACAAGTCCTATAGGAGCTAAAGGGGAATGTTCAACACTGAGAAGGCTAAGGAGTTCATGTGCAGTTTCTAGCATCCCCACCACCACCTGCGTGTAGGTGAGACACATCAGTACCTGGTCATATTGGCAAAGCGCTAGAAATGCCTTCTCATCTATGAGCTGCTTAACTTTTGCAACATCCAGTTCCTCCAGCCGATAGTTGAGGTCACCCAACCATATGATCACACTGAAAGAGAACACAGACTGGAAATCCATATAGAGGCCTAAAGATGTCTAAAACCCAAGTTAGCTGTCAGTTGGAAAGAGAGCTAAGCAGCAGTGCCTTAAGCCATCTAATGCAATCATGAGTTCTTCTGATCTCAATAAGGCTGATAAGACGGGTGCTGTGTTTGCCTTTCTCCATCAGAGACTACAAGAATCAGCACTTGAAAGAGAAGCTACATTTTCCTCTTTTGCCATTTTTCTTTTTAATTCCCAATCTGCATGTTTGTCACTAGCTCTTAATAACTAGTGCTTTTAACATTCCAAATTGTAAGTGTCTCACAACCCACTGGGGAGATCAATGCATATTATTGCCCCATCCCCACTTCATGCTTGAAAATAAAATAAGGCATGGAAGAACATAAGAAGGCAAGTGATTTATCAGAATTATATAGGTCGGTACTCTCAAAGCCAGGGTTATGGTGAAGCATTTCTGATCCCTCAAGGCTAATGCTTAAATTACTAAACAACTCTTCTCAATTCCCTGCTGAGAGCGCCTTACACCTGCTATATTCATAAGGCTCTTTCTTGCCACATGCAGTGAACTCACACAGTCAAATAGAAACATACTCATGTTTGCTAATAGTGAGAGATGGCAAATTTGGATCTGATTGGCAGAACTGCATCCGAGAGCAGATGTCTTTGAAATCCTGGTTCCTTCGCTCATATTCCTCTGTATGAGCTGCAAGGTGAGAATTCACAATGCACACACTAGTGTTATGGAATTTAAATCTTATGGCAACACCACCTTTGTTACCCTGAAAGATAAAGACAAAGACATGAGTCAAAAGCTTTCCTGTACACAGCAGATGAAGCCCCAAATGACCTAACAGCGGTAGACAGGCCAGAAGATTAATGCAGACCATTTAATCCCAGAGGAAGGACAAGGTTGAAAACCCCAATTCATAAGCTTCATAAATTTAGGTCAGTAACTCATGTGAGGGTTGCACACAGCAACAGAACAGAACAAGCAAGCGCATGGAACTCCATTTATAGTTCAGGATTTAGCTAGTAAAAAAGGAAATTAAAATCATTAAGACAGCTGGTCAGGTGTTTCAGTAAGTCCTGAAGCTCCTCTAGCAACAAACTGGATCTTTCAACGCAGACCATAAACAATTTTTTAAGGGGAGGACGAAGCACAGGGCTTAGTTGTCAAAAATGCTTTCACCAAGTTGGGGCTGTAAGGTTCGCAGAAACTACATTCAGTGGGAACAGATTTCATTCCAACCATGTGGAATGGCAAGGGGCCAAGAAGTCCTCCTCAAGAAAACTATAACCTGGATAGATATGTTTTTTACCCATGTTTCCTTGCATCATTTGCTTTGGGCAAAATCATGGCCAGCATCACTCTCACATGAGAGCTGGGCCCCCCACAGTCCAGCATGGGCAATCAGAAAAAAGACTTCAGGAAAGATTCTCTCTTAAGGTCTTTGAGAGCACATGGCAATTCCCTCTAGTAACACCCTGAGCTGTCACAGAGACAGGACTATATGTTCCTAGAGGCAGCTGCATCCTTTAGCTGGAGGAATAATGATTGCAACTGAGGAGTGCAGTTCTAAGGGCTCTCCTAAAACTCACCACTTCTCATGCACAGTTGTCATTCTTACCATTCTCCCCATGATTCCAGTTCCCACAGTCTCAGTTTCCACCTCAGAGATATTCAAGGCAAGGTCTGCTTTCACATACAACAGAAGCATTATTCCCACAAGCCGCACAAGTTTCACCTGAAAAATAGATCCTGCTGCATTAAATACTAGAATGGAAGAAGTTTGATAAGAAGAAGCATATCACCCACCAATCCAAAACATGGGTCATCAAAATACAGATATGGAAAAACAGTTCTACACTGATCCAGTGGACCAGCTTGACTTAAAGTACACAGCCACACAACACAAGAAGGAGCCAGGGATCAACACCCCTGTAAAGAAAGCTGAAGCTCAAAGCAATGCCTACAGCACAGATAGCCCATAAAAAGACCTTCCCTCAAGCAACAGTGACAAAAGACAAAGCAGACTTAAGGAGCAGGAGCCAAAACATAAGCAGTATTTCTACCGAGATACCTTCACAATGCATTCCACCATGCATTGTGGAGACAGACAATAAAGAAACTAAGATACTTCCTATTCTCTTCCCCCCAAGATATCAGGAGCTTCATTTACACAGGGATACCTAGCTCTCATCTCCTGTCCTGCCCTCTGCCTTGGCACCTTGCATAGTAATACTACGTACTTCATCTTCAGAGCACTTCTGACTTAGCAAAACCCTGCAGGCAACGAGCCTCTGGAAGATGCAGCAATTGGAAACAGGAAAAAACAAAGTGAAAAGAGGCCCAAGTGGAAACTGATTCCAGACTCAAACAAACCTCCCCAAAAGCCACATTTACCTTTGCATATTTGGCATCTGGGTGAAGACTATCAGTTACAGCTTTAAACCATTCTTCTTCCTTTGGTGTGTCATTGAAAAAGAAGGCTTCTTTACTCAGATCAAGCTCCTGGAAACTGTGTTAGAGGAAGGAACCCATGGATGCATGCACTTGTGTGGTTTTTGGGTTTTTTTTTTTTTTGGGGGGGGGGGTTATGTGTGTTTTTTTGTTTGTTTGTTTTTGTTTGTTTGTTTTAAACTCTCCAGCTCTTTCTTCCAGGGAAGTACTAAATCAATTTATACTTTTCACACTAAATTTATAACTGAGAACTCAAATCCAGTTATGCCAGGTGTGTTAAATATAAAGCTAAATTACTGTTAATATTAAATTGAATGGAATTAAAAGTTTTGAAAAACTGCAGTGCCAGAGTGTCCAAACACTACCAGAATAACAGCCCTTTTAAGAGTGTGCATTTGCATAGTCTAAGCTATGCAAAGGAGTAAAGCAATACAAACATTCCTCAGTTGCGATGTCTTGGCTAAAAACCTACATGCTGGAGATTCACAAGCAAGCAACCCACAGTCAAATTTTGAAAGGATGGGCCAGAAAGAGACACTCACCCCACACAGTAAATATCTGGAGGCTCAGCATCACAGCTCAGCCAAGGCCAGAGGCTCTCCTTGGGTGACTGACCATTCACGTTATATGTCCCAATGAAAAATCTGGGGGGCAGGGAAGAGAAAAAAAAAAAAAAAAAATCTCTTTTGCTAAAATCCAAGATCTGCAAATTCTAGAGCTGATGGAAACACCACTATTATTAACCCATGCACTTAATACTACATATAATTGTTTAGGAGTAACTTGTTCCTGGGGGGAATTAGGACAATCTGACAAAGTTTAAATTCCTAAAATTATTTTATTACAATGGCATATTTACAGCAGTGTTTTGCAGAAGGATGCACACATGTGGGTACATATGCTGTAAAAAGCACTTAAGAACAGAGCTGTGCAGTAGCAGTTTGAAATGACAAATTCATAGAATGACTTGCATAAGAGGATTTTAAGCACAGTAAAGTTTTTGATGCTAATTATATATTTCACCCAAGCTCTTATGAGCTTATTGGAACTACTACAAGGATCAATGAACAGAAGCAGAGAAGGCCAGAGGTGCACAGAATTGATGCATTTCCAGGCACAGTCTGAAATAAGCACAGGAAGAAGTCACTTCAAAAAGGCCATTTGCTCAGTAAGAACCATGGGGCAACCCTTGACAGAACCACAAATGAAATTCTTCTCTGCTAATGCATAAAAGAGAAGAGAAAGCTGTTCTGAAAAACATCAACCATACTCTTCTACAGAATTTCCTATTTGCAGAGTTACCAGATGAAATAATGTACAAGATTTATTTTGAAAGTTTTTGCCTTACTCCTCCCCTAAAAAAAATAAACTCTGCTCAGGGATGATCATTACCTGAAGTTCTGGATGTGCGTGTAGGAATCCTCCCTTTGTACAAGCTGAGATTTAACAATAGTATCTCTTAGTCCAAACTTTGGTTCTGATAAGATAGATGCCTTGTTTGAAACCATTACGCTGGAGGATCGTACCATTTCACTTGTTACTTCAGGTTTCGGTTTGCTTTGCCTGTAAATGAAAATAAAACTGCATGATGAACTCCAGAATACATGCTGTTAACAGCTTATTTCTGCTACTGAGGACTTGCTTCRCATTTATCTATCTGTTTCGCTAAAGATAATCAATGTATGGGATGAACAAGCAAGACCGAAATGAGCATTTCTTAGAACAGCTCAGACCTTCTCCATATAAAATAATTTTACCAGTTCAACTAACTAAAATTACAGACTGTTTTTACTAAACTGATATAGCCTGCTGATTCAGAACAGGCCTTATTCACCCAGATGTTGATACAAACTGCACGCATTTCCCACTAACTGAAGCAAGGAGATGCAAATCTCTTCACCCGCTGCCCCTACTCAGACCTTCTGACCTCAGCAAAAGAATGAAAAATTGTGTTTGTTTAAAAAGCCTTCTAGTGGAAAACTCCCAGCTCTGTCTAGAAAGGAGGCAGAAAAGAACAGATGGGGATAGAGATGGCTTTATTTAGTACCCTGTGGCTCTGGCTGATTTACTGTGAACTCATTTTGCAACAATAATAATGCTACAGCTTGGGAGTTCCCAGAAGCAAGCAACCTTTCATTTATGTCATGCAACAACCTACATACAAGTGCCAAGGACAGCACACAGATTTTGAAGGATATGCAGTAGGGTCCACAAAGTCCTGGGAACTGGAAAATGAAACCATAACATTTTAAGAGTGCATCTGTGAGACATGGTGGTCCTGAGCCAAAGCTCTCTGAACTCCAAATAAATGATACTGGCAGGTCCTGTTTCACCAAACAGCAAAACACACCCAGTTAGGGGGACTAGCAGGACTGTATCTCTGAGAGGCAGCGCTGAAATTCCCACTCAAGATCTAACAGCATGCTTATGCTGAACTTTTTTGTCTCCCAACTAGATTCTGCAGATTCCCCATTATGTCTAACTGCAGCCAACAGAGTAACCAGCAGATGGAACTCGTTTATGCAGCAGCAAGATTCTTTGAAACCAATGTCTGCACAGACCTCATACACCAGGATCAGGGACCAACTTCCCCACTCATAGTTTTCAGCTGAAAAACAGGAAGTCCAAACAGAAAGCTCTCTGCAATTTCTTTTTTCTTCCTCTAGACACTGAAACATCAACAATTTGCCCACCTCAGCTCATTCCATCCATGCATGATTGCACCAAAGTACCCAGAAGTGTAGTGATACATGTATGTTTACTGCCAATACACAGAGATCCTCTGCAGAGGGAAGGCATAGCTAAACAGCCAAAGAAACATTCACACCACTTTTACTCCTCACTAGACCTTCCACAAAGAGCTGATGTGCAAAACTATGGCATCAACTGCTTCAGTAAACCTATACAAAAAAATGAGAGATACAGCATACCTGGGAGGAGTTTTATCAGTGCTGTCATGACTCCAGTTCTGACCAACTGCAAGCTTTTTTCCATTTTGTTTGATGCCTTCAGACCCAACTGCTTCTGGAAGAAAATAAAAGCCTCATATGAAACACAGTGTTCTTTAACACATCAACACACTGATGCAAACATAGGGAAAGAAAAATCTGTAAGCAGACTATAATTCAGATTCATATGGAGAAACAAAGTGCCCTACATTCTCTCTGTCAGTTAACTGATAGATACAGCTTAATCTGAAAGAACTGTTCTGTGATGCTGCAGCTTCCCTTCCAGAGGAAGAATTTACACTAACATGCCATAAGGCCATAGAGAGCAGCAGAACTGCTGTATGCTGCCTGCCCGTTTCTGGAGCGGATTGCTATTGCTCCCTTAGAGTGAAGCCAAACTGGGACTTAGTACAAAATCCAGGGCTTTATCTTGGGAATCCAAAAAGAGTATGTTAATAAGAAGCTGTTCCTTTATGATGAGCAAGGCAATAAATACAAAGAAAGGAAGGAAAAAACAAATATATATCTCACACCCTTCACCATTTAGAGGGGTTCTGCCCATCTGCAGAGACATAACAACGCACAAGTCACTCCCCACCCAGACAGCGCAGTACGGAGTCACCACAGGAGCCAGCTGTACCTCAGCAGAAGCAACATATGTCTCAATRCAAACTGCACATGCCTAAAAAATCACAGGGCAGCTACTATGCAACTGTAACTAAATACAAGTGCAACACTAAACACATCATACTTCATTATCAAAATTTAACCAGTCTTTGTGCATATTGTTTCAGTTACAACACTCTGCTCCTACAACTGACAAATTAACAATTGAAAGTGTGAGGATTCTGTGTGAATCTGTGTTTAAGATGCATGAACACCAATCTCAAGATTATGCTACCTAGCACATAAATCTAATAATATAGAAATTGTTCTTAAGATTATAAGGTTCTAGTCATTCAGCTGAGCTTCTCCTTCAGTGAGCACAATCCAGAAAATTTAAAGCTTTTTGCTGTCATAGTACACTCTCCAGCACAAGCGCAAACCAGAAACAAAACTTAAAGTACTTTACCTAAGCATTCAGAATGCAAACAAACTGATGAGAAGCCGCCATGTTCTCAGCTTCAAAAGCCTTTTCTGCCCAAAGACCCCTCTGAGAATAAAGACTGTTTAAGAGGATTTATCAGAGGTTGATTCTAGAAGAGCGCGTGATTCAAATCTCATTACAGACCACACAGCCAAAGTCACGTAGAGTTGAACAGGAGCATACACAGACCTTGATAAACAAAACCGGACATTAGCTGTGTACATCTGCACTAGCAGGAATGTCTTCAGCTTCAGAGGCAGTATCATCAGTTTCAATCCTCCCTCAGAGTTCATCCAACCAGACATGTTTCCTGGGCACATATTTACTGTTCCTATGCAGAAGCTTCAGCAATTTTAGGGAGAATTTGGTACCGAAACCAAAATATCACCAACAGGAGGGAGAGGAGAGTGTGATATAAGAAGAGCCCTAACTGCATATGGAAGATTAGCTTGATTGAGAGAGGTCGCTGTAGCAACCTTTGCAGCAATGAGCAATCCTTTCTCAGGGCTAGACTCCTCAGCCCTAGTGTTCACAGCAAAATTGCAGTCTCAGAGGAGCAGAATAAAACAAGGACAGAATCCAGGAGCATTCACCTTACTATGGCTAATCAAAGAAAAAGTATTATGAAAAAAGAAATTCACACCAGCAATTATCAACTGGCTGAGAAGATGCCTCCAAGACCTTGGGTCAAGGCACTGTGAACACGTGTTCTCAAAACTGGACAGGACACCATGAAAAATGCCACAAGGAGCAATCCCACACTTGCCCATAAAGCTAGAGTCCAGTAGGCCTCAACATCCAAAACAAAACAAAAGGCAAGCCAGAGGTTCAGCTTACCTTTGGCTGTTCAAGTTATCAGGGAATTCAAGGGTTAAGTAAGTCCAGAGACAAAAGCACAGAACACTAAATGAACAAGATAGATCTGCAGCTTGAATAAAGCCTAACATTAGAATCTCTCAGTGCTTCTAAAGAGCTGTCCCTAGTTCAGAGTTACACTAGGAAGTATGGTCTCTAAGACCTGGGACAGAGCCATTAAGTACTTAATCGGTGTTGCTTGAGTCTCTGCAAGTTGTCCTGATAATGACCATGCAATCTGTCTTAACAGTGACAACAGCCAACTTGAATTTTCACCATAAGGGGCACAACCACTAGACAACTGTTAACTTTTGTTCTTCAACAGGAAGGGAGCTAACTTCAAGCTTTATCGTCCATGGAGAACAATGCCACTTGCCAGCATGCAAAAGGTATTAATGCCTCTAATGGCAAGGCTTGCATGCCTGCTGACATGGCTGCTACACAGAGTGAGAAGGAAATCCAAAGATCACAGTCACATATCACACTTTTGCATTCTAACCTCAGGAGCAGAAATCACTTCCATGTAGGACCCTCCTAAGAAAGAAATTAGCCTTGGAAATGCACCGTTTCCTTCAGATAAGTTTATGTCTAGATGCAGATTGTTCTAGCCAGAGGGGATCTATATGTTTACAATCTGTAGTGGAGTATTTTAACAATATAATGACCTTGTTTAGTAATTGAACTGGGGGCACAGAAATAAAGAGCTATGTGCAGAGATAGCAAAACTGCAGAATATGTATGGTCTGAATGAAACAGGATTTGCAGTTAAAAGGGATTTAAGCAGTAATTAAGACTTTCTTATTAAAAATATGCAGTGACATTTATAAAGCTGTTCTACAGCAGAATAACCTATCATTATATCTTCCGGATAAAGTAGGATCCAGGCTTAGTGCTCTAAAAGGAGAATTAAGTGAGCGTTGTCATTAGTTATATCAGTCTTACCCATCACAGGAAACCCATGCAGGACAAGTTCCCAGTACTACTGAGAAAGAAAAATAAACAAATAAAGACTCTTTACATAATGAAAGTCTAAGCAACAGTCCACATGGGACCACCCCACACCTGGCTGGAGGGGAGTAACTTTGTTCTTTTTACTGTCCCAAATGAAGCAAAACTGAAGTTGTGACTGCATGCACATACACACAGACAGGATTTTAGATAAGGATTTTAAATGAAATTGTGAACATAAAACATACAAGTTAAAACACATTTAAATCCCTTTATATGTGCTCTCTTTCATTAACCAGAAGACATAATGAACTATTGCCAAATGGTAGCATTTACACAGTATTTAAATGTGCTTTGACTGGCTTAGGAAAGTTGCTAGCTCAGTATGCATATGCATACAAGGACAAAATGAGTTACAGCTACTCCTGAAAGCTGGCAGAAGAAATCTCGTTCCATACCAATTTAAGGTACAAAAGACCCAAACAAGTGATGGCAGAGAGCATTTTCTTCTGCTAATATAAGAGAAGAAAGAGATCCCTAAACTCCTCTGACTCAAGAACAAAACAATGAAGCCTTGAAAAGGCAACTTTGTCAAAGCTCAAAAGCATGATTTGATAAGAGCACTACTTCCCAAGGGGCTTTAATTTCAGGAGTGTTACTGTGCTCCAGATACAACAAAAAACATACCAGCGAAGGAGCTTAGGCTGTGCTTCATTCTGCATGTCCCCTGCACCCCCACCCCTAACAAGTACCTATGCCTAAGCCTTTCCTGGTCACTTTTAAGCTTCAAGTTAAAGATACCATGTCCAAATTGATGCTCCCAACCCCCTACCTTGGCTCGATCTGAGCTATGCTGTTGCCTCAGGTCTGAGTTACAATTCTTTTTTTTTTTCTTTTTTTAATACACTACTGAAAAACAGAGAAGAAGAAAAAAAAGGAATGCCAATAATTCCTAACCGTGGACATCACGAATTAAGAGGAGCACAGCCTAAATGAAGACAGGTAAACCAGGAATGATTAAATTCAAATTCTGACTTTGACTCCTGTACTGACTTTCCGGAAACTGCTTTAGCTCTCCCTGTTTTCTGCTACGCTCACTTCACAAAGAGGACAGGAGCAACAGATACTGGGAGCAGGAGGACTGGCCACGTGCAAGAAACATCCACCTAACGAGGAGGAGACGGACATCGCAGCCAAGAGAACGCACAACTCCAGCGACAACTGAAAATAAAAAGAAAATCCACAGCCTCACATGCCGAATTATTTTTTTTAAATAAATAACACTGCTTGCAAAATGAGAGTGCTGTTTCTGAGCCAGGCCAGACGAAGTGGTCGTTCCGACACGCCCCTGCACAAGGCGGAAAGGTCTCGCCCCACGCCGCCCTCCCGGCCGCGCCGGCAGCCCCCCGCCGCCGGCAGCCTCCTCCCCGGGTCGCGGGCTTACAAGCCCGGGCTGGAAGGGGCCCAAGAACAAGCTCCGCTGCCAGAT
>NW_020450960.1:488506-491161 GCF_003343035.1 Apteryx rowi | reverse complement strand
CCCCAGCCCCGCCGGCCCCGCCTCGGGGGCGTGGCTCCGGGCGGCCGCCGGCTGGGCCCCCGAAGGCGCTGCGCGCTGCTGCCGGCGCCGGTTGCCCCTCGGCGCTGCCCGCGCTGCTGAGCGGAGCAGCAGGCAGGCGCCAGCCGGCAGCTGCCCCTGCCAGGCCGAGCAGACACTGTCGCAGATGCACAGCGCCAGCCGGGCCGGATCTCCCGCAGCACGCGCCCTCGGCCGCGCGCCCGGAGCTCCTACCTGGGCTGCACTTGCCCACCTCCTGGAGGAAGGTGCGCGTGTGGGAGCCGAAAGGCAATCGCACCACGAGCTGGTCCGCTCCCGAGCTTATCTGGATCGTCACATCCGAGCCTAAACGCGTGGGGAGAAGACGGGCTCCTGCGGTTAGCGGTACTAAGCACTCAGAAACAGTGCACGTTTCTCCCCCACAGCAGACATGTGTGCGCAGACTTCATGAACAGGTCTCCCCATGCTGCCTTTCCATGCTGCATTGTCCCATTTTTCACAAGAATGGCATTTAAAAATTATAAAAATCGGTGCTTATACATTCTTTTTATTCTGCTAGTTCAGTGGCAGTGAATGCCTTTGCTGCCTGCTGCTGCAGGTATTGTAAGCAGCACTGACATTAGCACAACCTGAACGATGGCAAGCAGCATGCTGAGCTCTCCAGCAGCAGCACGACAAGGTCCCGTCATTCCGGGGCACACCTCTGCAAGGGAGCAACCCGGCCACAGCCCCAAAACCCGCTGTTCCACCTCACTAAGCACAGCCGACGAAGGGCCTGGGACTCTCTTTAGCACAGGCGTTAACGCAACAACAGAACTCACCGACGACGTGAAGGTCACTATCAGGTATTACTGCAAAAGCAAAAACAACTTCCGTTAGAAAGCGCAGCAGTAGGTTTGCGCACCATGCCGACGCGCTGCGGTTGCAGTGCTGGGCAAGGTCCTCGGGCCCTGGATGCTGCTCACACGGAGCCGAGACGGGCAGAACAAGTCCGACGGGGCAGGAGACCAGGGCTAAAGGATTTGGCAGGACAGAGGGCGCATCGGATCGCAGGGCGCTGATCTAGCAGGGCCCTCCTGATGCCTCCTTTCTCCTGGGGGAAAGTGCTGAACGGCTGGATGGATGCAGATCCGGAGCCGGCAGAAGAGCCGATGTGGGCTCCAAAGCCCTCTGTGCCCTCCGCTCGGAGGCGACCGAGCAGCCATCTGCTCCCAGGAGGCCCTGAGCGCGCTAGTACCTTCCTCCACCGTGAACCCGTCTGTGATGGGGATGACTCGCTCCAGCCAGACGTCCTCCGCCGCGATGGCCATCCGCCGGTGGGTGTAGACGTGGATCCTGCAGGCAGGAGCAGGCACGGGGTCGCCCTGCGCAGGGGCCGGCAGCGCCCGCGCCCCGAGCGACCGCTCCGCCGCCCGCTCGCTTGCAAAGTGACGCCTTTGCGTCGCTGCCCAAAGTGGCGGCCCGAAGCCGCGAGGGCCTGGGCTTTCCCACGCGCCCCCCGTACGGGAGAGCCGCAAGTGCCGCGGCGCCGTCCCCTCCGCCCCGGCCGCCCACGCTCCGCCACCCCATGCCCACCGCCGCCGCAGCACCTACGCGTGCTCGCCGCCGTGCCGCACCAGCCCCAGGAGCCGGCTCTCCAGGCATGCCCCGGCCGCCAGCGTGCCCTGCACCGCGTCCGGCTGCCAGTCAAGGAGCACGAGGGAGACACGAGCCCGCCGGCGCCAAGAGCCCAGACCCCACAGCCCCCCGCCTCAGCCGCGGGCAGGACCGGCGCAAAGGATATGATCAGGCAGGTCGATCCGGCGGCCAGGGCCTCCTCGATGGCGACCGACTGGTCCATCCTCCGCCTGCAACGCCAGAGCCCGCGTTCGCCAGCCGGGAGCTGCCGCGAGGTGCCCAGCAGCAGGAACGCGGGGAACGCGGGGGAACATGGGAGAACGTGGGGAACATAGGGAAAGCGGGGGAACACGGGGAAACGCAGGGAACGTGGGGGAACGCAGGGGAACACAGGGAATGTGGGGAACACAGGGGGACATGGGGGAACATGGGGGAACACGGCGAATGTGGGGGAATGTGGGGAATGCAGGGAAACACGGGAGAATGTGAGAGAACATGGGGGAACGCGGGGGAATGTGGGGGAATGCGGGGGAACGTGGGGGAACACGAGGGAATGCAGAGAATGTAAGAGAATGGCGGGGAATGAGGGGAACATGGGGGAATGTGGGGAATGCAGGGAATGTGGGGGAACGCGGGGAACATGGGGAATGTGGGGGAACGCGGAGGAATGCAGGGGAATGCAGGGTAACACGGGGAATGCAGGGAACACAGGGAACGCGGGGGGATGCAGGGAACGCCGTGCAGAGGGGGACACGCCATGCAGAGGGGCCTCCCACTGTGGCCATGCAGGAAGCAGCACAGAGGCCTCCTGCCGCGGCCCCGCGCAGGAAACGCAGCGGAGAGGGAAACGCAGGGCGCAGGGGCCTCCTGCCACGGCAGCGCGCAGTGGACGCAGCAGAGAGGCCTCCCACCACGGCCCTGCGGGGGGACGCCGCGCGCGGGGGACGCTCGGCGCGGAGAGGCCTCCCACCGTGGCCGAGGGCCCGGCTGACCCCGGCCCTCGCGGCCCGCTCCGCCGCA
>NW_020450960.1:467629-488381 GCF_003343035.1 Apteryx rowi | reverse complement strand
GAGCGCCCGGCCCTCGCTGGCCCCCTGCCCGCTGGCACCAGACCCTCGCCCGGCGACTCCCCCGCCGCCGCCGTCCGTGGCCGCCGCAGCCCTGCCCGGGCAGTGCCGCCAGCTTGCGCGGCCTCCTGCTCCTGCCCACTTCCTCCCCAGCTCGCCCCCGCTGCTGGCCTCCCCGCAGCAGCGGAGCTGTCGGCAAGGCCACGAGCCGGGGACGGGGCTGGGACCGGGGACGGGGCTGGGGTGAGCACCGGGCGCCTTCACCCCTCCACCCCCGCGCACCCTCGGGCCCTGCATTGCCGAGAGCCACAAAAATTGCAAAGAGCGAGCCATGTTTTCCTTCAAAATTACCTGATGCTTTCCTGCTTTCTCGGGAAGAAAATGTTTCCCAAATGCTTTTGTTTATCAGAAACTTGCACGGCCCTGGGAAACAAGCCTAGTGCGATTGCTTGCTCTGATCACTGAATCTGGACAAGACTTTCACAACAGCCTGGATTTGTGCACCTGTATTGTTGGTACCAAAAAGAAAGAAGAAAGAGGGCAAGAAAGCAGCGGAGCTGATGGAGGGCACCAAGCAGCTCCTGGCAGGAAGCCAGGCCCACAGGCTGGCGAGGAAGAGCCGGGTCCAAGGCAGCTTGGAGCATCCTGCAGCACCCGCTCCTGCGGGACACGGGGAGAGCAGCAGGGGAGAAAGGTGCCCGTTTAGCAGAAAGCTGAAAACATTTATTTGCGAGTAAAATCAGGAGATGCTCTTCTTCAGTAGCACCTTGCATTGTTTTTGGTTAAAATGCCAGGCGACCGAGGTGGCATAAGCAAACTTTGGAGCTACTCTTTTATTATGCAAATTAATTACAGTAAAGTCTGCAAACAGGTGCTAGGAAACGTAACCAGACCACATCTTTTGCATACTAAAGATGGGAGAGCATAGCCTAGATCAGTTCTTTCAACACCTGTAGGAGTGATAGCCAAGATCTAGGGATTATACAAAAAAAAAGAACCAGCCTTTTTTAAGGCAACTGCTCTGCTGTCTGCCTTTCCACTCCCCCCCCACAACCAAAGAGCAGAGCAAAATGAGGAGAGAAGGCAAAGCAGAAACGAAAGGAGAACATTTTGTAATGTTTCCTATGAACGCTGAACCGCTATTCAGTATGAGTAATGTGGTGCTATATGGTATTTTTGAAACAGAAAAGAACCCTGGGTTTCACCCCAATTTCGCTTGCTATTGATATACTGATGCTTGTGGCCTAAAACACACCCGAAACTCTGTGCTGCGGTTTGCACGCTCCAGATGGGAGGCTGATGGAGGCCACAGACCAACGCAGCGCAAGGGAGGACGCCTGCAATGTGGAAGGGGCCAGCTATGTGTCTCAGCGAGCTTTTTTTTCCGTCGAGTCCCACATCCGCTGCAAGAGGGCTCCTCAGAGTGCAGGACTGTTTAAGGGCTTTTCAAGCAAATCCTTTCTGCTGGTGAAAGCACATGAAGCACCCCAAGACCAGTTAGCTCTCTGTCTCCACTGTAAAACCAACACGTTTAGGGTCTCCCTCCCCTACTCCAAGTCACATAGTGTTCAGCCACGTACAAACAATCCTAGTCACCAGCCAGCAGGACTGAAACGTTTTATTTATACTTACATTTTCACAATCTTTTCTTTGGAAGAGACAACAGTGGCAGAGGACAGGAGCGTTTGTGTTTGCATGATCCGTGAATTCGGGCTGGTGGCATCTCGCGTGACAAGCAACGTACCAGCTACACGCAATGCAGTAACAGGCAAATTGGAGTGGATTGGGGGGCTTTGGTTTGCTTACAGTTACAACCTAATTCCCTGCTCTATCTTTAGGTGTAGAGAATCATAGATGTGAGACAGGATCATCTAAAATATGTGACACTTCAGAGAAATCTCATTTTCCTGTCTAAGATTTGGAGAGGAAGCATGGTGTTATTAATTTTACCTATCCAGACAGGAGGCATTTCAATACCAGAGCAGTTTTAAACTAATTGGTAAGTGGACACCCAGAAAGGCTGCACTGCAAGCAGATTATTAACTAGAGCAGACCCTATGTCTTCAGTCAAGGCAGAATTTTCTGTTTTTTAAACAGGCTTAACACCCCCTTGCTCCTTCACCCGAGGTCACTCATTCCAGCATCTGCAGTCCCCGCAGCGCAGAGGCATGTTGCAGCAGCTCTCAGAAGCTGTAATTAACTTGCAAATCACACAGGCCTACAGGTTTCTGGCAGGGAAGAACGCCTTGCTGTAGCTTCCTTAACGCATATAGATTAAGCGCCTTTCCTCTGAGTGCACTAGGGGATCTCGACTAGGAGCATTTGAAGTTCACTGAAATGTAAGATACCAAACGGGAGCCAGGACTCCAGTCCCAGGAAGGCGCAGTTCGAGTGGGGCTTAGGGATGGCAGGTGGGATTTGAGATCAGCATCGGGGTCCTGTGCAGGGCAACTACTGAGCCAAACATACTGAACTCAAAGCAAGAGTAGCTGCCAACGAGCAGACTGGCCGAGCCAGCAGCTCTCAGCCTGTGCCCGCAGCAGAGGAGATCTCACCTTGGTTCTCTCGCTGAGGGCCAGCCAGAGAAACAGCAGAGGTGGCCCTTGCTAGTTGTGCAAGGCTGGCAGTGGTGTGTTACCATGCTGCATGAGCAGCCCCAGGGGAAAGAGGATTTCCTAGCTTGTGCTTCAGGAGCAGCTTCAGCAACAGCTCAGGCCAGCCAGCAACCTACATCCTGCCGCTTGCACCCCGCAGTGCATCAGCCCTTAGGGCAGCTGCATCAGCTGCTATTGAAAGACAAGGGGAAAACTACTCCTGCTTAAGCTTGCTGATAACGGGGCTTTTCTGCCTAAATAGCCACACAAGCACGGGGCGAAGAGACCTGGCTTCCACCATGTCCTTTGGTGTCCCTTGTGCACAGTAGTATTGGCTTGGGTGCAAATGACTGCTGACAAAGAAGCCTGAGTGAGGCAGTTAGTCACAAGGCTCCAGGGCACCTGGAATTTGTCCTTCTGTCCTGTAACCCAGAGGAGGCTTGAACTGGGACTGAGCAGAGTGAGAAAACTTCTCTAACAGTGGAAAGGGACAGCCACCCCACAGAGGGGATCATCCCGCAGGGCAGCTGCTTGGGTCTCCCCTGCTCTGCAGCTCGGGCAGGCAGCCAGTGTCATTTTTGCGACCCGCACGAAGCAGAGCACTGGCTCTCTGTGCTGTCGGGGAGCCCCATATCCACCCATGCACCTACCATTCACTGAGCAACTCAAAAGTGGGAGAAGGAGTCTCTGTGCAGACAGTCTGAACATGTGGCTGAAGACTCTTCTAGGAGCAGAGCGAAAGGGAAATCTTAATTTGCTGTTTGCTCTGAAATTCATCCCATCAGGTACTCTCCAGGGCAGTTCGCTGGTTCTGCCTTTCCCTGCGCTGCGCAGGACAACACGAGTAGAGACTGGAGCCAGCCAGCAAACTGCAGCCACCGCATGGGTGTTTTCACAGAGGCCTGGGGACGCCCCATGGGACTGACGTGCTGAACAGGGGGAGGAGACACCTGGGACATTGATCTAACAGAGGGCATTTGATAGCAACCTTGGCTGAAGTCAGAGAGCTACAGAAATCCTAACAAATGCTGCTGAGCTCAAGGGCAGGCTGTGGAGCACCAGGACTGCTGCTTACTCCCAGAGGGAAGCAGAGACCCTGTAATTCAGGAGAAAGACCATCCCACATGCCAGGAGCTTCAAGAGTGGGGCCAGAGTCACCTGCTCAGCACCATTGACGTGAACCTTGCCATCCAGTTTCAGACAGCTGGCCTTCGGGGTAGCTGGGCAGCATTCCTGGTAACAGGTCGCCTTCATTCCACTGGCACAGACTGGTTTGGCAGTCTTGCAGGCTTTGCTACATCCCGCCACATAGTCCAAACCCATCTTCTTCATCTGGAAGGAGGAGAGAGGTGTTAGCCTGGTAGGCCACTGCCCAGCCTCTAGCATTCGCTTTATGGGGACGCACACAGATTCCAGCTCAGGGATCGTCCTGCTCTCTAAACCCAAGACCATACCTCACAGAAGTCATGCCCGACAGTGCATCCAGCAACAGTCTTCTTGCCTTTGAAACATCCGTCCCCATGACAGGAGAACGATGCACACAGTTTCCCCTACAAGGGAGGACCAGAGGAGATATTGTATATTCACCAGTCCAGAGAGCAGGACCTCCAGGGCAGAACTGAATTTCAGATAGCCTTTCCTTCCTGAGATGCCCTTCCCAAATCCCCCTTCAGGAGCTGGGGCAAAGCCAGGAATGCCCATCTTTGTGGGCATCTCTTTCCTTTGGTATTTGGCAAGTGTTGTCTCAGGCATTTTAGATGCACTAATCAAAGACTAACAGCTCCCCATCTCAAATTCTGCAGGAAACTACTGTAACACCACCATAGCTGACAAGTTTCAAGCCTCCTTTTCCTTCCTCTTAATGTGGCTTCACAAAGATAAGCACCTTCCCCTCCACCATCTCTGAGGCTCAGGAAAAAGACTTCAGTGCCTCACCAACCTCCTGCACCCTCTCTGCAGCTATGAGAAAGGTTCACCATGCAGTCGGTTTAATCCACTTAAACCGACTAAGTGCTGGCTTGGAAATGAGCCTGTTGGACAGGGCTTGCCATGTGCCCTTTCCATCTCCCAGGGAAGCCCAGCCCCTCTCAGATGGGAGCACAGCAGCCCACCAGCCACGGCCTCACCAGCCCACCAGGAGAGCCTGCAGCGAGAGCACCCCACGTCCAGCCAATACCTACATTTCGGGCGGGAGCTCGGGTGGTGGTGGTGGTTGTCGTCGTAGCTGGCGTAGTGGTGGGTGGCAGGTCACCTGCAGCAGACATATGAGTAGCCCCGTAAGGCAGCGCTCAGGACACAGCCTGCGTGCAGAGCCCTCCATGGCCACATGCCCATACAGCTATCGCTCTAGGTACAAATTCATCTGAGAGGGTCACACTGTGCTATAGGACAGCCCAGCTTTGCCTAAATTGGGGCTACACCGGTGCTGTGCAGGGGGGTTATGGAGTCAGGCCTGCAGCCCAAGCTGGGACAGTGCCTGGCCAGCCAGTGCCCGCTCTACATGTCAGCCAAGGCTGGGGGAACGGCGGACGCACAAGGTGACCCTCTACAGCCTCCTGCTGCGGGAGCTGCTGAGCCAGCCCTTCCCTCTAGCCCTGTTCTTCCCCACATGCTTCAAAGGAGTAAAATCTCTAGGGCACAGGAAACCCAGGGATGAAGCCACGCCTCTGCAGTGAGTTGTCACCCCATCTCCTTTGTGTGCAGCAGGATTAATCGCAGACCCTCAGACAGCTGCCGGCCTCAGGCCCCGCAAGGAGTTACCATAGAAGCTGGCATTGAGCTGAAGGCAGAGGGGTGAGTCGCAGCAGTCCAGGGCACACTGCTGCATGCTCACACTGCTGTTGGTCCTGCAATTCTCTGTGCTGCAGTCGCTGCTGCACCTGGCTGTGTAGTTTGTACTGGAGAATCGGTAGAGCTGCAATAGCAGACCCAAAGAAAAAAATTGGTAGAAAAATCGTGAAGAGATGCCATGATGAAGGAGCAAAAATAACTGACAGGCAGCAATGAAGAGAGAAGGGAAACGGGAGATTGACACAGTCTTAAACTACTGGGGATTTCTGTTATAAAGAAGGGGAAACAGACTTTCACTATCAGACTTTCCCCCCTCCTGCCCTCCGGCTAGGCAAGCTCCGTACCTCACAGTAAGAGCTGTTGTAGCAGGTCATCGTTTCATTGGCATAGGCTTCGTCCTGGTAACACCTCTCCCCGGAGCAGTGAAAGCTCTGGCAGGTGAGCTGCACAGAGAGCAGGCTGGGAAGTCCCGCGCAGAGAACCCGGCTCACGCAGCACCACCGGGCAGCACTGGCAGGCAGCACCGCCATTATGCTTGCCCTGACCATGGCTTTGCTGTCCAAGGGGCTCCTCCACCCACCCACCGTGCCCCAGGTGCTCCCCTTCCACCCCAGGGAGCTGCTCCCATGGGACTCTGACTGCCACAAGAGACCACGCATGCTAGAGACGCTCTCTGCAGGGTTGTAACAGCCTGAGCAATGGTCCCCTTCCTTACTGGTGTTTCTTCTGTCCCATTCACCCAGGAGTCAGATGCCGCAGAGGAGTCGGAGGCCGCAGAGGAGTTGGAGGCCGCAGAGGAGTTGGAGGCCGCAGAGGAGTTGTAAGTACCATCGGGCTCTGGAAGATCCAAAGTACCCCCACGGTGAAGGAAACACCAACCTCACACTCAGCAAGCCCTGCGTACCCTCCTGAGCCACTGCACAGTCCAAAGGGATTTGCAGGAAGCATTGGCCATATTGAGGTTGGAATATGGATGGCATTAAGTGACAGGATGTCCCAAACAAGTAATAAAGGTTCTCATAAGACCCTTTACAGCTGGTGAACAGGGAGCCCAACAAGCAGGGCAGAGGCAGCAGCCCAGGCGATCACTGCAGTAGTGCTATAGACAGACTTTCTAACAGCTTCTCCTTTTCCCTTCCAGCCATGCTGCATGTGAAGAACAGGTGTTTCTGGGGTCAAAACCATGAGAAAAGGTTCCCCAGTGCAGCTCCATCCCACAGAATACAGCCTGGAGGGGAGAGGGACAAAGTCCCAATTGCACCATGTTGGCTTTGCCCTGTTCCCCACAGGAGCCCCAGGTTTTCCTTGGGGTACAGAGCTCACCTGCTATGGCAAGAGGGTGCTGGGTGCAGAAGTACAGAGCCAAGGTGCAGAGTAGCAGGCCTGCAACAGAAGAGAGAGGACTGAGACCGCCACGTCCGCTGCCTGCTTTACTCCAAGCCTGAAGAGCCTCCTCAGCAGCAAGGTCGGCTCAGTGTGAAACGCCAACGCCAGCCCCACCAGTGTCTCTGGAGCAAGGTGGTGACTTGTTCCCCTTGGGGAGGGCAGCAGACAGCCCCACAGACAAGCTTGGGATCAGGGACCCTGCGCTGGCTGCAGGGAACCAGCCCTGCTGCAGAGACAGCAGCACGCAAGGGCCCTCGCAGCCTCCCCTCTGCCAGCACGGACCCCCCAGCCTGCCCAGGGCCCCGGCTCCAAGGAGGCCTCCAGCACAGCACAAGGGAGTCCTTACCCGCAGCGGGGAGACCCCAGCTTTCCCTCCCGGAGCGGAGCCGCTGTTACCTTGAACGGGGAGGACGAGGCGCCCGCAGCCTGCCATCTTCAGCTGCCCGCGACCTCACCCTGGTCAGACCTGGCAGAGAGGCACAGTCAGAGCCGGTCGGGAAGAGGGGACGGTCCCACTCCAGCGCTTGCTGCTGTGGTCGCGGCAGCACATGCTCCCGGCATCTGCCAGGCACACGGCTCGGAGGTGGGGGGGGAACAGGGAGACAAGGTGACAGAAACAAAATCAGGACATGCTATGGAAAAGACTTTTACTGTTGTGGCTTTTCGGAAGAGACCTTTCTCCTAGGCTTTCTGCAGCCTTATTGCAGACTCCAGTAGGCACCAGAAAAATCCCTGTTTGTGTTCAGCGCTTCATTTTTGGTCCCTGTGGTGGCAGAACATGCTTTCCAGGAAGGAGAAAGTGCCTGGCCAGTAACAACACCCACAAATAGCATCCCTGAAAACTACAATCCAGGTCATTTCAACAGGCTCTCAATACTGAAATCATGTAACATGTAAATAAACAAATCTTTTGGTACTTCCTGGAGCCATTTTGCAGAGAATTTAAGTTAACAGTTTTACCCTGCCCTTCAGACATCTTCTGTGGTGTCCAGGCACATAGTCTGTCTCTTTTTCTGAGTCTGGGAGCTGCAGAGGGATAGTTCCTCCACGGCTGCCAGCTCCTGGCACCTGCAACACCCAGTCCTGCCCATAGATCCTGTCCAGCAATGCGTGGAGAGGTTCTGACCCCCAAGCCCAGCAGCTGCAGAAACACAGGGAACCTCACCAGCACAGCTCAGCTCTGGAGAGAGGGGCAGAGCAGCTTCAAAGCGTGCCAAATGCTCCAACAAGCGCTGTTACCAGGCTTACCTGGAGTCTGGGGAGCAACAATTAGGCCGTTTCAGTCACAGCTGCAGCAGGAGGCAGTTTAACAAGCGCAGAGGGAGCCTGGGAGCTGCCTACCCCAGGACTCGCAGATCCCCGAGCTGTGCGACACAGTGCTGGCCAGCACGTCCACGTGCCCMAGGGCTGCAACAGCTGCACCAGCAGCACTGCGTGTCTATCTCCCAAGCGGAGCTGCAAACTACAAGTTACAGCTGCATCCAGGAAGCAGGGCTGGGCCCCCGGGGGCATGTCCAGTGGTACCTGGCCCAGCAGCTTCTCCAGTGCAGCCATCTCTCCTGCAGTAGCTCTTGTGTCAGCAGCAGCACGCCCAGAGCAAGACTGCTGGTGCAGCCGCTCCTGCTGAGCAGGCAGTGCCTGTTCTTCCACATGGGGCATTGGTGCTCTGGCTGTGCAAGAGGCCAGGAGTCCCTCTGCAGAGCAAGGCTCCAAGCACCTTTAGGGGAGAAGACGCACATGCTGGATGCTCATCCTTGTTCATGCCAGTGCTACGACTCTGCTGACTGCTGCCCTCAGGTGCAGCCAGCCAGGCTGTGCTCCATGGTCAGCCATGGCAGGATACAGAGAGCAGCCTCCGCGGAGGGGCTGCACAGGCACCCAGCGCCCTCCTCACTGTTCTCTGGTCTCGTACTGTGCCATAGTGGCTCTGCACCATACCTCATACATGAGCCTGCGGGGCCGCAGCACAGTGCTGAGCACACAGCAGCATGTTTACAGGGGAGGCTGTTCAGCCATGCGGGCTCAGACCCAGAATGGCCACACACCCAGCCACATTGCTCCTTTCCCGTGATGCTCTCCAAACCACCGAGGCTGCCCAGCAACCTGCTGCTGACAGGCCCAGGGGCACAGCACGGCTCCTCGCAAGCAAGAGCTCCCCTGGGAAGCCACATGTTCCTGGTTGATGTGGTAACGCTCCACTGAGTCCTCACAGGTAATACGCAGAGCTGCAAACAGGGGCCGGGAGCATGAATGCACGCTCATTACTGGTGCTGTTTGGCACCACACAGCAGTGTCCTGCTGCCGTTGCAAATGAAGAGGTGACCTGCGGGCTGCAGCGCCTGTCACGGAAGGACCCTTGCCCACCACCCTGAGTGGCACCTCAGAGCTCAGGGCAGCAGCAGAGACCCTGCACAGCAGTTCTTCTTACTGTGGATGAATAAAGTCTGGCATGAAAAATGCCCACTTCCAAACATGCCTCTGCAACAAGCCCTCAGGACTTGGCAAAGAGCAACGCACAGGCCTATTAGTTCTGGCACACAACTCATGCAGAACATAAACAGGAGCAATTTGCACCTAAAGTAGCCTTCCCTAGTGAGAGGTGGAAATGTTCTGGATCATAAAGAGCTGCGTCACTGCCAATGCTCAAATATTTCTGATTAACTCACAATAAACAGCCACATCCTTCTCACCTTTCGCTCCCCATTACTGCATGCCTCCCCTCTCCCTGCCTGCCCCGACCACAGCACCTCAGCATGGGACAGTGGCACACACATCACTTTCACACAGGCGATTCCCACCTGCCAGCCTCCATGCTGCATGCCTCCAGCCACAAACAGCTCCGTATGTGGACTGAGCACAGAAACCATGCGGCACAGCTGGGAAAGTAATACAGGTCAGCAAGCTGGGCAGAAGGCAGGTCTGCCATGGCATCTGCTGACCCTCAGAACAGCAGCTTGCTCCCAGGGGTGGGCCCAGGAGCCACTACTCTGTCACAGCAAGGAGAACAGGCTTTTGCCAGCTGGACTTGTGAGAAGGCCTCAGGCCAGAGCAGGTTCAATGGACAGAGGTTTTCTGCTCTAAAGCTCTTGGTTAAATTCTCACACGTGTCTCCACAATGCTGTCCAGTCCCAGGTCCAAAGCGTCTCAGCACACAGCCCCTTGCCCTGGCACTCGCCCCCATGGTTTGGGAAGTTCTACCCTTTTTGGCACTTCCTGTAACACCCAGCTCTCTATTGTGGGTAAATCTCTGCTTTGATTCAGAACAAACACCTCTCTACCTGTATATCTAGGGAAACAGTGAAGGCCTCACTCCAAACAGGCCCCAGGGCAAAGGAGAATGAAAACACTCCCCTCCTTTCTTAGGACTTAGGCCTGGCTAACATTCCCTGAGGACTTGAAGTGGCTGAAGCATGTGTAGCAGCCACCGAGGTAGTTCATCCAGTGTGAAGGAGAAAGCTGTGCAGACTGGTGTCTCTCCCACCTTCCTGATGAGGGCAGGCACCCCACCTGGGACAGGTTTGCACATTGCTGAGATGGAGACTCCCTGCAGACTGGAGAGCCCCCACTGGAAAGCCCAAAAGCCCAGAGAGAGCTCAACCTCTTCCCCTTGGACTCTGCTGAGCTGGGCGGCACAGCCACAGCAAGGCAATCACTCTGAGTTCTCCTGGCCGCTACCGTACCCTGCACAAGCAAGATGGGAGCTAAAGCCATCAGTTACCTCTGCTGTTTCACCACAGCCACTAYAGACCGAGCAGCCCTTACTCAGGGAGGTGCTGCTCCAGCACAGCCAGACCCAGCTCCAGGACAGGCTAGGAACAAACACCACCAGACAAAGCCTCCTCCCAAGCAAAGCAGCTTTCCCCAAAAGCAGGGAAAGGAAACAGCCCACGGCATTGACTCACCCTGTCTGTCTGCTCTGCGAAGCCCTAGTGCACCAGCGAAAGCCTGCAGCTGCTGCTAGGGGTGGACTGCCTACTGCGCACCGGCAGCTGCCACGGGTACCTGCAGCATCGGCTCGCACCTTGGTGCCAGCGACCAGCTCCACCCCTGCCAACCACCAGCTGTGCAAACCATCACCCAGGGAGAGGTGTTTGTTACCTGCTGCTCTGCTGGATTCAGAGATGCAAATGGCCCTGCAGAGCGACAACAGAGAAAGGTGTTGTTTTTTTTCTCCAACCTGCTCCAAAGCCTAGTGAAAAGCATCTTCACAAAGGTGAGACTGAAACTGGAATGCCTGCCTATATTAACAGCCTTTCACATCTGCTGTCCATAAATATCAAAATTGTTAAGCTCCCCACACTCATTGCAGAGGGAAGACAGAGCTGCATTTCTTGTCATAACCAACTTTCAGACTGCAGTCCAGCATCAATATTTTAGACTCAATGCATCTAGGGCATAAATCAACAAGTAACTAAAGCAAGAAAAAACACCAAAAGCCTCTATACAACCTAAGAGCAGGAAGTTCCAACTTTCTAACTGCTCACATAAGGGAAAAACTAGATACCAATTTCAAAAAAAGAAAAACCTCCAATAAATGCCTCTTTTGCCTTTGTCTCCTAAGATTTGAGTCATCGTTGGTGGAAATCTTCCCATTACCAACTAACAGAGACTTTTTCATAGCAGATTATATTTAACTAGAGCCAGTACCAGAGCTTGGATGAAACCCTGAAAACATTTATCTGTTTCTGGTAGATGCCATCAGTTTTGACTGCATAGATAAAAGCCTCCTATAAAGCTGATAAGAGCTAGACACACAGAGCCCTCAAAACCACTTCCTAACGTCCCACTACTGTCTTTTACTTTACTGCAGTTTCCTAATGTAATGGAAAAAAACAGAGGTTCCCACGATTGAGCAGCTTAACTCCAGTCCTGTGGGACAATTAGAACCAATATTCATTTTAAACACAAAATTTTCATGTGTGCTTTAAAATAAGGTCAATCCTCACCATAAAAATTTATATCAAAACCAGAATAAGAGAGAAGCAATTATTTCTGACAATTCAAACTGTGCAAAAAGCTTTTCAAAAATACCATAACCAAGTTAATCCCTTCTTTCCAGCATACAAAAGGAGACAAATTTCTCAGCACTTCCTAAATTAAAATCAGTTTATTTTTCAGCTTTTTTTTAATATAAAATAACATAAGTTTTAAACTATCACAAGTATGCTTTTCACAAGGGGCTTACTAGAAAGTGATTCTATAAAGTATCCTTGAAATCTATATTCATGCAAAATAGAAAATACAGAAAATGAAGAAGTCAGAGCTGCTGACACTTCTCCACTTGATTTTCAGATGTGAAATCCTTTGCTTGGGAAAAGTTACAGCAGCCCTTGACGCTTCAAGTCTTCATAGGTCTTTTTATTCACCACATTCCCACTGGAATCCTCATATTCCTCCTAGAACGGAATGAACAATTTAGAAGTATTGGACAGAGCCTGATTCAGGTTATACCACAGCATTTGAATTTTAGCTCCAGCAGCTTCTACTCAACATGACTTTCCCACCAAGAACCTCTCTACATGAAGGTATACAGTAGATCTACCAGCAGGCTACATGACAGGAGCTAATCTTAGCAATTAAGGGTGGTACAGGAGCATGAAACACTTTTACACTTCTGTACCTATCACAGCTTATCCAGACTCAGAATAATTACAAACTGTACTACAGGCTACATTTCTCACTGCACTCTAGAGCATTCTGTTATCCTGCTCCCTGCATACTACTGAAAAATGTTTTGAGTCAGAAGTTTAAGAAAAGGTGCTAGTGTAAGTGAACTCACTCCTCAAAAAAAACAGTTCCTCTTCCTTCTCACAAAACAAAGAGGACTTTGATATTATAGAGCAATGTATTAAAAAACACTTACATAGACAAAGGGCTCAATCTGTCCTCTTAGAACTACTTTCCAGAGCAGCATATGAAGTGCTTTTCAAACATCACCACTAACAGGAGCTGTGCAACCAGCAGTGTAGGTTCCTACTTAGCTCTCCAGCATGCATTGGATTCTTTTAGAAATTTTTTTGCCAGACCCAGACAATTCATGCAGGGTAAATGGGGGTTCCCAAGTACATGAGACCAGAAACATCCAAATGCTTCTAGAAACATCTCACCTCTGTATCTGGCTGCCATCTCTCTGAAGCTTTCTGTTGTTTCAGCTTTGCCCACACTGTAAATACAAAATCATACAGGATCTGAATGCCATTTCCCTTGAAAAACTAGCTTTTAATCTAGTGGAATATACACATTTTATTTTTTAAATATTCTTCATCACTTCAGTAATCCAGGAAAGTAGCTACTATCTGTCACAAATGTATCATCCCTCTGTCCAGTTTAGTAACGCTGCCTGGTGAAATTCTGGCACAGAATTAAAGCAAACAAGGCTTTAAAGTGGACATTCAGGATGGGACAGAAAAGACAAAGATTCAAAAACAGTACTTCAGAGACCCAGCTCCAAAGGAAATAAGATGACAATAGCTTGTCTGGGAAATTGAGATTTTCCCCGCGTGGCTTCTTCCAGGTGAGAATCTGTTTCTCTCCAGCAACCACAACCTATACCTGTTAGCCTAAATGGGGCAGGTTCAAAAAACAACATCTGCAGGGGGACCCTCCTCAAGATACCAGGACAGACTGGCTGTATCAAATCAGAATCACTAGAAGTCCTAAGTACCGTAGGCTTCAAAAATCTCCCTATCGGCTCTACCCTTTCTGAAGGTTTTTCTGGCTTCCCCAGGAAGATGGTGATGCACACCAATTAAGTAAAAGTTATCTACATTTTGGGACCAGGCAGACACCCTTTGTGTGAAGAAATGCTGCCTATTACACTTGGCTGAGATTCCATACATGAAGCATCGCAGACAAAACACTTTGCAGTGAATAAACACTTCACTGGCTGTCCTAACAAGCATCTGCTCCTACAGGAATCCAAGAAGAAAAAAGCCAACCCCTTGAAAGAGCAGGAAGGGATGATCCAAGGAAGGATCATCCCCCACACACCCTGCTTCTTACACTCTTTCACAAAACTAGTCTCTGGCCACAGGAGTAAGAACAATTTTTGGCCAGAGCTAATATGGCCATTCTTACACCACATGCTCCCTGTTCTGTGCAAAGAAATGCCATGACTGCTTACATGAGACAGCATCCTCGATCTGTGTCACATTGGCAAAATGCGCAGTGTTGGGAATGCCCAGGCATCTCATTCCATGAGCATGTCGCCATTCCTGAGGAACAGAGGAAAGAGATCAGTATTATGAGAGGGAATGACGCTTCATCCACAGTGTCAGAGACTAACCACATGTATTAAAATCTGAACAGGATAAAACAAATACTATCAAAATACAAATCTACTGGTCCTAAAAAGCTCTATAAAAATAAAAATATAAAAAAATATATTTTTTTCTGCATTTTAGACAGTAACAATACACTGGCAGCCAGTGGGTGCTCTGCACCAATCAGACCTGGGCATCGGAATCAGAGTTCAACCAAGAGGGGACCCTACAGAAATTGGCAGAACAGATCTTAGTATGATAATTTACAGTTCCAAAAGCATGGCTCTGCAGCATCAGCCCAGACCCACATTCTCAAATGGAGGTAAAAGTGCCACTCAGACACTTCAGCAGTTTATTAGTTACTTACTATCAAGATTATTTGAAAGAAGCACTGATGTTTCTGTAGCAAAACCCTACTTACTGCAAAGTGACGCTGGAAAGCTTTGGGCCCTCGGTAAGTGTAGTTACCACAAATCTCACAATTGTAGTTGATGTTCAAACCATGTAATTTATACAACCAGTAAGGAATTGGCTGACAAGGAAAAAGAAACACAGATTATGCCAAATGGCAAAGCAGGTTCAAATAGAAAAGTAGTGTGGATTCAGTGAAATCTCCTCCCACTTCTTCAGAGCAGTCAACCTCAATTACCTTGCCATCCCAACCAAGAGGCAAATTTTTAGGATTATAAATGATTTCATTTTCTTCATCTTCACTCTCACTCTCACTGATCTGCTCTTCCTCCTCCTCCTCTCTCTCTTCTCCTGTCCGTGCTTGCTTACGCTGCACATTCTCGTGAGTAAGGTGTCTCTGTTCCTAGAATGCAGGAAAAGAGAAGGAAATGTTCACACAACATGATAGCAACAAAACAAGTGCAAACTCTTGCAGCACAAAACACTTCCTCAGTGCATAGAGGAACAGAAATGAAAAACCAGTACTAAACAGAGAACTCTCCCTTTTACTTAGCCCAACAACCGAAGAGATTTTAGTACAGTATTTCTTACTTCAAGAGAATGAAAAACTTGCGGTATTATATGCACTTCCAAGGTGACAAGCTGAAGACAACAGCCACCCTGCTAAAGCAGCCAACAAAAACTGATGCAAGGATTTAAGGCAATTATCACAGCAGAACAAGTAGAGCTTTGCAGTACCCTGTGGCTTAGGTATAGAATAGAATCTCTCCACACTGAAACTCTCTACATTGATGCGGTGGCTAGGAGGAAGGGGAAAAAAAAAAAAAAAGGCTTTCCCATTGGAACCTGTAGCCTTCATATCTGGAACTGGAATAAAGGCAAAAGCCTGCTGAATAATTAGCTAATGGAAACATAACCCTAAGTCAACAGATTCTATTTACCAATGGGGGGAAAAAAAAAGAAAAACTATCTGTTAACATGTGCTCTTGAACATTATGACTCTGGATGCTTATATCTCTCTTCTGGATACACTGTCTATGAAGGCACCAGACAAAGATATGAATGACCTTCCAGTCACTACTTGACAGCTCTGTAACTCAAAGCTCAAAGAAAAATTAAATCCTTACCCCAAGAACTTCTACATACTCATATATCTGAGCTTCCAGGAACGCAAGATCTTTATTTCTTTCAGTGTCTCTGGAAATAGACAAGGAAACTTTTTGAAGTCCATTCCAGAACTGCAAACACCATGTGCACACTGACCTCTTAAGGATGCATTTGACTTGTAGATAGCAAAACAAACAAACAAACAAACAAACAAAAACAAACAGAAACAAATACCAAACAGCTCATAGAAACAAAACTGCACACACACACAAACCATTCAGCTCAAATATCTTCTATTTGGCTTAGGAATCATTTGGCCCAACATGAAAGGCTTCTTATACTCCAGGAATGTCTCTGTTATAACTATACAGAAGTGATGTTTATAGAATAACTTCTCATCCAAGTGAAGGGAACAATTGCAATCTGAGGGTGACCCTTAAGAACTCACCTTTTGCTTCCTTTTGTCTTTGGATTCTTGGCAAACAAAGAAGGATCAAGTGCCTCTAGGGATTTGCCTTTAGTGCTAAAAAGTCTCTGAGCACGCTCTTCCAGAGTTCTACGGAGAAGCAGGGAGGAGGTGAGTCCAGAACATAGATTTATGTCAAAATAACTATTTGTATTCATGCAACAAAACTATAAACTGAGCTTCTAAGAGGTCGTACATTTCATATGAAAACCATTAAGAACCACTGAGAATGTTTCCCATTGAGGAGTCTGACTTGGTTAAGTCCTTACATCAAACATCTTTGTCTTCATTCTTTAGGCCATATTCTTCTACATAAGAGACTTCAGTACATAGTATGCTCCAATGCATAGTACCTTAGCAGAATCCCTTGATTAATTCTCAATGTTTTGTCCTTTCAAACATCATTAAAATAATTCTTGTACAACAGAGAAGACAGAACAAGTATCCCATAAAGGAATGCAAGACAGAAAAAAAACTCAAAAACTGAAAAAGAACTATAAAAAGACTGCATCTTACCCGCCACATTTCAGACCCAGAGCCAATAAAGCTGATTTTAACCTATCCAGTCCCAGGGAGGCCAATTCCTGTTTAGTTAAAAAAAAAAAAAAAATCACAATAAGAGAGGAGCTATTAAGCAAATACAATGTGGGTTTATGTTAATTTTAAGTCATTAAAAAAAAAAACTAATAGCATTCACCAAAGGACTGTCAACAAAGATGGGCTCCTCCTTCTCATCGAAATGCAATCTGTGACAAGTCTAACTAGACATTTCATGTTACATCCCTCTAATGGAAGAAAGTAAGCCATCTGCGTAAACAAAGTTTTATCTAGAGCACAGAGCTAGAGATGAAAGCCCAGCAAGTAAAATTCTGAAGAGACACAAAGTGGCTAAGTTCCACCTGTCCAAAATTTAGCACTATGTGCAGAGTACTGAAAACATACCTCCCAAGAGGAAAATGCTGAGAGATCCAGGTGGGCTCCAGCATGAGTGAGCGCACTGCTGGTCTCTTTCTGCCAAGAAAAGCCATGTACAAGATCTTTGAGACATCATGTAACACTTCAAGTAATATAATACTCTAACCTCAAGAAAAGCAATTCATTTTGTAAAGAGAAAAACTCTATCACTAAACTGAGCAACAGAATAACAGAAAAGATTCCAAATAAGCAGACCTTAACAAACGTACAAGTTAGTATCAAACTGCATCTTTGTGATGTGGAGCTACACATCTTGTACACCTTGCTACATTACTCTGTGATGACTTTACACAGATGGTTCACAGAAAATGGGTCACAAATAGAAGCATTCACATGTGCTTAATGGTTGCTCACCGGCCAGCCAGGGAATGTTCCATTTTCCCACTTCTTCTCAAACTCAGTCTGAATTTTCCCAAAAAGTTCATTCTGGTCCAGTAATGGTTTCACACGATCGGTGTAATCCTGCAGGTACTCAAGAAGCATTTCAAGGTACCTGGCAGGGTAATCATGAGCACAGATAATTCAATGTCAAAGCTTAACATTTTTCTCTAATCACATCTTTGGAGAATTGCAACTGGTATGCCAAAGGGAAGACATGAAGATTATGACAGTTTTTAACATTTCTAGATACAACAGCCACATGGATAGAATAAGATCCCTTTACAGAATAAGATCCCAATGACTTTCCACACTTTTGTTGTACCGCATGTTTTCTCAGGGCTCAGATACATGATTGAGTTACTACAGCTCAGTAACTTAACTTACATCAGCTAAGCTTGACAGCTAACTGTATTCTCAGCTGTAAACTTAAGAAGTAAATTCCTTCTGATCAAGTGTCATATATGAAGCAGGTAGGCAAAAAGGCTCACCTCTTATATTCAGCATTTTTTCTCTCTTTGGGAATATCGAAGAGTTGGTCAAATGTGGATAAGTAAGTGATATAATCCAGTTTCTAAAAACAAAAATGTTTGAGTCAGACTTTATACACAGGCAGCCAAATTAACATCCAGTTTCAATTTACCAGACCAGAAGAAAAGCACCAGCTCATGCCTATATTCTGGAGCGCATAGAGCCAGTGGTCTCTGTGTGCTTTCTAACACACTGCGGTATCAGAAGACAGTCTTTTTACAGGGCCGTCATTTATATTAATGTTAGAGAGAAAATATAAATTGAAGGGAATGAAAGAAGAATCATGAGGCAGCATTTAGAATTCAAATGCTGTCAAACTGTATGTGCAACAAAGTGACTTTGAAATAGTGATTTGGAAATAAACTACTCAATGTAAAACAAACAAGCAAATAATAAAACAAACAAACAAAAAAACCACAGCCCTAAGCACTGAAGAATTAAACACTATTATGCCCCCAGACTCATGCAGCCACTTACCTCTGATGATTTTAGATTAATGTATTTGAGATAACAATCGTGCAGATCTAAGTATCGTCCATATCCTTCCTCATCTGTGAACTCCACTAGATCTGTGGAAGAGATTATGAAGAGCTTTATTATGCGCTTAAGCTTCCTGACTTATCATACACACGTGCTAGAATCTGAAAAGGATTAATTGTGGATTAATTTATGCTTAAGCAAGATGTTTATGATGCAAGAGGGATACTCAGTGATGAGAAAGCTGGCTGCTTCTCTATGCAAATACACTAAAATATTTCCCAAGAGAGGCAGCACTACTGTGGAATATTCCAGGGTGGCTACAGTTCAGAAGGAATGAAATGAAATAAGAATAATTTTCTGAAGTAATTTAGTAAAAGGGAGGTAGAATTCTGAAACATGCAAGACAGACCATATTGTTCATTAAATAATTCCTCTCAAGCAAGCACCACATTTTTACTTAAATTAGCCTCAGAATAAAACTACAGGCTTACTTTGTGCCTCTTCACTTGGGTTGTCTCTGGCCTTCAGCAGTTCCTCAAACTCCACTGACATTGGAACACAGATCTTCAAAAACAGACAGAAGTTTCAGAGAAAAGATTACTTCAACTAACATCTCAGGACAATCAATATGAAATCACAGTAGCAAACCTAATAACTGAAAAGGTATCCAGCGCAGTCTAAGATCATCTTGTTCCAAATCCTAGTTCCCTATACAATGGAGGAGAACAAAACCAAAAATTCCAACTCCCTACTAATTCTGGGCACTTGGTTCCTCTTGCATAATGTTTACTCACACCACTCAGCAACCCTACCTGTACATATATGTGCTGTATACCTGAGTTTATTATATAGCAGAGGTGACTCTCCTTGCTACTGAGGGCAGAAAAGCCAACACCTGAGGTCTCTGCAGTTCAGCGCAGAGACTGGAGGGACAAAACAGCAAACAACTTTACAACGTGAGCGCAGAGAAATTTCTTTGCCTGTACCACATCTATTAGAACTAAGTCTGAGTAAGGAAGAGAGGTCCTGAACTCATCAATGCAGGCCAGTTATTTCTTCAGCGTTATTTTTACAAAAAGAAGAAAAGACATTACCCATTAATCTGATGTTAGCCAGCATGAGAAAGGCAAGACTAAATGCCAGCTCAGCAGCAGAGTGTTCCTAAACTAATAGACAGCATCCAGAGAACACGGTTAGCATCTTGCCTTTTCTCCTATTCACACAGCACTCACAAGAGCTTACATACAACCTTTGAAGCACTATCTATCTTTAGACATTTTCTTTTCCCAAGTGACATTTTAGTACTTTGAAATTTGTTGTAAATGATGTATTAAGGCAAACAAATTGAACAAAACAAATTCTGTTTATTGTAGGGATGAAGTCCAGCAGACCAAAAGTCACCTATTCTTATGAAGTAGATAACTACTTACCTCATTCGGGTGCTTCCGATGAAATTCTTTAATCTGTTTTAGTCTGTTGTAGAATTCTGCAAATTCATTTGGTCCTGAAATGGCACTGAGTTCTTCTTTTCGTAAGCTGTGAGTTCATGAAAAAAGATTACAAATAGAAAGGAAAGTCTGTAATGTGTTTATGCTGATATAATCTTTTTCCATATCTAGTGCTGCATTTCGGTTACACGAAATTCCAGTAAGAATGCCTGCATAGCATCAGATATTCGGTGCCCTGAGAAAGTTATATACACATTTCATAAGCTTACACTTTGAGACTCTGGGTCACGTCTCCTACTGAAAATGCAGTAGTCTCCACTTAAAAACATTCAAGGTGACTCAAGGGCCTCCCCCAGTGCCTTAAACCAGGAAAGTGACAAAATATGTATATCATTCCACATGAAGATATTTGACATGAAATCTGGGCACTGCTCTAGCAAGTTTAATCTCCAAAACTTGATTGACATTCTCAAATACCAGCATTACTTCTTGTGTATTTAAAACAGGCTTAGAAGTCCCTCCAAGTTCCTAGGTAAAACGCACCCAGCAGACATTCAGGTGGATGCACTACAAGATGAAGTGTCTGTGCAAGCACTTACCCGTCCTTGTCATCATACAGGTCCCTCAGGTTGCCGCTCACTTCCATATACCTCTAAAAAACACAACAAAGCCCAAAATGCCACAGGGAACATTAACAGCCCCCCAGACCCGCTGTTCCCTGGCTGCTCTGGCAATGCCAGGCAGGGCCCTGTCCCCAGGCCGCCCGGGCGGCAGCAGCCCGGCGCGGCGCGGCACTCACGTCCTGCATGGCCCGCGTCCGGTGGTCGGAGTTGATCTGGTCGCGGAGCTGCGGGCAGAGGAGCACGGTTAGCGCGGCCGCGGCCCCGGCCCCGGCCCCAGGCCTGACCCCGGCCCCGGCCTAGGCCT
>NW_020450960.1:432635-466978 GCF_003343035.1 Apteryx rowi | reverse complement strand
GCCGGCGCCGCGGGCGGGCGGGGCGGGGAGGGGAGGCCTGGGCTGGTACCCGGGAGGCGGGTGGGGGAGAGGAGCGGGGCAGGCGGAAGGCTGGATACCAGAAAGGGCAGAGAAAGCAGGACGAAGGGCTGTGGAGGAGTGTCACGGCTTTCCTGGTGTCTGTCAACGCTTTGGGGAGCGCTCCGAAGTGGGCGTTCGGCCTGCCCGCGCCCGGAGCCCTCTGGAAGCGGCGGGCAGCTTGCGCGCAGGCCCAGGGCCCCGGACAACAGCTCCGGCAGGTCTGCCTCGGGAGGAGCCCTTCCCTCAGGGCTGCCCGGAGGGGGTCGGGCCCTCCAGCCCCTCGGCGCCCAGTGCCGGAGCCAGGCGGCAGCGTGCAGCGACTCCGGCGGCCGCCTGGTCCCGCTGGGAGGCTCCGGCGCCCCAGGAGGCAGAGCAGGCAGGGTCGTTCCAGGCCTCGGCACCGGGCAGAGACCCCGGCTCTAGGCCCATAGGCAGTTGCTAGCAGTAGCATGCAGCTCCTGAAATTGAGGCAAAGGCTGAGCCCGGAGCGGCGCAGGAGCACCCAGGCTCGGCACCACACAGTGTCGTCAGCACCTGCGCAGCAGCACAGCCCCTGCATGGTGGCCTGAGCCCCGCAGTCGGTGCCCACCCCAGGCATCCCGAGCCCACGCAGCTGGGGAACAGCCCTCGGCGCCCGTGCACATGCCTGGCTGGGCGCTTTGCAGGCTGCAGCAGTGGTATGCAGTCACGGATCGCCGTCCCAGCTGGGGCAGGCATGGAAGGAGCGAACACCCACAGCCCCACGCGCAATCCTCGCTCTCGTGCGGTCACAGCGGTGGCTCTTGGCACCCGGGCAATGCGGACATTTGTTGTCCAATTACTGCTGAATGCAAAGACCACGTCCGCTCTCCACCGAGACACTGCAGCCCAGAAGCCTGGCCGGTTTCAGCAGTGTGAGTGACGCAACGGGTGGAAGCCAGCTCCTGCCACTCTCGCTTGGACGTTAATTACCTTCTTCACACCCACCCGTAATGCCAAGGAGAGATCATGCCAGGGCTTTGCCCCCACTTTGCCAAATACAAAGACGTAATTAAATTTTAACTCACAAATAAATTATTGATATCTTTCTACCATGCATACTAAATTACTTTAAGCCAAAAGCAGCAACAAAAAAATTGGGCATAATTATGGCAGACAAACATGATCCTGCCCTGGGAACAGCCAATTCACTGAGAAGAGGATGATACTGAAGGTGAGAATATTGTCTTTAATTACTCTCCTGCACTACAGGCTGCCTCTAAGTACGTCATTCTTTCCTCATGAATGCCTGTCTAAAAATAAAAGCAGAGATAAGAGCCTGAACTTAGTGTTCTTCCATTTCCCTTTGCATGAGACTTCATCCTGGGAAAAGCAAGGAGCTGAAATCTGGCAGTGTCCCATCCAGCCTCTTTATTTTGTCAAGGTGGGAGAAGACCGGCCGCTGCGCAAGCTCCCTTCCTGCCAGCCACCAGCAGCTCCTCTGGGCCGCGCTGGGGAGACGTCCTGCTCCGGGACATGGTTTTCCCTGTCTGGGGAGCGTGGCCACTGCCGAACTTCAGCACACTGGTCTGCAGCAACCTCCCTGCCTGCGGCTGGTGGAGGGAGGCAGCACCAGCTTCCTGGAAGGAAAAGTGGGGTGATAGGAGCAAAGCTGCTTTGCCCTTGACCCTTGCTAAGCGCCCAGGGCCGTCCCTGCCAGCGGGGATCGCTCTCTGCCATTTCCCCGCTGCGGAGATGGGGCTGTGGTCGCTGGGAGGCTGCGCCCCATGGGTGTCCTGGGAACGCATCCTGGGCTCTGCCCCACTGCCCCTTCCTCCTGCCTGCGTCCCGGGCTCTGCCCCGCTGCCCGTTCCTGCCACCCACGTCCTGGGCTCTGCCCTGCTGCCCCTTCCTGCCACCCACGTCCCAGGCACACGCAGCCTGGGGCTGAGGCTGAGCCCCATCGGCTGGCGGCGCCAGCCCACACGCAGGGGCACCGCTGCAGCTCGGGGGCATTTGGCTGGCGTGAGAGGGGCTCCAGCCCTGGGCTCAGCACTCCCCTTCCCCACCACCCCCGCAGCTGGCCCAGCCCTGCTGCCCCCTGCCCCACCGTTAGCCTGTGCTTAATGATATTTTCATGACTGTTTTCGACCCACACTCCGGGAATCTCAGGGGATGTTTGTGCATGACATCACCCTCCCCCTCCTGCAAATCAGGCACTGGGCCGTGCATATCCATGACCCATTCATGACAGGGATAAAATCCAGATGTTCCAGTGCTACGTGCAGCTGGGTCATTTCCTTTTTTGGCTAAAAACGTGAGGCTCTTGAGGCTGACTGAAAGAGGAGCCCGGGGGCCCTTTGTACAGAAACCTTTTGTGGTTAATCCCTGGAAACAGCACTGCAGAAACAAGGATTTGTGGTGCTGCTGCTGGAGGACAGACTCTGCTGGAAACCTCCAGGGCCAGAGCTGCTTGCTCATTGCTTGAGGCCTAGCAGCAGCAAAAACAGAGCCCAGCGCAGGTCACAGGGCAGCAACAGCAACAAAATCTTATGGAAAAACCCTTTAGCTGCCGGTGCTAACGTTTGCAGGAGCCTTTGAACGAGCCAGGAACGTGCATGCCCAGAGCCAGCACCGCGGTCCGGCATGAGCTTCGCAGCCGCATCCATCGGGATGGTGGCAGCAGCTCCCACGGGAGCGATGCCACCACGCCAAGGGGGAGGGGGAGCCGGAGCCGGGTGCAGGGGGCCCCAGGCAGGCAAGCCCAGAGGAAGTCATGCAGCTGTTAGTAAACGTAAAGGAATCTGCGGAAAATAGTTGCAGATGTTAGGGGAATAAATGGGTCCCCAGCTGATAAAAGCGAGCAATGAGCACACAGTGCTGCAGCGAAGGCTGCCAGAAGGAGCCTACTGCTACCCCAGCCGGAGACTACAGCAACATCCCACCCAAACCTCCTCCCGAGAGCCTGCACGTGGACTGGGAAGGGGGAGGCGTGAGCACAGGGGACACCAGCCAGTCCCCAGTGTGGAGTTAGGGGAGATACCTGCAGGGAGCCATGAACCACCTCTGCTTTTCAAGGACAAGGCTGAGCACAGGGCTGTAAGACCCATGCAGGCAGCACTCTGCCCTGCTGCCCGAGAAACACATGAAAGCAAGTGTCACTAAAACGGTTTATTATATAAAGCCTTAAGAAACATACAGGAGGCTGAGGTTTAGGACACTTCCTTCTAGAGACTGCTCGAAGCTCCTTAGAATAGCGAACACACAAACTCTGATTTGCCTGCATCAAAGCTTTCAAACGAGGGTTCAATAAGGATCTGAATACAGAATTATTAACTCTTCAACATGCATAACATTTCCCATTCGTAATGAATCCTGTGACGGGGGGCTAGCCCCTTCATCCCACAGTTTGGTTACAAAATGACAGATATTCATGACAAGAGAGTACAAAAGGGAAAAAAGAAACACAAGATGCATTGAGAAAAGCATGTGGCTAAGCAGGAAAGCAGGGTTGGCACAAGTGCCCCAAGCAAGATAGAGCAAGGGCAACACTGAGGCAAGGCAAGCACGAGTCCCCAGAGGGGCCCCGGGGCCAGCTCAACCGTGGGCAAGGATAGCACAAGCCCTCACGTGAGACTGGGAGAGCTCAGCAGCCTGGGTGCTATTTTGCACAGTTAGGGCCAAAGCAGGGACTTAGGAGACACAAAGCTCCTCCCCAGGGGAGTCCAGATGCCACCTTGCTTTGCTTCTTGTTTGGGACACACATTGGGGACGAGTGGGGCCGGGGAGCCCCTTACTCTGCGGGCTGCACTGGGTGGGAGTGCTAGGCCCCGGCAGGAGCAGGCCAGGGGACACCCTGGCTCAGGCCCCCGGTTGACCTTCGGCAGCTCGCTGTGCCGCAGAGCTCCTGCTCTCCCTCAGGCCCTCCTCTCTCCAACCGCCCCAGTGGCCACCAAGCACTGCAGCAGCCTGCAGACAACTCTCCCCTCCCCAAAATTAATGAAATGTCTTTGGTGATATTTGTGTCACTGCTGGCTGGGCTCAGCAAGGTGGTCCTTATTCTGCAGTTCCCCGTGAGAGGGAACAAGCAGGAATAAAACCCCAAGTGCTCCAACAGCCTCCAAACACCCTTCTCCGCTGTTTTGCTAGAAGTATCTCACACAGCATCACCAGCTCTAGCTCAGGTAGCTGCAAACATGGCCACATGTGCAAACAGCTGCGACGCAGCTTCGGGGCTGAACAGAACAGAGGTGGCTGGGGGGAGATGACAGCACAGACAGGAGGATGGGAATGGGGCAGAAAGGTGGCAAGGCTGGAGTGCTCCATGCCTGCTGGCGGTCTGAGGTCCTTTTCGACATCTGAGCGAGAGCATTTCCATGGAGACATGCAGAGCAAAGGGCCTGGGCCCAGAAAAGGTGAGGTGGCTAGAGAAACTGGGGTTGTTTTCCATCTGGCATGATGCATGCTCTTCTGGCCATGCTCCAGCATGGTGTCCCCAGACCTCCCAAATGGGGCAGGGAGAACCTTTCAGGCCCAGGTCATGCAATGCCACAGGCCAAACCATGCGTACAGAAAAGGTGCTGCAAAGCCATCCACTACACAGGCTGGCAAGGCCAAGCTGCAAGGTCCAGGAGCTGCTGCCTTGATCACACAGAGCAAAGGGAGCACACAGGGAAAACAGAAAAATCAGCGCTGTGCAAAAGAGGAGTGAATACATGCTGCCAGCGTGCAGATCCAACAGACCAACGCTGAAGCCACTGCTGCCTGCCCTTTGCTCAGCTGGGGGCCCTGGGCTCAGCTAGTGCCCAATCAGACAGGAAGCAGAAGGAAAGACTAAATAATGGGGGATCTTAAAGCTCCTTTTTCAACTTTTATTTAGCTTTGGCTCTGCACAGAGCCTTAGCATAGCATACTCTAGCCTTCAGGGAGGGGCACAGGAACCTCCTGAACACACCGCGGTTCGGGGTCAACCCTCATCTCCTGTGCCTTGTGCTCTGCCCCCGAAATGCTGTTGGGGATATTTGGCACAAAGACTCTGAAGAATAGAGAAAGCCCCTGCCCCACGGCATCCTTGGAGGCTCATAGGTCATTGCTGCAGTCGCGGCAGAGGATCTCATCGTTGTCAGGGATAAAGCCTTTCCCAACCAGTGAGGTCTTGCAGCGGGCACAGTTAAAGCAATTATGGTGCCAGTGACGGTCCTCAAAGGAGACATATTTTCCACCACCAAAGCCTACAGGAGGGACAGAGCGCAGGGTTAAAACTGCTGGAGAAACTAGGACAAGATTCCTGCACACAAATGAGTCTTGGCCTGCTTTTCTCCAAGTCAGGTGTTCACACACATCCCTGCACTGCAGCACCCAAACATCCCACTGTATTAAATACATCTGACACAGGCATTCCCACTCTGCATGAGGCATGAGGAGGAACAAAATGATTTCACACTGGAATTCTGCAGGGTTGAGATCCCCAGGTCAGAACCACCACTTCCTGCCCAGAGAGGAGCACAGAGCAAAGCTGCACCGTCACCGCGAGTGACTGTGACAGATGACTGGGCTGGCAGGAACTCCCAGCAGGGATGCCTGGAGCAGCCCCTTCCAAGGCAAATGCTAACAGAACTCTGGGAAAAGCCCTCCTGCCATCAGCCATGCCCCAGCTCCCGCAGAGGCCCCAGGGGCAACTTCCTCCCCAGCCAGGCAGCGGTTAGACATGTGGGCTGTGACCCCCGTTTTCCCAGGACGGCGACACACTGGCAAGCACCAGACAGGAAGAAGGGTGCCCTCAAGCTGCTCTGTCCCCAGCTGGAGTCACCATCTGAGTCACCAGCTGATTCATGGCTCCGTCTGCCTTCTCAGGAGCAAGAGAGGAGTCGCAAAGGAAAAGGTCAAGTGGTTGAGGACAGGCACAAGGCCAGACACTCTCAGGGGTTTCTGCAGAAGAGCGAGCCCCGCTTCCCCCATTCATGGCAGGTCTGGCAGGTCCAGACTCCCCTGAAGCACAGCCGCTGCTCCAGCCACAGTGGGAAGCCCCTGATTTTCCCTGCTTGTCAGGGCTCTTTCTACAGGACCTGTAATGCGGCAACCAGCTCCAAACAAGGCAGGCTAGAGACACAAGATCACACTGCGAGGGCTCATCTTGGAAACATTTACCCCTGCACACCAGGGGAGAGGGAACTCCCCCCAAGGGGCCACAGTTCACAGCTTTAAATATGTAGATGAAGGAACACAAGCAGCCCTAGGATCACTACAACAGAGCAATCCTTTCTCGCAGGGTCCCTCAGCAAGCAGCTGCCGTTGTTTCCCTGGGGAACGTGTCTGAGAGCACCTTTCGCTCACCAGCACGTGTCCCAGGGTAGCCTGAAGTGCCTAGTGACACACTAGCAAGCCTGCACAGTGGAGACCTATGTGAGCACCCCATGGGCCTGGGTCACATGTGAACTCCAGAGGGCAATTAGGGCAGGTAAGTGACATCCTGCTCAGAGGGAAGCGCCCCATAACCAGGGCCGTTCTGCATGCTCACCTGTGATGGGCTTTGTGCAGGCACTGCACTTCTTGGCATAGAGGTTCCCAAAGCACTTAATGCAGTAGGGGTTGTCATCCTGGGAGGTGAACTGCTGGCCAGCCAGGGGCGTCTTGCAGCCCGTGCAGACAAAACACTCCTTGTGCCAGGGCTCGTCCCGGTAAGTCACTCCTCCCTTGGTCAGGGACTGTGGGAAGAAAGAGTGCACTGGTGACACACGGGCACTGCGGGAAGGAGGCAGCAGCACATGAACAGCAGTTAGCAGGGGTGCTGGCATCCAAACCTTGCTCCTGCTGAGGCTGAGCCCACACTACTGACTGTGGATAGCAGTGGGGTCATGCAGGAGGTCCTCTGCTCTCCCCTTCTAGTTAAGACGTGGTGCAGAACAACACAGGAACCAACCCCCAGCACATTTACAGCAGCCTTTCATGGCAGGAGTGGGGAAACACATCCCTGGATCAGAGAACTCAGGGCCTTTGGGCTGTCAGGCCATACATACCTTTTTGCAACGAGTACAGCGAGGAGCAAACTTGCTCTCATAACAGGGAACACAGTAATAATCCTCCTTGTCTGGGATGAAGGATCGTGACCCAATGGGCTGCTGGCAGCTGCTACATATGAAGCAATGTTCATGCCAGGTTTGTCCATTGTATTCCAGCTTGCGGGATCCTGCAGAGAAAGTCATTTTCAGTGTGACATGAGAGTGCAGCACAAATCACACACCCGGGACACGAGGAGGCTGCGCAGTCCTGCACACCAGGCTCTTCGCCTGCCCACCCAGTGACCGAGTGACACAGCAGAGCAAGGGTACCACAGAGAGCTGGAGGCGGGGGCCGGGCCCACCCCTGCAGCAGCATGGGGAGGGCTGCAGGAACATGCCCCCAGCACACAGGCTGTGGCTGAGAAGCCTGCGGTAACCTACAGCTGAAGATGGTGCATGAAAGGCCAGGCAAAGACACGCCTTTGCCTCAGGCCGTCTCCGGAAAGCTCACACGCCTTCAGTCATTCCCTCTCATCAGCACACATCAGAAAATACCCAGGAAGCCCTTTGTTATCTCCTCCCCAACTCACTTCCCCACAAAAGAGGGGAACATACACAGGGCTGCTGTGGTAATCGCAGCTCAGGATCCTGCTGTCTTGCCAGAAAAGCAAAGTGCCCAGACTGCTCCGTGCAGTACGATGGGGCAGAGGGCAGAAGCTCAGCTGTCTTGCTTGCTGCGCCCTGCATTGAACCCTGCCACCCCAGGTGGCACTGCTGGGACTAGGATCAACTGCAACGCTTGGCTCTGCACACTCCTACCTGGCATGACTGTCTTCTCACATGCAATGCACTTTGAGGAGAACTCGCTGCAGTAGCAGTCATTGCACAGCAGCTCCTCGCCCTGGCAGGTGAATGGCTCGTCAGCCAGAGAGCGGTCACAGCGGAAGCAACGAAAGCAATGCTCGTGGTAATGGCGATCCTCATAGTACAGTTCCTGGGGAAGACAGCAGGAGATGAGGAGGACAGGGGACTGAATGGCCTAGGGGACAGGCCTGCTGGCCACAGGGTCCCATACTCACTCTGCAATCATGGCCGATCAGCTCTTTGCACTCGTCACAAGTGTTGGCAAAGTGGGCATCGTAGCAGGGGATGCAGTATGGGCCATTGTCCATCTGGATGTACTTGCGCCCATACAAGGACTCCTTGCAGTTGTCGCAGTCAAAGCACTCTGTCATGGTGCCAGTCTGAGGGCCTCCTTCACCTGCTAAGAGATCAACAGAGATGCTGGGTCAGTATCAGCTTACACTGCCCGAGATGTCCCCTGCACAGCCCTGCCATCTCCGGAGGGCAAGGTCCACAAATCCCTGCCAAGGACTGCACTGTATGGCACTGGGCCAGTCAGTGGCCACCATCAGGACAGGACAGAGACCCGAGCTGCAGCATCTGTTCCTTGGCTGCATGCACTTCCAGAAATTGCTGCATGCATTCAGGGCCTGTGACGAATCTTCAGATTTATACTTGAGTACAACGATTGGAGCACCAATAGCCATCGCTCAGAGAAACCTAGACACGTAAGTATGCAAATGAACTTCTTACTGTCTGTCTCCTTGCTGCGAAACAAAGGGTGAATTATGACCAAAAGAAAGAAAATCTTTTTGCATGAAAAGTTTTGATTTAGCACCCAAAACAGGTCCACGTGGGTGCGCACCCACTGCCGCACAGGAGGGACAGCCAACTTGAGGGCAATCAGTCTAACAATAACCCCTTCCCACACCCAAACTCAGCTGCCAGCATGCCCCCTGGACCGACGGCAGAATTCTTCCTGACAGCATGCGAGCCAGTGCTTTGCCTGATCTAGTTTTCAGCATCTCATATTCTGGAACTTCTCCAGAACTTTAAAGCAGCTGCTCCACAGGGAAGCAGAAATCAGGCACCCCATGCTATGCCCAGCTACGAAGCTACATCCCAGCAAATCTCTCTGCACATGTAGCTCCAACTACAAACATTCTTGAGGGAGAAAGTTTGGGGGAGGGTGTGCGCTTTACATGCAACAGAGTGTTCTGGTTTTGCACGCAGGACATCAGACATGTCTCATTGCCCCCACCTCCCTGCAAGATAGGAGGCTTGTGGAGATATTTCAGACAAACTATTTCACTTTATCTCAAACATTAATTCCAGAATAAAAGCATCTTCCTTCTGTTCAATTTAACCTGCTTATTCCTAAATATGGAATTCTTCACTTGCAAATTCACACCCTTCTTTAATACCAACTTGCTGTCAAGTGTAGACAAGCCCATGGAATTACATCTAAGCAGTCGGCTGCAGAGAGCCACACTCTGCAGTTTACTTCATGAAACCACCCACTTCAGAAAGAGCTGTTATGGCACAATCTACAATTTGGTGCTTAATGGGGCAAGGAGCTCACTGCCACCTTCTGCGCCTCCCTCCTCATGGTCTGCCAGCTGCAGCAGGTCATTTTTCTTATGCTGGAAGGCAGTCCACAGGCAGGAGCTGATACGGACAGCTCTGACTCACCGCAGCAAGCTCACCAGCACTATTCTTGGTCTGGCTATACAGCTCCCAGCTGTTGTCAAGCCTGGCAAGCGCTGAGACAGGGCTGCTGGTGAATAAATCTAGTGTTCCTGCATGGCTACGTGACCAACAGGCTGGGAACAAAGTCCCCTTTCAGACGATCCCATTAACCAGCTGCTTCCCTCCAGCCCATGCCTGCCCTTCTGGCCCCTCCTGCCCTCTGGGCACAGCTCACAGCGGGCTGGCACGGGGCGGTGGGACAAGGGCAGCTGAGAAGAGCGCCGGCTGCACACCGCCGCGGGGCTGGAGCTACAGCTCTGCCGAGCCTTGCTCCGGAGTGAAGCAGCTGCAGCACGCTTGCTGCAGCGGGCGGTGAGGCCGGGGTCCCTGGCTGGACGCGAGGCGGGTGCTCTGAGCTGCGACACAGAGAAGCTACTGGGTGCCAGGGCCAGGGCGATGACAGGGCCTGCCGCTCCTGTCTGTGTGCCGGCTCCCTGCCGCCCGGCCCCGGCACGCCTGCAGCATGGCACGGCCATGGTGGCAGACTCTCCCCGCAGTGCCCACCGGCCCCTGGCCCGCTGCTCCCGCCCAGCCTCTCTCCTCTGCGCCTCACTTGCCTTTGCTTCCTGAGGCCATCCGGGACCTTTCTCTCTGGCAAAGAGTGAAACCAAATTAAAAACCCTCCTCCTCCTCCTCCCCGTCCTGTTGAGGAGAGGAACTTTCCAAGGTGTGTCTGTAATAAAAGGGCCTCCAGAAAGCACTCATACCCTGGCAGCTGCGATATTGCCCAAGCAGGAGCTACCGTGTCGCTTGATGAGCTGTGCTTTACCTCTCTAGCTGTATAATAAGGGGTCAGAGGACATTAGAAAACACTAAAGAAGGAAAAACTTTATGGGAAAAGCCTTGGATCTTCCTAGTGACATGGACTCAGATCCCAGCCTCCTGGGAACTGTTGACCCAGGCCAAGACACTGTCCCTCCACAGGTCTCAGTTCCCATGCTCAAAAGCACGGGACGGCCCTTGGCAGCATCACGGGGGAAGGAGGTGGTCTGGATAAACCCGTGAAGGGCTCGCATGCCTCCAACTCACGGACAGCCCTGCAGGGACAGGTGTTGCTGCCCTGAGAGCGTGCTGTCCCCGACCCCAACACATGCCCTCCTGCAGACCCCATGCCAGACACCGAATGCAAGAGCGCTGTGGAGCAGTGTGAAGCTGCTCCATAAGAAGCGCTCCTGGGCCAGAACACTGTGCATTTGCCAAATTCAACCCTGTTCTGCTGTGGCAACTGAGCTATCACTGTGAGCAAAAACAAGAATAGGTCAAAAAAAAAAAAGTCAAGACAGGAATATTTCAATCTCAAATGTTGTTTGTCATTCTTCTTCCTGTCAGTGCCAATCCCCTTCTCCCTCCATGGCCAAGGCCAGCTTGCACTGAAGTGCTTACCAGGGCACTCCTGCTAATCCCTGCACTGGCATAAGTCACAGGCTGGCACACAGCAGTCATGCTGCAGCGCACAGATGCCTACGGTGGGCAACACCGTTAGGTGTCACCTGGTGTCATTTTCACTGCAGAAACACAACACAGAACGACTGTGGAAGAGGAAATGAAAACCACACAGAGCCTTTGGTGCTGCCCTTACAACTGACCTAGCATTCCTTGTTCCATTTGTCTCCTCTTTGAGTAGCTTCTCCCAAAGTCAGTCTAGCTGTTACACACTGTTTGAGCCAACTCACACTCTCCAAGCTGAAGAGTCCAGGCAGGCTGGGAGATGTGCAGACCACCAGCACGGTGAGTCCCAGGGCTGTCACATGGCAGACAGCTACGAGAGCATACAGAATCAGACTCCATGCTGCCTTTTCCAGAGAATAAAGAACAGACCCAGGAAGTTTGCTCAGGGTTATTTGTGTTAGATAAGCTGCAAGGAAGGGATCTGTTTGCTCTTTGTTCTGGTCTCACATGCCATGCTGGGTAGGGGTGTTAAACCCCTGTGCAATGCCAAAGCAAACACTGCATCCTCACCCCTGAGGACCCAGCACTGCTGGAGACCAAGTTCACGGAGAAGAGGAAGGTGAGACAAAAGAAACAGAGCAGAAAATAGCCCACAACTCCTACTGTGATTATCCTGAGGAACTTGGAAATTGTCTCTATTCATGCAGAAAAGAGGTGGATTTTTAAAACGGATTAAAAAAAACAAAACTGTAACTGAGAGCCATATTTAGCAGACAGTACAGGCAGTCACCATGCATGCTAATTAGCATGTTCCCGTACTCTCCAGTCTGCACCACCCTGTGAACATTAGATGTGCGCTAAGCCGATGGAGGTAACGCCTTCATTACCAACCAAGGTGTTGCCCTAAAAAGACAGGATTGCAACTGCAAAGAGACTCTTCACTTACAGAACTGCTGTTTAGAGACATTTTCACAGGCTCTCACCACATTTCACAGGGTGGCAACGCTACCCTCAGAGGCTTCCCTGCCGTCAGGGCGGTCGTAGCTCCCAGATGCCCCGCAGCACCGTGCCCCAGCTGACAGCCCAGCCTGCCTGCCGACTAGCGCCAGGCTGGCTGCAGCAAGGAGCCGTGCTGCTGCCTGGCAGGAGGCACCTGCGTGCCGCACAGTGACCGGCCGTGCTGCCCCGCAGCCCCAGCCGGCAGCACCGGGGCACGTGCAGCTCCCGCCTGCCTGCCGCAGCTCACCCAGCTCCTGCAGTCCGCCACGCTGCTTCATGCCTGGCTGCTGAACTAAAAGTGCATTAGGTTTATTATTTCAGTGGCAAACAGAAGAAAACATAACCCCTAAACAGGACGCGCAGGCTGATGCCTCTTGGCCACAGCAAGCACTACAGTCAGCAGCCAGCACGGAATAAGCATGGCCCCACAGGACAAGGTCTGCCTGGAGCCGGCCCCTTGCCTGTGGGATGGACGGTGGAGCTGGACTCGCGATATTCTCTCAGCTGTCTCACTGGCTGTCTGCGGGCAAAAATAAACAACAGATCATATGCCTGCCAGCTGTCTCCCCTTCCCCTTTGGCAGATATACTTGTCCTCATGGAGAAAAGGAAGTCCAGTTCCTCTCCTGTGCCCAAAAAACAAACAGCTTTGGGAACGAGAGCTCCGCACAAACATTTGAAGTGCTCTGGGATGCAAATCTGATCAGTCTGGAACAGAGCTCAGAATAGCTTCATGCATGAGAAAGGTCAGCAATCCGTCAAGGACGCGCAGCAGAGTCCACTTTCTAATTAGAGAGCAACATGCACGTAACACCATGCTGGTGTCACTGGCCACAGCAACCCGGCAGATGGCTTAGCAACAGCCCCAGGAGATTATTACCTTAATTTTAGTGTCTATAAACTGGAGACCTATTATGCAAAGGAGGTGGTACAGACTGTCTAGGGCCAGGCTTTCCACTAGATTCAATCACTCACGAGTTTAATCAGCCTTTTGAGACGATTCCTGCTACAATGAAATCCTCCAGCCAGAGGTCTCACTTATATGGTGAACCAATAACCTTGTGTAACTTCACACCAGTTTGTTGTTCGTTGTCAGGTCACAACCAGCTGCTCCATGAAGTGATCCTCGAGCAACCCGTATGGCTATTCCTAGGAAAATGCTTAATCTTTCCAGGACACAGGAATAGACCTGCCTTTGACTGTGTGTCAGGTTCCTGTCTATTCTCATCTTCCCCGGGCTGCTCTGAGCACAACTTGTGCACTGGCAGTTCATACCTAAACAAACATGCAGAGGAGAAAGCACAACCTTGCAGGGAGAGGCAAGCATTCCCCATGTAAGGATGAAGCTGTCCAGGGGATAAGGCTTTGGAAGAAGGTTCTCAAAGTGCTTCAGGGTCAGAAGAGGAGAATAACACTTTTTGTTCCCTGTTGGCTTTCCAGACTCATTATAGCTCCTGGAATCTGTGCAAGATTGCTGCCTATTGCCGACCCTAAAAGGGAAACCAGCTGCTGCTTGTCCTGAGGAGCAGCTCTGGCCCATCACAGCCAGGCCGGGAACACTCTCAATCCCCCTTTCCCAACACTGTTTCTGCAGCTCCGCTCAGTATTACTGCCATCCCCCAGCTGGAGAGCGGACTGAGGCCAGCAGCAGCCCAGGGCCGCGCATGGCTAGCTCCCAAGAGCCTGTTCGTTCCTCTGCACCAGGTTATTTGCACCTCCTTGTGCTGCCGCCGCCTCTATTGCTAGTCTCTGCTGGACTTCCAGTGTCCCCAGCATGGCTCTGGACACAGCCTGTGGGGTCAGCCGCCGCTGGCGGCTGCCTGGGCTGCTGAGGGCGAGCGAGCCCGCGGCAGCATGTACGGGCAGGCCGGGGCACAGAGGTGGCTTCAGGCTGCTCCTGAGCCGTGAGAACGGCTGCAGGCCTCATGCAGCGGGAGCAAGGTCCCATCTGGCGTGAAAAGGGATCTTGCTTTTAGGTGAGAGGTTGGAGGAAGCTTGCCAGAGAGGTGCCAAGTGTTTCATCAGGGCAAGTGAGCTGGATCCAGCTTGCACGCAGCATCGTCAGGGAGCTGTGTTATATCAAGCCTTCACCTGCCCGTTCTCAGCTCCACTGAGTCACTTCCTGCCCTCAGATCTCGCCTCCCAAGCTCCCGCTCCAGCCCCAACCACCCCATGGACAGCTCCGACATTGTAAAGACAAAGGGCTGCTCTGGGGGGGCCTCAGTGCTGCGAGGAGTGGAGCCCCCCCAGCACAGCCTCAGAAGCTCCCTTGACTCCCCCACTGCAACCACACCTGGAGGACCCTGCCCGTCATTTCTCCAACACAGAGGGAAGGCTTCGTTCTTATTCTGTGGTCCACCAGCCTGCCTCAGGGCTGCCCCTGCGGGAGAGGAGCGGATCGGCCAGGTGCGAGGCTGCACAGCCCTCCTCCTGCATGCACAACCACGCTGCCAGGCAAGCTGCATCCACCTGTGCGCACAGCAGGCTCTGCTGAAAGCGGCACAACCTGCCTGGAGGAAGGGGGGCCAGGAAGGCGCCTGCTCAGGCCACTGCCTGGAGACCAGTCATACCGAACAGCAGCTGCCTGGAGAGAGGAGAGGCAGAAGGAGGTTATTACAAGTGCAACAAGAGCACTGGAAGGCCACATAGCCACAGGGCTAAGCATGAAGACACGTGGTTTGGAGGAAGAGAAACAGACGATCCATTCAAACAAAAACAGTGAAAAATGCCAGGCTTCCCGTGGGTGCCCATCATCACTGTGTCCATCCACCCGTCAAAGCCCCAAGGCAGGGAGGGCAGAGCGCAGGCTGACAAGGAGAACGGCTGAGGCCTGAGGAAGGCAACAGCAACTCAGCTCTTGCTCTAAGCTTATTTTCTTCAGGGAGAGCTAATTCTACCAGGGTCAGAAAAAGAAGTTTAAAAGTCCATACTATGCCATCATAAAATGAAAAATTTCATGTAGAAAGGCAAGAGAGGAAGATTTTAGAGTTAAAATATATTAAACACCTATAAGGATTAATAAACTATTTCAGGTTCTGAACGAAATCCTCCCTCTTCAGAGGGCAATCTTGGACGGACAGCACAGCAACCAATGGCAGAGCTGGCAGGATGCACCCTGTATCATTCCTGACATGAAAATCGAATGTTTGCTCAAGAGATCAGCTGTTAATCTTATTTAAAAAATGTATACAAAATTAGTTAAGCCAGTGGGCTTAAGCACATTCTTTGCATTCAACAGGAAGTCAGGAACTGAAAACATTTGGGCAGTTTGGATCTGTCATGATTCAAACAGACACTTAATTGAAGGAGGAAGTCCAAGAGCAGAGGAGTAAGATATGAACACATCAGAAACTTCTCCCAAGCCAAGTAAATCCCTTTTACCAGATGGTTAGAAAACCCATGGCTTTCAAATTGCCAGAAGAGATTCTTACCAACCTCTTCTCTTCTGCCTGTCAAGGGCAGAAGAGGTTTGGGAGGCGAGAGAAACAGGCAGACCCAAGCACCATACTGCAGGAACCTTCCCTTGCCACATGCAACACCCACCAAGCAAAAGGAGCCTGCTGGCCCCTAACAGCTTGCAAACAAACAGGTTTACTACAGGGGGACTTGTAACCTGCTATAGGGCTGCAGGCAGCAGCTGCAGACATGGCCAGGGTGACCATAATAGGAAGAAAGACAGGAGAGCCAAGTTTCAGAGAGCGTGACTGAGCACAGGAACTTTGGTGCGATTAGAGGAGCAGGGAGGCACAGTCCTGGCAAACGGTTGCTCGTATCAACTCTTAAAAAGGAGTAAAGAGCAAGCGTGCAACTGCTTGCTGAACTCCTGCTCCCTTCTCCCCACAAGGATGTTAGTCATCCCATTTAAGAGAGAAGGGTAAGCTCCCATTTAAATATGGTAACAGTGATGTCAAAAAATTAAATCTCCAGGGCATTTTCCCTCCAGTTACATGTGCTTCTATAAAAGGTGAATTCTGCCTTGCTGTCTCTTCCCCAAAGAGAACCAAAGTGAGGTTCCCTGGCATGAACTGCTCCACGCTGCAGTGCTAACTCTGGTCACTTTGGACATCAGGTTCTCTTCCAAAGGGCTCCCTCTCTCTGAAGCCCATCTGTTTACGTTACACCAGCCTGGCAGCCCAAAATGTTTTTCTGGAAATAAACTGCATTAGTTATGAAAACATCTGAGGAGGACAGTGGAGAAGAATCAGAATAAGCTAAAAAGGCTATTAACACCCTGAGCTAGTGGGATTACTGTCAGGTTCTACAAGTAATAGCTGGATGCGAGAGTAGCTTTCAAAGTCTTTCTCCTAAATATTTTGAATGTTTTCGGTTTCTACAGATCTCTCAGTCCCATGCCTTAGGGTGCCTCTACTGCACAGCCAAGCTGCGCTCTCAGCGCTGGGAGCAAAACATGTATGCCACACACTCCTGGCAGTGCGTCGGCACAGCTGACCACCTGATAAAAGACAGCTTTCAATAAGCAGATAATCTATTGCTGTAGGAGTTAGAGTCAGAGAAACACCCCAAAGCTAAGGGAAAAAATAAAGTCTCAACAGGCAGGACAGATGTACAGGAAGGTAACTGATGAATCTCAGTGATGACAAAGTAAAAATCCACCTGAAGCTCCATAAAAGATTTTTTTTTTAAAGTAGTTTCAAGACACATGATCATCCATGTCACAGCACTTAAAACAGCCACCGAATCCAATATTCAGAAAGTCATATTCCCTAGATGTTCTCAGGGAGACCTGAATTTCTGTGATTTGGGATATGTGCTTCCAGAACAGTCATCTGCTTCAACATCCCATGGACTGCACCCTTAGCAACACTGGGCTGCGTACTGAAAGCAGGTGCACACAGGCTTCAGACTTTCTTAGTCTGAGAAAATAAACCCTGTCAATGCTAATTTCAGTCATGAAACTCCCTGTGCTCTGATTCCAAGAGGAAGTCGCTTTGCGACAACTCAGAGAAGGAAAGAACACCGCAGGGTTTAAGGCACCAAGGCTCGCTGCTCGTGCGTGATATGCACCAGCGGGCAAAGCGCAGGCTCAGCAGCGGCACTTCCAGGGGCCATCACAAAGAGGCTGCCAGTGTCAGACCTTACCAGCACCTCACACGAAATTCTCAACGCGCGAACATGCTTAATTCCTATCTGCTTGTACTATCTGGGCCTCAAAAGTACTAGCAAAAATGCCATCAGTGAAGGGGTGTGACAAATCATATCATGGCAGTAAGCCAACATCAAACTCATGAACTTCCTTAGCTTTCCTTTTTCAACTAGAAAATTGGGCCAGAATGAGGAACTTGTTACTTGCGCAAGGCTGAATAGGCATTTCAGACATCTTGCGCAGACCGTACATTAATCATCATGCTACTGGCAACAAACAGTAATGCAAAAAAACCCCCAAAAAACAAAAAACAAACTCTAAAGATAGCCATCAACCGTATGAAGCAAATTAATGGGCAGTGGCTGGCCTCCAGGCCCCAAGTTTCACACCAAGTCTGTGTAGAAGCTAATCTGGAAAGTCAAATGCCCGTTGCTTAGAAATGGATTAATTTATAGGTGAACCTTCTTTGTCCGTGTCAGTATAAAGTGATGGACAAGAAAAGGAGTGGGAAGGAACCACTGGATGAGGTTCCACCAAGAAAGCCATGAAGAGAGTATATATACATGCACACACAACTACAAATTGGTACATACAGTGCCTCACTTTATCTGCCTGTTGTAGCATGTTTTTCTTGTCTGCATACTATAGCCTTTGAACACCACGCCAGCGTGATCACAGTCGCTCACGAGGAACAGGGCCCCCTTCATGAAGTCAGTATTCTCTGGGAAGCAAACATACACCCACAAAGACTGGACAGGGGAAAACACATTCATGCCCCAAACTCAAAAGACAGTTCTGTTCCTTACACAGAGCCTAAGATGTCCACAGAGAATTGCCAAATACTCCCAGGGCAGAAACCTGGTAAGATCAACATAATATCCTTGATATTACGAAAAGAAAAAGGGAGTCCCACAGAGTAAATACGTTGTGAGGATTATAATCTAGTAATAAAAGTTTAATTTCGGACTGAATTGATTTATGCCCACATAAACCAGCAAAGTTGGCCCATAGCCATATAAATGCCTAACTGCTTATTTGAATGTACAAATGGAGGACTCCGGCAATACTGTTTCAAAATCTCTTTGCCCCATGCAGTGAAGGTCATATCTAGTACACTGGAATTCAAACGCTGAAAGCATGACAGGAAATGACTAACTGCACACTCAGGCCAATTTACCTTCATCTTAGATCCACTCAGCACACCAAGATCATGCAATTCAAATAGACATCACAGCCTCCATGCAGAAAAAAAATAATCAGACTGCTCTAGTTGCTAGGTTTTGGGGTCTACACATCTCCGTACAGAACTCACTGCAAAATGAAGGAATTCTGCTCTGTTTCCCTAAACTTTTCTTACAATTCAAGCCATATGCTATAGTTTTTACTATTCCTTCCCCCTCAGAGGCAGTTGTTTTTTTTAAATGGAGGATGAAACCATTCTTATTTCAGAGGTGATATATAATTTAAGCCAGTGTTTACAAAGCCTTTTGTAGTCCCTGGATAAAAGGTACGTACAGCATTACACCTCTGTTTTGCACAGAAAGGCATTCAAGGGGCTGCTTCAAGCTTGCTTCTAAASAAGCATGCGCTTGGCATTGTGGACAGGCAGAATGGGAAGGATGCAGCTGCAGTGCACGTGCTTTGCGCTTGCATGCTGAAAAGCGAACCTGCTTGGTTGGAGCCCAATCCCTTATTAACTGTCTTCTCCAGAAAGCCTGGCAGCTCTTTTGCTGATTAAGGGTCTGCTCAACTTCAGTTTTTATAAACAAAGCAGCTTTTACTTACAGGAGCAAGCAAAGACACATAAATCAGACATTTTATTTAATGCACGCCTATTATTTAAAGAGCAAAGATTTCTTTTACCCCCCTAAATTTGATCAAAATATGCCCTTTTTGATTTGATTCTTTGTCTCCCAAACTCAAGCATTTGCAGTTAGTTTCTCGCATATAACCAGATATACCAACTGTGAAGACAACCTACAGTCACAGCCCTGGCACTTTTGTGCCTTTCAAGGCTGTTCTGGCATGCAAAATCAGCAGAGCAAAGCAAGTGCTGGGTACGAGGTGGCAGAGGAGACACAAAAATGTCACTCGTGTGCCACATGTTCTTGCCAGCAGCCTCTCCTGCTGTCTAATCAGTAACTGCGGGCACCTGTGTGCTGGCTACCTGCGTGAGAAGTACAGTCTCTGTCTAAAGGACTTTTTACAGCTGCTGGTGTCCCTTGCAAGGAAAGGCAATTACAACTCTAACTCCCAGCATATCAGCACCTTCTAAATCTGGGGAAGGATTGAATCCTGGCAAAGACTGATTGTCTCAGGTTACCATCCCGAGAACTGCTTGCTTGTGGTCTGAAACAAAACTAAGATCATCTGTTGCCTGGGAGATGCTGTGTGTGCCAGCTGCAGCCGTTCTGAAAAAAGGTAACTCTACAAGGGCAGCATAGCTGAGCCTTGCGAGTGCAAGAAACTGCCGAAAGGAGACTGGCAGGGGATCCTGGAAAGCAGGAAGACAGTCTTGTCTTTTAAACACTGCCTTGCCAAGTTTCCACCTCATGTGGCTGATGCTGTCTTGGCTTGATGAGCTGGTCCCCAGGTATCATTTACTTTAACCATACAGAGTTAGTTATCCACAAGTCAGGCTCCTTGTTAGAGCATTTCTCACTGACATCCTTTTAAATTACTCTTAAATATTGCACATTCTAAATAAGAGAAGCCATCAGTTAAAATCATCATACATTTTACATAAAATCTAAGAAGCAAGTCCTTGTGAGGACTAAAAAGATTTGCAAGAAGCAACATGCCTTCCAATTTCTGCCATGCTCTGCTGCAATACTTTGAGATACAGAATCTTTGGTACCTATAAAGAGGAAGACCATCACCACATCCACAAGACTAAGCAGAATGGCTATTACAAATGGGCACAAATGCTCATAAAGTTAAGTGTGAATGCCTTCATGTCACACAGCTAAACATGAGGTTTCCAAAACTTATGCCCCTGCAGCGCTACTGCTTGCACACTGACTGCACTCGAATCTGGGCCATGCAAACACCTAGCAATGCTGCTGGCAGGCAGCACGGGGAAGCACATGTGCTGCCTGTGCCTAAAAACTCAAGAAGAGATGAAAACTGCTCCTTTACAGAAAGGAAGCACCCTACATAAACAGAGAAGAAACAACAACATTAGAAAGCCCCTGACCCAGGCCTGTGGCTCATTTTCAGCACCTCATCCTCTCACACAAATCTGAGATTTATGCAGAGATTTGCCAAGATACCAAAAGAACAGAACAGCCAGGGTTTTAAGTAACAGAGGGCCCTCTAACCCAGACTTTAAGGTAAAGACCAGGAAGAGCTGATGTTTCAGCCCCTGAAGCAGAGGATAAGAAAAAATGCCCGATTTCTTAGCTGCAGTGAAGTTGTTCCACGCTCATTCACTGAAAGCAACAGCAGCAGCTTGCATCCTTCCCAAGAAAGCGCGGCTGTACCAGCGCTAGAAAGGGAAGGCACAGCAGGGTGCTCTGACGAGACRAAAGAGCTCCCAAAGCTGTTTGCACGCTTGGGCAGCTGGAGGATCGTGGGCTGCGCTTCAACAAGGAAACACCACTACCCTGACACCTCCTCTCTGTTCTCCCAACTGATCAAAACAAAAATGTTTTATTTGCAGACTGTTTGTCCCAAACCAGCAAATCCCCACAAACAAAAACTTAGACCAGTTCTCTAACTGTTACCTTGCATTGCTGAATGCCCTGGATCAGCGTACAACCCAATGTGGTCTCAATGGCAGCAGCAATACCCGAAGCCAATGCAAGACTGGCTCTCCCGAGGACTCAGCGGAGTCAGTTACAGCAGGTGTGACACACAAGAGCCTCTCACTAGTAAATCATCACTTCACTAGCAAAACACTCAAGTGCTTGCCCAGAAACAAAAGCAGTCACATCATAAACCAGAGACTGACCTCAGCACAGGGATTGCATTTCCTACAGAGGTTCAGATTTCATTACTTGTGGCTGGAAATTGGACTCTTACAATTAAAGTTACTCTAAATTTTCATAAGAAACATAAGAATCTCAGATTCCAATTTTGTCAGATATAGTAGACTTCTGAAACCTTTTTGCCCCTCAATGTCATGGCAACAGAAAAGAACAAACAAGCAAGACTCATAACAGAAAGTTAAATGCTAATAAACATCATTATTAGCCTTACCTACCAAGTCAGGTGCTAATGAAGGCAGCAGCAGAACTTTCATTGATTTCCACTGGAAAGGATTAGTGTTATTGAAACAGAATGATCTACTTGGGGTCCATTTATTCAAAATTTTTGAACTGCCCCCTTCCCCTCTTACTCAGAGTTCCAGTTCTGCATCTTCTTCCAAATTAAAACTCAAAACTAGAAAAGATCTGAAAGCACAGATTTGACCATTCCTTAGTTGAGTCATTGTTCCACAGAGCATGAAGCATGATATAATCCGTGCGCATGGTCCAACACCTTTACCAACTTGAAGTGCATTTGTGGTTTTCCACACACAACTCTTCAGGGTCTCCAAAAGCAACGCATGCAAGACTTCGATACAAGCTCAGGGGGCCAGATTTAATCTTCCTGTGACTTACATGACGTTTGTGTAGGGTGGAGAAATACAAGAGAAAACTTCTCTTGGCCGAGTTCCATGCAACACATTGTGTACTTTTCGCTATTAATGACTCCTTGGTAAGTACCACTATTACTCTACATAATCCAGAACACTCTGAATGAGATATTACAGCAATTTTCTTGGCATCAAAGTGTTCACTGAGTTAAGGATAGTCAGTGAAATACCTTAAAATTTCATTGCTGGCTTTTCTATGTAAAAATTTCCACATGCTGAGAAAAGGGGCAGGTGAAATTACCTAATCCTCACTCCAGTATACGAACTAAATATTAGTGTCCTTAAATGGAATGTAGTTTAACTCCCTGTCTCCCTATTGCAGATAACACAAACATATGTGATGATCCAGTGCAAGACCATTAGTGGAAGAGTGCTTAGTTTCCAGAGTTAAACAGACCTGAAATCCTGTACCTTTCACAGGATTACTGCTTCCTCCATTCCCTGCTAGATGTCACCAGCAAAAACATTATTTACCCTCACAGCACCAGCAGGGCAGGGAATTATTTTACCCCCCTACTGGGACCCGCACCCCGGAAGGTTTTGGCACAAGGCATGCCTGGTAGAGCTAAAAATAAAACCAAGATCTGAGTCCTGTCCAGTGATTAAGCTGGAAAGCTTCTCTCCCCTTCTGAGATGGAACATCTATCCCAATCTACCTGGAAACCGCAAAGTCCACTAATGCATGTTATAGACCCATGTCCAAATGCATTCCACAGACCAAACTCCTTGTGAAACACAGGCGAAAAGGAGAGGGAGAGACAGATGGACACAGTCCTGTGCAGTTACTCTGCATTCCAGATCTTTTGTCCAAATAACACTGTGTCTTTGCTAGACAGTCCTGGTAATTAAACTTGGGGCTTTAAAAATGAGCAAGATGACCCAGAAGATGGCACTGGAATAGTGAAACACCAAGAGTTATCCCTCTGTTCAAACTGTATAAGTTCTGAAGAGTAAAAAAGCCATTTTTTCTTAAATTAGGGTGGTAGAATTCCAAGGCAAGATCAAAAGCCTGACAAACATCAGTAGTTTAGACTAGTACTTGGGATCATGAGTCTCAGAAGTAGTTCTTGCACTCAAAGACAGTTCAGGATCTGCTTTTTTTGTTTCTTCACAATCCTAGCATCCTAGGCAACATCTAGGAATACCACCATCAGCTGTAGACCTCAGAGGGATATTTTGTCTTCAACCACGTTGAAGTCAGGCCTTTCAGTTAGACATGTTATATTATTATTCAACTTCTTCTGAGCCTGAAAACCCAGAACATTTTTCCATAGCAGTACTAAGTTAATATATATGCTGTTTTAGTAGCAAACGGCATGATCTGCAGCCACTGACTGAACTACGACAGAAGTTACCCAACTTCTAATACACTCACATGAAGGAAATCCTGTGGGCTTGGATTGTTCAAAAAAAATCAGGTTGCTTTAGGGTTACAGGAACAACACATGTCCAGAATGGTCTTTAAACTGATAAGATATGGGTTGCAAATCAACTGCCAACTGTTTTTACAATTTGCATTTCATATTAAAAAAAAACAACCCTCTCCAAAGACCTCAGGAGCCAGAGCTCAGCCTGGAAAGGATTTTTATGGTCACACTGTAAACCCACAGAGAGTAGGGGTCTAGAACGGAAACAGTTCATTACAGCCAAAACACTGATCTTGGGTTCTGCCTGGAACAGCTGGGATTATTTCCCCAGTTAAGCAAATTACTGTTACTAAAACCCACTCTCATATTCAAAGGCACTTGTAGAAGATGCTGAATAATCACTCTTCTTCCCAGATAACAAACTAAGAGCTGAATGCGTTGAGGGGTTTCTGTGTGAGCACTTGAAATTTGGATAAATAAATCCAAAATATCAAGGCCATATTTACATTACAGGGTAATAATTAAATATCTATAATCTTGTGGTTCCAATATTCTAGGGTTTTCTATGCACTAAAATATTTATTCATGTAAAACATCTGTAGCAGCTGGAAGACATTCATTTGGCCTGCTAAGATTCATTAGTTTAAAAATACATAAATAAAGTGTTCATTTTACTTCCAGAAAGCTAACACTGCTCTCAGTTCTGCTAGGGTGCTTGGTGAATAATGCTTATGCAATCTTCTCAGCAGGAGGTATCAGATATCATAGTTTCACAAATGCATACAAATATCTGTTAACTAAAACAAGGCTTGTATTTGGGTTAATGCTCTTTTGTGAACTGGTATAGACTAACCCAAGTCATTCACAGCAATATGAAAACTAGCTTGCAAATAGTTGAATCCCTGTTTTCATTCTCTTTCTCCTATCCTCCCGAACTCAAGTGCTCAGGAAACTGATGAAACTTGCTTTTAAATTTACTGATTAACAGAAGTTTCTCTTCAGAACTGGGATTCAGATGCCTGTGCTAAAGGATTACAAAACAAAACCCCATGCATACTCCTTTCTCTCCAAGAAGTTCCTGCATAATCTAATAAACTTTCTAAAAAAAAAAAAAAATCAGAGTAAACAGGGGGAACAACTGAGACCATAAAAGTGTTGAACTTGGCTTAATATCTGTAGGGACTCACTCTTCCGGGCAACAGTTTGCAAAGGGTTATTTCTTGGCTAGCCATTTTTCTTTTGCTGGAAGATGCTGAGGTTTTAGTGAAGTTTCTGCAGAGTATGCAACAGTATTCAGCATTCGCTCAGCTAATGAGTTAAATCGTTGCAGCTCTCCGATGACTTGAAGATTATGGGTGTAGAAAGAGGGAATGCTCGGCTAGGGGAACGTTCAGCAGCCGCGACCAAACTGCGGTTAAAACAGACACCAATGATCCTATTCAGCTCCCAAACCTCAGACAGTTTCCATTTTCTCAATAACAAAGCATTTTTGTGGAGTGAGGTAACAGGCCTCCATCTGCCAGGTCTAACTCTCCACTAAGATTTCCTAAGAGTGTGGCTGAATGAGGGCTGGCCGGCTAAGCTGGAGACAGCGTGCAAAAGGCAGGCGCCCTTTACGCCTGAGAAACAAAGGGACACAGCTGTAGCAGGACAAACTTGGAGAGAAGCCTTTTTGGGACAGCCACACATTCTCCTAGGAGTTTGCATCAAAAGTAACCTGAAGTACACTCCAATCAGTGTACAACAGGAGAGCTCAAGAGGCTGAGGAAAGAGTGAGACTTTTCACTAAGGATGGACTGGATCAGGCAGGAGGAAACAGAGGACAAACACATGTAACTTCAGTACTTAGCAATCCAGCATAGAAATGTCAGAAGTATGAAGCATTGTGATTTAAAAAGTGAACACAGCTCTCTGAGTGCATCTGAAGAGATGCACCGTGAAAATGGGAACATAACCACCCTGCTCCCTGGAGGACGGCAGCGCACAGGATGAGCTGCTCAAGCAGGGACATATCCTTCCACATCTGAGATGTTTTATTTCCAAGCCAGAGCAAGTTACAGCCTGGGAACAGAGGTCAGCTTTTTATTTATTTATTGGCAGCCTGTAGTTTGGCATCTCAGTTTCAGGGATGCTAAGCACCTGCATCCTTCCTTTTGATTTCAGGCAAAGTCAGTGTTCACCTTCTCTGAAAAGCAGGCAATTCACTCAGGTTCAGATACAGATTCTGCCTACTGTCAGGACCCCCAAATCTGACTCTGGCCTCCTTCTTTAAGCTGTCACTTGTTAGTCAGCTCCCTTGCAATTCCCAGAGTCTTAGCTCCGGATTCAACATATCCCAACTACCTGCCCTACCAAAGGATCAGCAGATGGGACCACCACAACCTCAGGCTCACTCGTAAAAAACAAAGGCAAAATCCTTGGAACAGCACAGGGAGATGAGGCTGGCTGGAAAGAGCTGGGAGGAAAAGGTGGCTGTGCAGCACACAGGTCAGGAAAAGATCTTCATGGCATATGTGAGAGTCTTCTGATCTATTTTTTGTCCCTGCATATAGAAGGCTTTAAAAAGTAATGCAGGAGATCCTACTGCACACTGCAGTAGCCGGTGCAAATAGATGACCTGTGACTTGAGCAGGTCAGAACATACAGGACCCAACTTAGTTACTTCTCTGGTAAATAGTGCTGCCAAGGGCAGTTATTCATGCCACTTGGAGCCCTCATTCTGCCTGCATGACAGGAGCCATCCGAATACAAGTTTTTTAATCACAATTCAGGGGGATCAGAAAACATTTACAGAGAATCTATTCTGATGACTATTTTTAGTCTGCTACATCAGATTTTGTATTTACAAGGACAACAACACAGATTCACAAGCAAAAACCGCCTCAAAGTCATTTTGCACAACTTCTCTTGCAATTTACACCCTCCAGATCCATGACATTATGGCAGTGCAAAGGAAGAAGCAATGAGGATAGAAATGTAGGTGTAGATGGTCCAACAAGCACCACAGCATCAACTTTACACACTTCTGCTATTATGCCACAAAGCTTTGTAGCCAAGAACTCAGTAAACACATTTAAACCCTATTTAGTACTAGGGAAATGCTGAAATCTGTGTACTCATATATAATAGTCACAAGCACTAACAAGCAACAAACTCCAAAACACATGGAGCAGCTGAAACTTCTCTCAACTCACCTGCAACTCCAGTGAGCAATGCACTAATTGAGAGAAATGTCACTACCAAAGATGCCAATTCTCTAACCATCAGTCCTAACTTCTGTAGATGAGACACAGCCCCACAGAAACACATTGATGCAAACCAAGGAGGAGCTTTTTAATATCATAAGATACGGGGTATATGTCCACCTCTGCTGCTAATTTGCTGAATGGCCTTGCACAATTTCCTTCCCAGCTATACATCAACATTTTCCCATCTAAAGCAAAGGTAATTCTTCAGCTGGCTTTGTGAAAGCCTTTGCATTTCTACAGCACATTCTCCTGGAGTTTTGAAAGCATTAATACTGATCTCCTCAGTATCCAGTTTAATACCGGGCACCCAGCTGGATACCCAGAAAACCCAGCTGGCAAGTGGCATACCTTCCTTTCCCAGTCATGACAAAACATTTCCCAAGCCAGTTTTCTTCTTATGAAGAATGCTGCTGTCAAATCTCAAAAATCCACATTGCTAATACTTGCCCTAATGCAAGGTCAGCCAAAGAGGACTTCCATCAGAGCTGAGCTCTGCTAGAGAAGGCTCCCTGGAGATTACAAGAATAGTACACTCAAGCCCAGATGGCAACAACGTGCAGAGCACATTTCCAGCAAACACAGTGACTGGGCAGAGGACTATGTAAACTGACTGAAGTCCACCCTGATGTCTGCCATCTGCTAGCTAGATGCAAAAATCTAAGCTGAGACCAGTGGGAAAGGTCAGGATAGTCTTACAGACTCTCAAGATACTGCTTTTGTTCTCACTATTAGCTTCTCAATTCCTTTGTTAAAGATACTAATCTCTCTGTAAGGCAGTTATTTGGAGCCAAGAGTTTATGTATTATTGCAAAACATATGCTTAAAAGAGACTGGAAATGATGTTGGCAGTGTTACAGAGGGGAGCAAAGCACAGCTTTGGGTCAAAACAAAACAAAAAACCCCTAAGCTAGTAAGCAATTCCCATGTGATAGTTTGGAAGAGCCAGCAAAAGCTTGTTCTAGAAAGAAAACAATACTGTGAGAACGAAGCTAACAAGAGCTGGCTCTTGAAAAAATAAAAAGGCCAGTAATGAGCCAGCATATCACCAACAGCACATATCCAAGAGAATCTTTCTGGGAAACCAACTCAAGTCATTACGCTGGAAAGCCCTTAGGGATTAGGGACCTTGAGGCTAAAAGCTGGCAAATTGCTTTATCAGTTAAAGCAGGTTCCAATGTTTTCTACTGTGTAAGAATAATTTGTTTTAGCCTACAGGTCTCTACAGAGCAACAGGTAAATTCAGGCTGCTTCCTCTGGGAAGGGAAATTGAGTGCTCAGTGAAGCCCTGCCCAGATGAGGGACATTTTTAGGATGTTTCCCACCATCACTGACATTCCTTCAGCCAAACACCCAGGCCTAGAATGCTCGGCCTGTTGGCTTTCCTTGCACTCCTGGTGCTCTCTGAGCTGCTGCTGTGCACCAACTGTGTGTCGATTACCTGGTGGGAAAATCATCTGAGCTGTTTGTGCTAGCACTCCACCAGTGAGCAGTCGCCACAAAAATGTGATGACTGTGCCTCCACAAAAGCATCTTCTGGAGGCTCATTCACCCAAAATGGAAGCAGTTAGAGCAATTATTTTGATGCAGCCTGTCTTCCAGAGGGACAAAGAAGAGACCTCACTATCTCTGTAGAGCAGGACAAAGGGAAGACTTTTGTCTGAGGTCTTCTATTTCCAGTCCAGCTACTCATAGTTACAGGATCATACTGGGAGCACAGGAGAAAGTGTGATCTCCAGCTGCACTTCTGTGCTGGCAGAGAAAAATCCTGCCTTAGCAGGGGATGTCAAGGTGCAATCCAGCGAGTTTCCCCCTCTTCCAACTCCTTTTCTGATTAATGTTGCCATCGTCTTTGCAATTGACCTACATAACATGTTCAGGCAGCACTAGAAGTATTTCCTATTCGCACTTCAATAGTAGCAAGATCTCCACATCTGGAAAGGTATTTCTCAGGAAAGTCACACCACAGGTGGCTGAGGGGTATCTTTCCCAGGAAAGGAAGAGAAGCACCCTGGCTTGTCTCAGTTCTTCAGTAAGACTTCCTGGCTGCAGAAGAACAAAGGTTGCCCAGGAGCAGAGAAAACATATGCTGTGCCTGTGCCCAAGCCCTAACTAATCTGAACAATGTGGGCAGAGTATTCAATTACCTCATTTCCAGGTGTGCTGTCAGCATGAGTCCTGACTGGCTTAGGATGAAAGAGGAAAAACTGTTCCTAGATCTGGACTTGTCTTCATCGTTTATGGTAATTATTGCCCGGCAGCCTTTAATCCTTTAATGTCATCTCACACTCTCAGCCTTCAGTCTCTCTACAACCTTTTGATCAGCTGCTTACCATTCTGCCACAGAAGCAGCTGAAGGACACAGCGTGAGAGACCATGAACTCACCGGGACATAAGGCCATGCCAACCCAGCCCACAGAAAAAGAAAAGCAAAGAAAGACACTGTAAAAGGACTTGGGCAGTTCAGCCAACTTCAGACAAATAGCGATTATGTATGCTAGCAACATAGGAGCACTTATGACAGATGTATATCTAAACAATTACACTATCTATCCAGCTATTCACTTCAGTACCACAGCCTTTAATAACACAGTACTCAACAGCACTACTCCATGCATCACAGGAATACAGGGAGTTTCCAACACCAATCACTCCATAGTGCTTTCACACACTGAAAGATTTTTGATCCTCTCCAAAAACTCATCCCTTCCTTTACTGTAAGCCTAAGCACTCCTGATATGCATGTAGACATCTCATCTCTTTACAAACCCTCCCAGACTACTGATCTCAATGTTATCTTACAGCAATGAGCTTCAAAGGCTGTGTACTGAATAAGTGAAAAAGTCAATTGATAAAGTACTTTTTGTCAACAAGGAAATGGACTGTTGGGAAACACAGCAAAGTATTCCAAAGCTGCACAGACTGCCACAGCATTACCAGGTCTCAGTTGAGGAAGTGCTAGCCTGGAGTTTGTGCAAAATATCCTTTAACACAGGCACTAGATCCTCAGCAGCTCAAGAGACCGCTTTCTTCTTCAAAGCATATATATACATATAGTTTCCCTATGGCAGTAGAAAGTTAGTTATACCTGATCTACATCACCTTGTTTTCAAGTAACTGAGCTACAAAAACTAAAGCTGAAAACAAGCAAGCAAAAACCACACATCTTTGTGCTACAGCATGACTGTTTAGCCCATAACAGCTATTCAGTATCTGTTATCTCTACAGTTTTTTTTATTAGCTCATGTATACTTTGGCTGCACATCCAAGCAGTCATTTAACCAGGGTGAGAGAGGAAAATCTTGGACTCTCAACAATGGCAAAGCAGTTTAATCTGCCACTGGGGACAATGACTTGACTCCTATTGGCGTTTAGTACTGGCAGGGTCAAGTGTAACATGTGGTGAAGGAAGCACTCGGGAAGCAGAGCTGCAGCAGTTCCATCAACACTGAGTATTTCCTTGAGCTATTCAGAGATCCCTTTCCCTCTTGTGTGTAGAGAGAACAACTCCAGCTGTTCAGTCACCTGTACTGACATCTCTGCTCACTGGATTTATGAGTTTTGGGGCTGCTAACAGCTCCGGGTTGGATATAGCACATTCCTCTGGCCTACAGCTTAGACTTTCAAAACTAAGTTAGGAAGACTGAAGCAGTGAAGATTTTGTCCTTGGCATCAGCCCCTAGCTTTGGTCCTGGAAGCTGACTTGTATTCCTGAACAGAACTGGCACTGGGCAGGTTGGGCATAAGCATTAAAACAAGCTTTTGTCCAGCAGTGACTCCAGTTAGGAGGGTCAAGAATTTCTTAATATTTATCCATGGTGCTGATTTAAGAAGAATTATTTTTGTATAGGAGAAGCTCAAAACACTTTACAATAAAAGAACAATGCAACTTGCAAAATTGGGACAATCTACAGTGATATATTCAGAGGCAGATCAGAAATGATGAGAGTTAACGTTAACAGTCAGATGACCACAGACAAATAAAGTCAAAGTGAGATTGTACTAAGGACAAGAACAGAAATTTCACGATCTTTATTCCATTGCTATTTGTATGCCATGTTAACACATTTCTAAATAACTCTTGATTAAGAATTTTAAAACTATTAGCTTACTCTTAATAGCCATGCCTTTCTGGTTTCCTATAGAGTAATATCATCATCTCAGAGGGCTCCTATTGAGTAAAGGCAGAATCATTTGTTAAAACTGTTCTCCATTTAGCAAACATCAACAGACACAAAGTGAGTCACCAAGCAGAGGCAATTCTGCTAGGATGAAATACAGGAAGGTGGAAGCTGTGTGGCATTCTTCAGTTTTCCCTTTCCTTTCGCAATTAGACCCTTGATATTTTTTTCAACAGGAAAACTGACACTCCCCCCTCCTTGTAAACTGCTGACAATTCTATTTCACACCTGGCAAAGCCAATGCAAAACGGAAGGAAGAGAAGAAACAAAGACCAAGAACTTTTCTCAGCAACTATACCTCCCCAGAATGCAGCATTTTTCCTTCCAGCTGTAGCTAAAGATACACTACTTCTTCATGGATAAAGTCTAGTAACTACATATCAGTCACTGTGGGAAATGCCACCTCCTGTGTCTGGAAGGACCACAGAGCTAAGTACACTGCAGCAGCTTCATGGCAGCTGCTTCACAGAGCACAGTCAGAGCTGTCAAATCTGGCTATGGGACATAAATCCTACCGAAAGCAACAGAGCATGCGCAGCTGAACCCCTTTGCTTGCAAAGTCTCAACCCTCACACTTAAAATGTCCTGTCCTTTAAAAGTAATTCTAAACTGCTAAAACTCTTGGTAACAATATGAGATTAAATAATCACGGTAAGAGTTTTTCTCTGTGCCCCCTAACAACTGGAATTTTCCCTTTCCTAGATGCAGCTGGTGGCTACTGTTATAGCTGGTTTTTTTCCTTTCTTTACTTTTTTTTTTTAAACACTTAAATTTGTTCTGATAACATCATCAGGCAAAACATTTTCAATTTCTCTCTGAATTTTTTCACTTTGAGCCTCAAAATCACACTTACACCAGCAGAAATAGTCCAAGTCCCACAAAGAACGAGGGGTAGTAGATTGCATTCTAGACAAGAACACTGGACAGGAGAACAGCAAGTGCCACTTGCACCTTCTTGCCAGATCGAGCTAGATGCTCCATCAAGGGCACTGGCAATCCAAGAACAGATGTTGATCAGGGATACTGAACACCAAAGGAGGAACGGCTTCCTTACTGGAGCAATTACGAGGCCACTGTCCCAGTGAAGAAGCCTGACTTCTATTCAGACACAGCCAGTCAGTCAGTCCCCAATTTTCTGTAAATAACTGTCTATGGAAACTTTCTGACATGAAGGGTGAGGCAGAGGCAAACAGGGTTACATTCATCTCTCTTCTGAGGCTGCTGATGCAGTTAGGGTTCTTCAAGCATGACCTTATGCAAGCTGGGCACAGTGCAAATCCCACAAACACAGACCAGAACCCCAGCAGGCCACCATGGAAGTCTCGTGCATCAATGTTGTGATTACCACAAAAGCCCTTTCCCCAGGGGAAAAGGAATCACTTGAGCCTAAAGAGGAATCAACTTACTCTGTTTTCCTGTTGGTATTGCAGGAAGCAGCAGGCCACATAACAGCATCAGCTGAGCTGCAATTAGGAACACACAGTAGAAAGCATCTCGCCTAGTAGAACAAGCAGTAGAATAAGCGAGCCCTGGCTGCAAACTGAACCAAATGCTTCCAAAGGTGGTGCATTGGGAATTTCAGTAACCTGCCTGCAGAGAAGTTTTTCCTGACTCTGTCAGTTAAGGGTTTCAGACCTAGCAGCTTCAAGACAGAAGTGAACCCCTGAGCATCACCGAGCTAAATATATATAATATTCTAATATCCTTTTGAAATCTATTGACCAGTGAGCGTTGTCTATAGCCACACAAAGATCCCATTCTACAGAAAAAAGGATGTGTGAGCAGGGCAGATACAATGACATGGGCCAGAAGAAAGATTCCTGCCCTCTCTACCTATGACAGCCTCAGAGAGCTGAGCCACCCAAGTGCTGGCCACGTCCTCTGTCAGCATGACTTTTCAGAGTCTGTTCTAAAACAAACTGCAATGTAAACAGGAAGCAGAGCTGACAGAAGACGTGCTGCAGATGGCTGCAAGCCCTGCAGAGGGAAGGGCAATGACCTACCATCCTCCCAAAGGCCAAGGAACCAACCTGATCCTCAGCACGCTAGTCACTTCTCAGCTCTTTGGATGCTATTCTGAAGGCAGGGGAGATGCAACATTCAGGAATGTCCAAATTCTCCTCCAAAAGAGGCACCTCAAAAACATCTAACACAGAGACAGTGATACCCCAGAAGATGAGGACCAAGGAACTTCCCACAGGGCTTCCTGGAGGGGAATTCTGGGTCGTCCCAAACACCACCTTACCTTTAGTATGTCCCCACAATCCCCTACATACAGGCTTAAGGAGTTCTTGGTCCAAATCATACTTCTTGCTGTGAAGCATCCACTTCTGGGCACACAGCTACTAACAATATTGCCTGTATTTTTGTCTGTTAACACTATGCCAACCTTAAAAGTATTCAAAATTACAGCCCTAGCTAGGTAAGAATTAAACTAATGCCAGCAACTCTGCACCTATTTCAAGAAAAGTTACAGAAGTAACTGCAGAGGAAGAGGCAGCCATGTGGTCTCCATCCTATAAAAAGGAAGGAATGGCACAAAAATAAGACAGAAGAAATGACAGATTTCCCCTTTCCTGCCATACTGATGATAGCCTGTCTTTCAGGAAGCTAAACCATCTCTTGACAAAGCAGATCAGGGAAATGAGGCAGCCTCAACACCTCTGTAAACACCAGAAAAATATTACTCAAGTCAAAAACAGATTTTTAAATACCAGAGGCTTCAGAGGAAATATCCAAGAAAATGGTTCTCAAAAAGTGAACAGTAATGGAATATTTGACAATCACATATTGGTAGCAGCTGGAAAAGCCACAGATTTCAAAAGCTTGGTAGAGGAGTCAGAAAAGTATCTGTACATACAACCTTCTCCCAGCACTCTTCCCTAGCCATTCACCAGTGGCCTGTGCAGCTCATCAGACCTTTGGCCCAGTCCAGGACGGCCTTCCCTATGCTCCTATGATAGGTTTTCCAAATTGTCAATATTTCTTTATGATTTTCAAAAGAGGGAGACAATGAACAGATTAAATTCAAATCTAAATAGAGACACCTCAGTATCAAAGCCTACACAGTGAAGATAGGTAACCACCCTCACATCCCACCTATTCAGCTTTCAGTAAGTGCGAAGTAACTCCTCCTAATATGCTTCAGCTAGGCTAACCATAAAGTATATCCAGCATTTCCATGAAATCTCATGGAATGGGGAAAGCGATTAATATAACCACATGTACAAAATACTTAGAAAACTAAAAACCAAGAAAGAAAACATTATCTGAAAGAAACTATATAACAATGTAAAACTAAACCATGTACAGTAAAGAACATTTTGAAAAGCCACTGAGCTATTTCTTAAAGAAGTAAGATTCCAACTGTGACTTGAGTCATCCTCTAACAAAAAAAACAAAAAAAAGGCTTTGAGTAATCTTAATCCATCCCTCTCCTAGGACTCTTTGGACATAAAGCAACCATTTGGAAGGTGTTGAAAACTTCTCTATACTAGGTTTGAGCATTTGTTTTAACTTTGCTTCTGAGTTTATTGCTTGGATAAAGTTTTAGAGGTTGCTTAATAAAATACAATTTAAGGATTACAACTTTACAGTCTGGAAAAGAGACTATGGCGCCAAATTTTTTTCTTTCAGAAAATGACATAAACTGTACTTCGATCCAGCTGTCCAAGCGAGTTTACGTCTTGGTTAGTGACCCAGTAAACCCGAGCCGGTTCCCCCAGGATGCCCAGTTCCCACCCTTCCTCCTCAGACAACGCCGCGGACGCGGCTCGCGCGGGGCCCCGCGGCGCGGCCCCTACGGGCGGCCC